>NC_080635.1:2825000-3125000 GCF_027579445.1 Ammospiza nelsoni
TTAGAACATCAGCACCATCTTAATGTGGGATTTGGGACCTTCTAGATGCAGGGTGAGAAGCTGAACTAGTCTGCAAGCACATCACTTTATTCCTTTTGCTTTAAGCAAGAATAATTTGCCTTTTCCCTCTCATCTTTCTTCCTTGTTGTTTTGCCCCTGAAAACTGTGCGGCAAAAGCAACCTCCAGGGTGGACACTAAATCTTCTGATGCAGGCAGAGCAGTGATAACATCTGAACTGAGGGTGCTTTTCCAGGGCATGCTTGACAGATGTAGCAGGGCCTTTTAGGATTTAGTACTGGAGCATATCTATTACCCGCGCTGCAGCACAGCTTGGCAGGAGCTGTGTGGTAATCTCCCATGAATTCTGTCTGACTTATCAGAGCATCTGAACAGGTTCCTGCAGGATGCAGAGTCACTGCACCAAGTTGGGGAGAAACAGACCATACACTTCCAACTCCTTTAACTCTTGCTGGCCCAAAGCCTTTCCTCCTCTCCGGGATGAATTGATGCCTTTCTGCCTCTCCTCCTTGTGCTTCCCCTCGCTTGCTCTTCGCTTCCCTCAGTGTATGACTTCCAGGAGCAGAATCTAATTTCTACATATCTGAGAGGGCAAGAGTAATTGCTCTAATGGCATGGCAGCCTGCCTATTTCTTTGGCATAACGTAGTAAATATGATACATGTGGCGGAATTTAAGCTTTCGCTGGTTGCAAGTCCAGGACTCTGTTACACATAGGAGTGTGTGCTTAACAGCTTTATTCCCTCCCCTTCTCTGTGTGTATTTTATCTCAGTCTTACTGAGCAGAGTATTTAATGTTTGGTCTTCACCCGTGATAACAATTATCTGAGCGTTTTATATTTTTATATACACACACGCACACGCCCATGCACACACACTCATATATATTAAAATCCACTCCACAAGATTGATCACAAACACAAAATTGTTTAGATCACAGATTAAAGTTTAATTTTGGAGTTTTGCTTTAGGGTTAGAATTAGCTTCAGAGTGTGAGTTGCATAGGAGGCGCTGTAATTTGTTTTAAGGATAAGGCCTTCGGGCTGCTGTGCATAAAATGAGCATGATTCCTTATTCCCACGGTTGATTTTTGAATGGAAGTGCAATTAGAATTTTTTCACCCAGAAGCGCATACAGTACAGAGCAAAGATAATACCTTGAATGCTTATCAGCTTGGGGAACTTCTCCTGGAATTTTATTTATTGTTCACCTAGCACTAATTCAAAAAAGATCCATGCACACCCTAACAATACACTTGCTCTTTAATTTGGAGTCTAGTGTGTTTGTAGAGAGTCTTGCAGGGGCTTTATTATTACCAAGCGAGCTTTCAATGGTGAATTTTAATGTCAGACACAGAAATGTGCAACCAGTTATTTCTGATAGAATGGGAGCTATTACAAACAAAACACTGATGTAGCAATGGCCCCTGTTAATCCTCAATTGCTGCAGATATTTTCCTGTCACACCAGGAAGCTGCACTGCCGACTGGTATTGAACAGCCACCATCTGCATATGTGAGGTATGTAGATGATATTTTTTTCTGATTATCGATGCCGATCACATTCATCTTCCACTGGAAGAACTCAACAATCGATACTCTCAGAATATTCATTTAACCTGTGAGAGAGAGGTGAACTCCTGCATCCAATTTTTGGATGTCATGGTCACTAAAGAGCCAGATTCTGCCATTTCCACTGCATGATATCAAAAAGACATTGCCTCGGGTAGACACATGTTAGGCATCACCTCAGTCCCCATGAAAAGAAAGCTGGAATTTATAGCATAGTTTGGCAAGTCAATTATCTTAAAATATTTCTTAGGAGAATTTTTCAGAATTTTATGTGTGTGTGTGCATGAATAGGGGAGAGAATCTAATAATGCCCCGGATAGGCTGAATTTGGGCTATTTATACCACATACCTGGCCTGTGTGGGAATCCAGATGGGCCTGGGTGTGTGTACAAAAACCCCAACACGGCACTCCCGAAGAGCTGGGCTGCATTAGGATTTTTAGAATCCGAGAAATGCCAGGGGAAAGAATGATTTAGGTGAATTGCCCCAAACCAATATTTGTAAAGGCAAGGATTTTCCTCCCCAAACCCGCTTTTGTGGTAGTCTTTGTGTTGCAAAGACTGCTCTGTTGCCTCGAGGATTTCCCCCAGATCAGTGGCCAACACAGTGGGCAACCCAAACCCCAGGAAGGGTTTGAGCTCTACTATAGGAGCAAGTGCTGGGACAAACCTTGGAGGAAAATGTGTCCTTGTGTGCATTGTTCCTGGGGCTGGAGGGCTCCACGGAGCTCACAGCAACACCCAAACCTTGCCCATAACCATTTCTTTCATTTGGAAAAGGATGGTTTTCTCCCTTATTGAACAATCAAAGAACTTTCTGACATTTATTTTGATGGGAAAAAAAAAAAGAACAAAAAAAAAGGGAAATCTATTATTACAAGGACCAGGAAGCATAAATCCAGGTTGGCTCTCAGACACTTTCCACATAAATTGTATTCAGGTAAATGGTCCCTAAAAATGCCTTGATAGTACAGTGTACATCATAGTTGCTAGAAAAGAAATGTAAAGCTTCCCATTATGAAGGATAATACAAAGAAAGAAATGTATTTTCATTATCCTCCCATAGTTTCAAAATCTCTCAAAATTTGATTCAGGTCCTAAAGATATTATGAGGCAATATCTATGTTACCTTTGAGTCAACTACCATGTCTTGACACTTGATCAGTCTGCAAAAGCTCCTGAAAGAATCAGAAATAAACAATTTTATTCCCCAAACAGGAACTTGTGCGGCAGCATGAGCAAGAATGTTTTTTTTCTCCTCTAAATATGACTCTAGGTCGTGTAATGCATTTAGTCAGAACACAACATTTTTGTACAATCCCTTTTAGAAATACAATCTAGATTAAAAAAAAAAAAAGAAAGAAATGAAAGCAAATTCACAATAAGGACACATTTTCAAAATTCCAAGAAAGAAACTGTGTGCATTGGGAACACCTCAGCCATGCTAGGTAGGAGTGAGAAGCATATTTAAACTGAGGTGCTGAAGAGGTCTATAACTTTATGCCCTTGCATTTGCATATGCAAATTCAGGGGTATAGAGGCTGTTGTTATTTTTCCTACCAAATTCTATGTGGTCTTTCCTCTAATTACACTAGACAAGCTCAGTTTCCAGGGATGGCCTTGTCGGTTGCTATACCCATGCAGGTTTATTTGGTTTGGTCCTAAATAGAGGTTTTAAGCCACAATTTTGAAACAAAAACATACCTATGGAAACTTCTGGAACAACAGTGGAGAGCTATGAAATACTCTCCATTTGCTTAGAAAATGGAAAGACTTTTGCTGGTTTTGCTAAATACTGACAGCTTGGGTCCAAAGGGGAAATCCTGTATCTTGTTCTCTTTAGGGCAGATGTTCTTGTCAGGTTTTTGTTTTGATTTTTAAATGACAAGTGATTCTCTTTCATTCTGTGTTTCCTCAAGCACCCAAATAGAGCAAATGACTACTTCTTCCTCTGGCCTGATACCTCAGGAGGAAAGCATTACCTGTGGCAGGACAAAATCAATCTACTTTAACTGGAGAAAAAATATAAAATGAAAAGGCAGAAGAACGGCCAAGTGATTTTAAGCATGTTTTGAACCAGCATTGTTTTAGAATAGCCTCTGGGAACATGAAGGAGTAAAAGGAGCCTGATGGACCCTCTGGTCCCTCAGGAGGGGCTGCCCTGGCTGAGGAGAGGCTGGATGCTCAGCCCAGCCACAACATGGAGAGCTCAAGGATTGATGAGTCTTATGTTTGCCTGAGCTGTTCAGGAGTCATTGCTCCTCATTTCCCACTGACTGCCACAGCTGAGGACTGAAATATGCTGAGATAATGTTAAGTAGCTGCCCTGGATTATAGCATGGAAAACGAGTTTTAAAAACATGGGGAGGGGAGCTACTACACTGGAAAGAACCAGTGGATTGAAGTTTCTGCTGTAACAAGCGAGAGAATAACACCCAGCCCCACACATTCCCAGCCAGTGGAGCACGTGTGCCTTTCCAAACCCTAGGCCTACCTGGTGAATTAAAGGAATAGCTTAATTAATGCTGCCAGTAGAGGGAACTGATGTACATGTGAGTAGATGCGGCAGCATTACTTCAGGGGAGAAAAAAACAACTTTTAAAGTGTAAACACAAGCATATCCTCTGCACTTCAAGGGGGTCAAAGGTACCATTGCTGGAACACAGCAGCCAGTGGCTGGGGAGCACGAAGGGAAGGCCTGGTGCTGTGTCCTTGCTCCTTACTGAAAAGTCCCACCTTCAATAGCATGAGTAGGGTGTGAAGGTGGCAGAATTCAGCAGCATGTGAACATGTATCCAGGGGGCTTTGGGAAAAGAGATTGTGGATCATTTGGGGGGTTTAAGACTGGTAGGCACAGCTTAAAATGGGTTATTTGACCAAAGCAGCAGGGATTTTTTTTTTGTTTGTTTCTGGTTTTTGTTTTTTCTTTGAGTTCATTTGCTATAGATTTATGTAGTGTTCATCTTTAAACCCCAACAGGGTTAAGGTATTGAGGTAAGCTGCTAACAAACTCACTGATGTCGCAGTCTTGACCATTCTTTCTGTTTCCCCCCAGTGTGGGCAGCAGAAAGTCACGAAGCAAGAGGTAGGGCTGGGAGGTCAGAGAAAAAGTGTCAGACAGTATTGAGAACAAAATGCAGATGCTTTCAATGGCAGTAAAAACATCAGAAAAAGGCTGGTATTAAATAGCCCCATGTAACAGAAATCAATGAGCAGGGCCGAATATAACTTTGGAAAGGTTCTGCTCAAAGTCATTAGTGCTGAAGTTATTACCTATGGAAGCATCTGCCAATCTAGAGGGAGTGGCAATGCTGGGTAAATGAGCAAAAAATGGACTGCAGGAAATGTGGTGAATTCATTTACCACATTTAATTCATTCATTTTTGACTGGCAAAGAGCCTGACTTTGGCTCTAGTCATGGGTAACAACCCCTTTGAAATCTTTCTTTTTTCAGAAGTTCTGATGAATGCCTTTAGTTTTAGGCATCTGATATTCCCTTGGGCATAGAAAGGAGCAAAGTCATTTGTGTGAAGCCCAAATCTTATTGGGGGTAGCATGTGTGCTTATTTTCAGATGGATGGTCATTTCTAGTTTTGGTAGCTGAGCACTCTGCTATCTCTTTTTGAGGATGTGTGAAACTGGGAGTAGGGAAAGACAAACCACTGAAGATAAAACCAAAAACATTGTCTCCTTATTCCTAAAATTAAAATCCACCTCAAATGATATACTTTTCTTCAGGTTCTGAAATACTGAGACAAACGTTTGATGCTTTTTGGTTTGTGTGGAGGTTTTTTTTATTTTTTTCTTTCCCAATTCAGGTTTCCGGATAGAATTGGAACTGAGTGTGCCAAAAATACCAGGATAGAAGCTGTTCTCATGGGTGTTTCCATCTGGAATCTAATGTAGAAATGCCAGAAATCCTGTAGGAAAACCTGTTCTCATGTGGTTTCCTGCCCGGTTCAACGTTTTTGATATGTTGGGAGAGTTTGGATTAGCAGCAGATAAGCAGAGAAACTGGATCTGAATGCCAAACTTTTTTTGAAGTTTTTCCATCCCCACTGGAAGCATTATGAGGCCCATAGGCATAAGGTATAGAGTCTCTCCCCTGCTGGGAAGGGTTTAAAGCTGGCTGCATAGTAATAAACAAATGCATAAATATATTCATGAATGAGTAGGGCTTTGCTCTTTGCTTCTTTGCAAAGCTGTTTTAACCACTCTGCTATTTGAGATAATCTTTGGTTATTTGTGCAAATATTTGTATATTCAGAAACTTTTATGACTCTCAGCAAGAAAGTGCACCTGGAAAGTGACTTTTCAAGTGATTAGTTTTCATCACTTCGTATTTGTTATTCCTCATTTAAATTTCTTAGGGCCGGTTGCTGGTGATCTGATCAGCTCAAAGACACCAGCACCAGGTTTCTTTGGGAAAGGTGCTGAGCCCTAGCCTAAGAGGAACAGCAGATTGAACTTTGCTTTCCAAAATCCTGGTCTAAGTACACTGGTAGGCAGTATCCAGGTCCTGGAGACATTGATCCTTTCAGAGGCGAGAGGATCTTGGGCAAACCAGTGGTCTTGTCTTGCCTCTATGAGATGGGGCTCATGAAAGCACTTGCACTTTTCCCCCCTCACACTTTTCCCCTTCTCACATTTTCCTGTCATGCTTTTCCCCCCTCACACTTTCCTGTCACACTTTTCCCTTCACTTTTTTTTTCCCGCACTCTTTCCCCATCACACTTTTTCCCCCGTTGCACTCTTTCCCCCTCTCTTTCCAGCTTGCACTTTCTCCCTCATGCTTTTTCCTGCCCGCACTTTTCCCCTCACAATTTCCCGCTCTCACTTTTTCCCGCTCACATTTTTCCCCTCATACTTTTTCTTGCTCACAGTTTTTCCCTCATACTTTCCTGCTTGCACTTTTTCCTGCTCTCACATTTTCTCCCTCACACTTTTTCCCACTTGCCCTTCTCCCCTCACATTTTTCCCACTTGCACTTTCCCCCTCATACTTTCCTGCTTGCACTCGCACTTTTTCCTGCTCTCATCTTTTCTCCCTCACACTTTTTCCTGCTCACACTTTCCCCTCATACTTTCCCTCTTGCACTTTTTCTCCCTCTCACCTTTTCTCCCTCACACTTTTTCCTGCACTTTTTGCCCTCATACTTTTCCCTTGAAGCTTTTCCTTGTCACGCTTCTCCCCTCTCACGTTTTTTCCCCTCACGCTTTTCCCCCCCTCGCACTTTTTTCCCGGCTCACACTTTCTCTCTCATGTTTTCTACCTCTTGTGATTTTCATCCTCTTGCTTTTTCGTGTCCTGCTCATACTTTTCCCTTATGAATTTTCCCCCTCACACTTTTCCCCTGCTTGCATTTTTTCACCCCCTCGCATTTTTTCATGCTTGCACTTTCCCCCTCATGCTTTTACTCCTTGCACTGTTTGCCCTCACACTTTTCCCCATGCACTTTTCCCCTGCTCTCGTTTCCCCCCATCTTCTTTTCCCCCTTATGCTTTTTCCCTTTGCGCTTTTTCCCCTTGTGCTTTCCCCTCAGGCCTTTCCCCTCACTGCCAGGCGCCATTTTGGCCTGTTCCCCTGCGGTGTTCCCGGCCTGATGAGGGATCTGGCTGTGCCCGGCAGCGCAGCCTTGGAATTGGAAGGAGCCCATTGTGCCCAGAACAGGACAATTCCAGCCTCTCCTCACAGCATGGCTGACACCTGGACACCCACATCTGATACCAGAGGTGACTTTGGGGATGGCAGATTGTCCATCCCAGTTTTCCGATGCGCCATGTGGGAAAAGAGCAGATCCTGGGAGCAGTGACCCTCAGGGCTGGTGCCATGGCCCCCCACCCCAAAGTGCAGTAAAGCTCTGGGGGTAAAATGAGCGAGCTCCTTTGGGCAGCCCTGGCTGCAGGTGATATGCTGAGAAGTGAAACATTCCAAACCAAAGCAGCAACTTTTGCTTATTTCACCTGATCAGTTCAGTTCCAACAGCATTTCCCAAGTAAGAGGTAACTTTGTTGGCTGGATGCAGGGACCTTGGAGAGGTGCTGGTTTGCCACAGAGCCCCAGGTGCACATGACCTTTGGGAGGAAACAGAGGAGCCCTTTTTTATTTCTTATGTTGTTTTATTTTATCTTGTGAATCAGGTTTAGCCTCTTTTGTTGCCAGGCTATGGAATCCTGCAGATTCCCCACTTCTGCCACCTCCAGAAGTTGAATTTCAGCTGGGCAGAGCCCTGCGAGATTCAGTCCAGTGTACAGAGCCCCTTTCACCTGGGCAGCTGTGGGTGGATGTCTGCTGGGGGGGGCTTTCCTTCTGCTTAATTCCGATTTCCAGATTAGAAATCTCCCCCTTCCCTCACACAAGGCATCCACGCACACCTGAGCACAAGTATTGAATTTGCACAGCACTTACCTGCCAGAAAGCTACTTATTTTTGCAGCTCCCTTTCCCCTGCTCTGCTGCCTTCCCTGCCACGGACACGCATTAGCTCCCTGTATCAGCTGTCGGGAGTGATCTGCGCTGAACCAACATCTGTATTAAGTTTGCAGAGCTAGTCAAAATGTTTACCAGGACTATTTAATAGGGAGATCAATAGCAAGTGCCTCTCTGTTTGTTTTAACAAAACAAAATTGGTTGCAGAGCAAAACCTTTTTAGAACAACAACAACAACAACAAAACCCCAACCTGGCATTACTCCAGCTCCAGTGTAACAGCACGGGAGAAAAGGGCACTCCTGAGCACTTGCTCAGATTTATTTTCATTATGCAGTTATTAGGGTAGGGGAGCGTTAGGTGGCTGTTGTCACTGGGAGACCCTCTCCCTATAAAGCCCATGTGCTCGGCAGTCCGCTTGGAGCTGCACTGATTTATGGCTGTCAGCTCCGGCCTGACAGTGTCCTGACAAGTTCTGCTGGTAGAAACTTGTTCAAGCTTGAAGTGACACTTCTGTGCTGCTGGTTTTCCTTCCCCAGAGAGGAAACTGCTCTCGACCATCCCGATTTCGGTGTCACGCTGAATTCCCTCTAAGTGTGTTTCCTTGCCTGGGGTCTGACTTGCTACTGGAAGCCAATACATTAAATCACTTCCCCAAATTACCATATTGGCGCCTCGCTTGGGGGCTGTTTACAGTAGGTTTCAGACCACTGGTTGGCCCACGTAATTCCTGATTTGGAAACTGGTAGCATCTCCAGTTGGTGGCTGACAAATTCTGTCAGTTTGAGTCTGGCACAAGATATCAACGGAACGTGGGGAAAAGGGGGAAGAGGATTCTTTTCCGTTTTCCGGAAGATAGCTGCAAAAGACTGTTTTGTTACATGCATGCAAAATAGGTATTAGCTGTTTCTTTCAAAAAAAAAAATTGGATTGGGAAATTGCGGCTTGTTGTAATTAAGAGAGGTAACTCTGCCTTGCCCTGCCCAATTCTGTACTCCTGGATCTTGCTAAAATATATCCACATGCTTGAATTTAAGCATTGGTGTTAAAACACGCCCCTTTAATAATTAGAAGACTGGATTTATACCCTAACTTTCCAAGACAGCTGGTAGATTTTTTTTTCCATCATCCTCACCTCCTAAAATGTTGTGATGTAGCAAATTAGCCATTTCTCACCATTTATTCTGACGAACAGAAATAAGTGAAATCTGTCTCTGAACATTAGTGCTGCAGGCATGTGAAGTACATGGTAGTCTACATGGCAGCAACCAAATAAATATGTTTTGCAGCTCTTAGGTGAGAAGGTGGTAAGGAAAATAGAGAAGGAGGAGCTAAATATTCTGGCAGATATTATGTGTGAATCATGGGGAAGGCTCCAGAAAAAAAGTTAGGAGAGATGAATCATTGCCCATGGAAAAGGGAGAGAAATGTGTCAGAAGGCTTTGAGTGCATTTATCCAATTTTGAGTACTTTGTATCTTTTAAAATGCAAACCAATTGCAGTACTTGAGTTTCCCTGTGCTGTAAAACACACCACAATCCCTTCACTAAATAGTTTCAATGATAAATTAGCTCTCCACCCAAGCTGTGCTTTCTCTGGCTTCAGCTTCCAGCACTGGGTCTTCTGACAACTTTGTCTCTCAGAAGGAAGTGTCCCATTGTATTTATTTTTTGTGACCTGTGCCACCATAAACTGTGATCGAGGCCCTCTGTCACCTTTCCTTTGATAAGCTGAAGGGACAGAGGGCTGTGAGTTGTTCATGATAAGGCATGTTTTCTAGTGCTTTCCCCATTCTTGTTCCCCTTTGAATCCTTCACAATTAACCAATTTCCTGCTTGAACTTTTGCCTCTGGGGCTGTCTCTGTATTCCTGCAGCAGTTGCACCTTTGCCAAAGGCACAGGCAGGATAACGTCTCTATTCTTCCTTGAAACTCCTCTCCCTGTGCCTGAGACTGCACTGGGCTTTGTGGCTGGGAATGTGAATGGAGATTTTGTGATCAGCTGATATAAACACAATTTTGGTGTGGTTTGGGGTAGGGGTGGTGGGGTCCCCTCTTGGTTGCTGGCTGGATGAAAGTGTTTTATTGGGGGTGGATATTGTTCAGTTTACAGTTTGCCAAGTGATTCAGAGTGCTTTGTGTGCTCTTTGATTGAGCTCTCCTGCAGTCTCCCTGTCACCTGCAGACTTTATTAATAATGATTTTATTCCAGGGTTTTTTCAATCATTGATTTAATATGTTAAATAGCATGAGACTGAGGACTGGTGCTGCTGGCCCAGTTAAAACCATTCCTATTCAATTTTCAGACTTCTATTCACAGCTACATTTTTCAATCTAAGGTGCCAGTTTTAATCCATTTTAATTTGTGCCTTGTTTAGATTATATCATTCTACCTACTGAGTCAAAACAGTGTGGAGAATCTGATCGCATGCTTTGCAAAAATCTAAATGCAGCATACCAACATTATCACCCTTATCAAGCTGATCTGGGCTCTAAGTAACAAAAATATCCCACTTAAAATCTATTCCTTGTAAACCCACACAACTGGAAGGTGTTTGTATTTGCTCCTTTTGCATTATAATATATAATTTTTGGATTAACTGCCCATTACCTTACCCAAGATGAGAATGACAGTCCTCGCAGTACCTGCAGGACCCATCTGTTTGTTTTAAATTTTTGGAGAAATGTTACTTTGCTTTGGGCTTCTGGAGTATTGTAAATCCCATCATGTCCCTGTGGGGTGGAGAGCTTCCATGCCCGTTCTTTGCACATTTTCCAACTGACTGACTTCAAAATCTCTCCCTTTTCTAGCTGCTGTTCTAAAGTCCTTTCACTCATTGCTGAGATTGAGGGTGATTCATTGTTTTGAGACAATATGCATATAAAATCTATTTCCCAAATATGGAAGACAGGTATTCATTGAATTCTTATATATTTTCCTCATTATTATTACATTTTGTCTATTTTTCTCCAGTAACAGCTGACAACATTTTTGTTCTCAATATGCTTTTAAAAGTCCCAGATATCCTTTCCTCGCCGATTTCCTTTTTCCCCCCCCTTTCTGGCTCCCTTTGTCAAATTCCCAGAGTTATTAGCTTTTGGTTTATAATTGTTATTATCAGTATTCCTTTATATCATTAGTGCTTTGTGTTGAAACAAATGTGTTTTCATTCTATGTCTACTTTTAAACTGAGAGAATTTTTTAAATACTGTCAGTTTGTCTCTTGGTTGTGAAATTGTGGCCTTTGAAATCTACAAATGTATTCTTAACACTTTCCTGATTACCATGAAAAGGCCCCTCTGTAGCTGATATTGCTCATAATTATTTCAGCATTGTGAGAACAGTTTTTGTCCAACGGCAGATATGTGAATGTACGCGCTGGAGTGCCCATAAACACACACAGCGCTCTGGAGCCGAGTCTGGATGTTGACAACAAATATGGTCGAGCCATGGTCGCTGTCATTCGAGTAACCATTAATGTTTAACATCTGGGATCAGTTCCTCTGGATCTGTCATTAGGCACTCTACCCCAAGCTGGGATGAGTTAAGAAATTGGCTGCCTGTAATTTTTGAAATTCTGAGGACTTTTTAGTGCTGGTAGCCTGAGAACACCAGCATATGCCATTCAGATTGAAGTCCCATATGTTAACACAGCTTTTTTTACCAACACATGATAAATAAGTCTTTAAAGAAGCTGGTCATCGTGTTTTTTACACTGTTTTGGTGGGGTGTAGCAGGCACCAAGTAGCTCACTCCGTGCAGTGTGTTTGTGAGAACACAGATCCACCAGCTATTTTCAGCTGAAATAAATCTTTTACATAGTGAAATCTTTATTTGCACAGACTTGCAGAGGTTTTGAGATGGTGCTCTGCACCTTTTCTTTTGTGCGCACCTGAGCCCACTGAGTTGGCTTATGCACGTCCTGACCATGTGAGTTTTCCTAGTAACATTAACCAAGTAATATTTGTGCTCATAAATCAGCCATCCTAATTCCTCTCGTTTGTTTTCTGACTTCTAGCAGAAGTGTACAAGCAATTAAATAATTTCATCCCTTTGTGTAAGTGGATGCTTTTGTAATTTTGTTCTCAACAGCATGGTTTTGAACTACAACCAAAAGCCTCACACCTTTTGCCCAGGCAGTGGTTACATATGCAAAATTTTCTGGCTTTTTCTATTCATAGGGCGGGAGGAGCCTTACAAGATCACATGTCTGCGTTGGCTTCTGCTCAATTTGGCCAACTGTCTTTGCAGAGAGATTTCCTGCAACTTCCTTGACAGGGATGCACTCTCTCTATCCCTACAATCTTGTCTTGGTTGTTCATGAAAACTCTCAAATCTGTAGTTAGTATTTCCCCAATCTTTTCTAGTTCCTGTGGGGCCATTTTCATGGTTTTCCACAGGGAGTAGTTCTGTTTCTTAAGGAGGATTGTTCAAAACCACTCTACTTTGTTCTTTGTTACATCTGTGATCGCGCTTCCAAACCACAGTTTATTTCTTTTACCTTCATTGCTGCTTGTACATTGCTCCAGAGAAATCTTTTCAGGTGAGAAAGCAGAGCACATCCACTCCAGCTCAGAGCCTCACTCATGCTGGCAGCCAGCCCTGTGTAGCCTCTGAAAATGAAAGTTTCTCAGATGCCTTCTTCAGCCTTGCTCTGAATTTACTTTGCCGCTTCTCTCTGCCTGCTCCAGACTTTGCCTGGCAACTGATGGATAGATTAAGAGTTGCTGCTTAGTGCCAGCCTCCCCCACCAAAACGAGGGATAAATCAGGTCTGACAGATTAAAATGACCCAAGGATTTAGGGTCAATTAGGAGACCCTAATTTGAAAAAAAAAAAAAAAAATCCCCAAAAATAAGTAGCCATCTCTTACTCGGTAGGTTTGAAGGTCCCAAAATCGCTGTCTTGGGGCCAAACTGAATAATCAGCAGGAGCAGGCAGATGGCTAACCAAGATTTTTAACCTGGAGCCTGCGCTGTCTCCTCTGAATCACCCCTGAGGCAGCAGGAGACATGGAGCTTGCCGTGTCCAACTGAAGTGGCTCTTTCCAAGTTATTCACGGCAGGAATGTTGAGGGAAAAGGAGTGATTTTGCTTCTGTCCCTTTGAAATACCGTTCTCCCACAGTTACCCTGGCAGATGACTTCCCAAGAGCTCTCTTCAAGTGGTAAATCGAGCTGTCGCCAGCTCCAGCAGCCTAAAGAGGGATGGGACCGGTGACAAGTACATTACAAAGGGCCAAGTTAGCTCCAGTTGTGCTTTGTTTAACGGGATGGTTAAAGCAGCGTGAGCGGCTCTTTGGGGGTCCCAGCGCTCAGACTCTGCTAAGGGACCGCAGAGTCCCCCAGCTCCTCAGGGATGAGCTCAGGGCTGCACCTTTCTGGCGCTGAGCTCTGCCTTCCCCGCTGGCTTTCCTGCAAACTGTGATGTGGATCGGGCACATGCCAGGGAGGTTTTCCCCCGCGCCTGGCTCCGGATCTCTCATGCGCCTTTCAGGATGAGCCTGCCGGAGCCGCGGGAGCAGCCGAGACTGGGCTCTCCATCGAGGCGGAGCACAGGCTCCCTGAAATGCCACTGCACTGGTGAGGGCATATTAAATAGAGAGAGCAAGGAACTGCTTGGCGGCATCCTATTCCCTGATAGGATTCCTCTCCACACTGCCTGCCTTTCCAGCAGGCACTTGGCAGGGTGATGTGAGAGCTGCTGCCCTTCAGCGGCATTGGATGGGGCACCCACTAAGGCACGCCAGTCTCCAGGTGCCCTACGCCTTTTTTCCCCCCACATACTCACTCCTCTCTTCCTCCCCTTCCTTTTCATCCTTTTCCCCCCCTTTCTTTTTGTGTCCCTACCTATATATGTTTTTAATCTTTGCCTGCATCAGCGGTGCCTGCAGGCAGAGCCTCCAGGGTTCGGCACAGCGGGGAGAGGTGTGACCAGCGATCCCTTTGCTAAGGGCGCTCCTCCTGCAGCCAGAGGCACGCAGCCACTGGCTGAGGAACTCCCGGGGGGCAAACCCGCCTTTATTCTCAGGGCGCTGCTCACAGATGCTGTGAAGCCAGGTGCACTCCTCTCCTCCTCTCCAGGGCACGTTGCTTTCCCTTTGGAGGTGATGATTGTGTTTGGACCCGTGCTGCGGGAAATATATCTTGGTATAAAAATATCCGTCCCTCTGAAAAGGCAGAGGATCATATTTCTTTTAAACCATACCTCAATCAACTTGTGAAAACCTGAAATATATCTGGACAAATCAGATTTATATGAACCAAGGAAAAATATAGCAATTTTGGGGATATTAAATTGAAGGTTCAATGTAGTTGTTCTTGGGCTAACTGGTGCTTGGGAAAATGGGGTTTAGATCGTTTTCAGATTCCCCTTTCTTTGCTGACAGTCAGAGAAAAGGGGCAAGAGGCTATTGCTTGTGTTTGTTCCTAAAGCAAATCATGGTTGATAGGTCCAGCTTTAGACCGACCGGCCTTGACAAGTTTCTCCGCAATTCTTTCTTGTGTGCAGTTTTTAGAAATCTTTGAACAGTGAGAAGCACAAAAGGTAGAAAGTTAACAAGACTCCACGGGGCTGTGAGATGGTACCTGACAAGGGAGGAGAGGTGCTCCTGCGACTAAAATAGGCGACACAGAAGGTGGTTTTGTGCTTGTCGGAGAAATTGGGAATCTTGTTACAGGCTAGGAAGGTCTGGTCTGCTCAGACACACAGTGTTCATAACAAAAGCTTTGGTTTCATTAGCTGCATGTTTTCAGGAGGTTTCTTATAATTTTCAAATGTGTAATTTTTAAGCGAGTTTATTCTGAGAAGTCAGTACTACAACTTGAGTATTTTGCTGGGGAGCTGGGAGTTGGTTTTCACTATATTTATGGATATGAAACAATTGCTGAGGGGCAGGGAGAGGGGAGAAGAAAAGGCCTTGCTTTGGCACATTGAAGAAAAGATGTCCTTTTCCACTCTCTGTCTCCCTTGAAAGAATTTGAGGTTTCTGCTTTCACTCTCCAAACCTGGGCAGGTAATTAACATCAATGATTTGTCCCTAAGAAGCAGCTTTGGCCTTGCATTTCAGGGAGAAATGTGGTTATTTCAGACTTAGCAAGTGTGCTTTAGGTTTTGATCCTCAGCTTTGGTTTTCTTGTTATTCATATTGATTGTTCCAATTTGTATGCTGTTTTGCTCTGTGAGTTGTTGATCTGTTTTCTTTCTAGTCTGTTTTTCAATGGACACAGGTTTCTAATTTTCTGTTTTCTTCTTAGACTTTCAGGTTTTAATTCAACGTGTGTTTTCCAGGATATTTCTCTCTCTGTGGCAAAGCTGTTGTATGATTGTGTTGCTTGCCTCTTCCTTCCTAGAGACAATGTTAACAGATATCATGGGAGGGATATCACCCTCCTCCCCCTAAATTTTATATAGAGCACTGCACTTAAGTCAGAAGCCATATTCCCTTGCCTGTGGATTTTCCTTTGCTGGAAGGGCCAATTCGTAAAGCAGATGGGAACTGTCAGCTTTATGTTTCTTGGGAATATGTTCCAAAAGATATCCTTTACCACGGTATCTTTTGCAAGGCTCTGATGCAGTAAAAAGCATTGGGATATTAAAACCCAGTTAATGGAAAACCATTGACACTCAGCCTGGAAAGAGTGGGAAAACCCTTGACAATCCTGGCGGCTAATAATCCCTTGGTGAGAGGCCAGTGCAAGGGGGCTTCCCTGCTCTCCTCTTGGCATCATTCCTGGGTACCTCCAGAGGAGTAGGTTTACTTGCAGGGAATATTGCATATGGTGAGGAAGCAAAGAACTGTGGAAGACAACACATGCATCTCTCAGGGAGAAAGAGCTTGAAAGAAGAGGAAAATGCCCCTGGAGCATGGGGCCCTTGACTGATGCTCTGATGTTCCCATTCCTCCCTGTTCTTTCCAGCTGTTTCCAAACTCTCCAAATGCCCCAGAGGGAGCAAAGCAAATGGTATTACCTCTGCCAGTGTACAGCTCAGAACCTGGTTAAACCAGTGTTTGCTCAAAAAAAGGGCTGTTATCCTGCACTTTGGCAGAAAGGTAGACAGCCTTTGCAGCCTGCCCACTCCATTGGCATTTGTGCTGTCTGGCCATGAATTTAAGAAAGATGTGCCAGAACTGGCATTATCCTACTGGAACCAAGGGGTTTGGGGAACACTTTAAAAGCTGGTGCAAACATGGAAGCTGCAGCTCTCCAGCCAATGCCTGTTGGCCAGAGGCACTGCGTGTGTGCGTGGATGGGCTCTCTTCTTTTTAAAAACCTTTGGAGTGAGTTTTTTGGATACTTCAGACGTCCCTTTTTCTCACCCTCAGATTGTTCGCCGCCTCCCCAGCAGAGTGACATATTGTTTGCAGTGGGATTTGACAGGCTCAGATGGCAGTAGCTGCTGCAAGATTTTTTAGTTCTTGTTGGTGCTACGACAGGTCTCAACAAATTCCCTCGCCCACTCGCCCGTGGTGCATAAGAAACTTTCTCTAGTGTGAGGGGAGCTTGCCCATCAGTTTTGTCAAAATCTCAGCTTTCCTTTAAGCATGATGCAGAAATTCTGGCTTTCTGAATGTGACACAGATCTGCTCTACGACAGTGATGTTTGCAGATTCAGGAAGGCAGACAGACAAAGGCGAATGAAACGTGAGCTCCCAAATAACCCTGTCTTGGCTTTGTGATGGAAGTGAGCTGCCTGGGAAGAGGCTGTGGGTTTCCGCCAAGGAGATGTGGCCCCATTTTTTGCTGTGTTCCGTGCCCCTGTGTGAGTCCATCCCCTCTCTTTCTGTGTCTTTGTCAAGTATACAGGTGACAGACCTGCAAACCCACCCCAGATACCAGGAGGTTGCATGAGTGAGCTGTGAGCTGGTCAATTCATCACACCCACTTCTGCGTGTGATGGTAAAGCCTAGAGGTTTTACCTCTAGGCATCTTCT
This sequence comes from Ammospiza nelsoni, assembly GCF_027579445.1. Taxonomy (NCBI): domain Eukaryota; kingdom Metazoa; phylum Chordata; class Aves; order Passeriformes; family Passerellidae; genus Ammospiza; species Ammospiza nelsoni. The sequence continues at coordinate 2,841,948 of NC_080635.1, forward strand.
TTAGGGTGAGCAGAAATTTGCCCTGAATACCCTGTGTTTGTCTGCTGTGCCTGCAGAGGAGCCCCCACTGCCTGGCCTGGGCTTGGCGTCCCTTTGGAGTGGGACTGCTCAGGGTGACAGTGGCAGGCATGGGTCTTTTTCTGAGAAAAGATGCTTATTCTAAAGCTGAGGACATCTCCATGTCCCTTGTATTCCTGCAAGAGTGAGGGCTTTGCAAAACTAGAGGAGACATTTTCCAGAGCCATGAGCCCCTTTTCTCCTGTGAGCCATGGACTTTCGGAGTGCGGCATTCCCACCAAGCCATAAGTGTTTTGTGTTTGATTTAGGCTCAGCCTCACAAGGTTATTTTCAAGCAGTGGTCCTGGGGCTGTCCCACTCTCAGGCTCTTTTCCTTGGCATAAACAGCGTTAGCCCGAGGGTGGCCCTCATGTGTGCCAGATGCCCACAGCCACGGCAGCAGGAAATCAATGGGGCGTGGGGATATTCCCCGCCACTGCTCGCCGCCGCTAATAGCTGTGGTGGTGTAGGAGTCCCTGTGGCATTTCCACATTACCTGGAGATTTCCCAAGGCAGGAGAAATCCTAAGGATAATTAAGCCTGTTTTATTTAGGGCTGAGCTGAGCCATCAAAGTGGCATAAAGCAGCCTAAATGGACCAGAGGATCTGGCACCTTATGCGAAAACTAATCATTTTCTGAGGTGGTCTGATAATTTCCGAGGAGGATATAAAATAATTCACACCCACATGTAGCTTTTAATGAGTAGAAAGGCCTCTCTGCTGCATGTTCTGGAATTGTACTCTTTTTTTTTTGAAAAAAATAAAAAAGCAACCCAATGATGTTTGCATGCAACAAAGCCAGAGGGAGGCTGTGGCAGGAGCAGGAGCTTGGGGCAGCGTCTTTGTTGCTGTTTTCATCAGGGTTAAGGGCTCGGTGACCATTTGGAAACCTTTTATGGGCAAACTGGCTAGCAGCCAGTACTGCAAATTTGCACTCCTGACTTTTTGATTAGTCAGTAGTCCATCAACAGCAGTAGAAACCTGAGAAACATTTGCAGCTAACCACGTGAAAAGCAGGTGTAATAAATCAGGTTGTTCAGGTTTAGTCCCAGCTGGGAAATGTGTGGATGGAGGTAGAAATCTTTCCCTGCTCCTCTGGTGGTGCAGCAGAATACCTGCTGCCTTGCCCCAGCCCCTCTCTTTCCAGCAAGATTTCAGCCTATAACAGTGATTGCATTCCCATTGGGAAATCACAGATTTCCAACAATTTCTTTTAAGATCTGCAGTGAAACTGTGTGAATGACAACCGTTCATCCATCTCATTGTAGGATCAGGACCACGGCGAGGACTTTTTAAGCTTAAGGAGCGAGCCCTTAATTGCTCTGCCCGTGCTAAGTGGAAGGAGCTCTCTCCGTGCCAGGGCCCCATGGCAGCAGAGGCATCTTTCCCATTTATTTGCCTCTGTCCCACGGGAGCCTGGAGTGTGTGTGTGGGGAGGGGAGGACCTGAGCTCTGCTCCCTGGCTCCTGCCATGTCTGTGCCCAGGCTTTTCCCGGGAGCAAATCAGCAGAGCTGGTGACAGCAGAAGCCATGAAAAGACCGTGGCAGATGTGAGCCTGCTCTCTAATACTTTATGAATACTGAATCTGCTTTTTCTTCAGGGGGAGGGTGGCTCTCTGTCCGTGTTGTTGCTCGTTATTTATCACACATGGGGTATGCACAATACTGGAATGGGGTGTTGTTAATAAAAGTTGCAAAGTTGCATCCTAGAGATATATTCTGGCAGGGAAGATACAAGAGAGAACAAGAAAGCAGGAGGGAAGTGTTGGTGCCATGAGGACAGGTCCATGTCCCAGACCATGGAAGAGCTTCAGGAGCATGTTTTAATGACATTTCATTTGTTTTTTTCCTTCTGGGTGGACAACTGAACCAAAACAGTCTGGTAATTGTGGGCTAGAATTTTATACCAGCTGCGCAAGAATTCTCTCTCTCCCAAGTTACGACATTAAACAAAACCTCCCTCAGTCCCTCAAGATGAATATATGAGTTGTAATCTCAGGAAAAGTTTAGGGGATGTGTCTTCCAATCTCAAGAAATGACAATTTACAGTCTCGGGAGAAGAAGGGTGGGAGGGACAGGTTTCTCAGAGGGGACACATTGCACTGGCTACCCATCAAGTGACACCCAGCCTGAGAAGTCACAGCCATACAATAACTTAGCACTGCCATTGCCTTGGCTGTAGTGAAACAGAGACCTTCCAGCCCTAGCCAGCAGTTCAATTCCTTTCCCAGGTATTAAAATAACAAAAGAAACAGAAACTACTGAAATAGACAGAAGAAAGTGGATCTCTTCAACACCCCCTGCATCAAGCAGGCAGCAAGAGCAGACACATCCAGGGATGGTTTGCATGCTCGGTGCTGTGAGTTGTGAGTGGTGGATATTTGACAAAACCCCTTTTTATAGCAGTTTTAAGAAAAAATTAGTAATAACTAAGCAAACCGCTGAAACCAACTGAGCTGAACAAGGGAATAACAACAAAACAAAAAGCCCAGTGTGTGTCTGTTGCCTGGGGCAAGCTACAGCTGATGGATAAAGTGACAGACGAATCCTTCCCTCATTTCCATTTTAATCTCTGTCTACTAATTGTCATCAATATCATCAGGGTCACTAGACCACTAGTGCGAGTCTACAGCCTTCCAGAGGAGCCGCAGCTTTGTGCCTGCCTGGCCCCCAGGGCTTTGCCCCTTTGCTAACCTGGGCTGTGCCCGGGATGCCTTGGAGGGGGAGGAAGGGCCCTTGGAGGTGAGGTGGGCTGGGTGATTTTTCCCTGTGTCCCGCAGAAGAGGCTACTCCTAGTGTCCAGCATTTAAAACACAGGACAATTGCAGCTCTCTTTGAAATGAAAATTACTTGTACTCCCTTTATGCCCAGGCCAGCATTTGAGGAAAGGGCAGCTGGGAATCCAGCTCCCATTGGAAGAAAGGGCTCATTCCGACTCTTAAATCAATGACTGTGTGATGAAAGCACGCTTTGGATCAGGCCCAAGGCGGACAGAGTCAAAGCTTTTTGTCCGTTCTCTGCCGGGTGCTTTCTCTCCCCTTCCTTACTCTGGTGTGTGTAACACGTGTGACATGTGCCACACGACTGCTCAGGGGGTCTCTGCTGGTGACCAATCAGGCAGTCCCCTGGAATTTTGTTGCCTCACCCCCCTGCCCAGGAAAGGCACCGCACAGCCTTGTGAAGGTAATGTTTAACCCAGGGGCTCCAAGCCAAATCCTGGCCCCTGTGCACAGCTTGAGCACAAATTGTGCCCATGGCAACTACGCTGCAACTTGCTAGGTTGGAAACCTCCCATCCCCACTTGGAGGCAGCCATGTGGTCCTCTGCTTCTGCTGCTAAAAAGTAATAGATTTTTGGCATTTACTCTGTGCCTTCATCCTGCACCCAGTCCTCCCTGCTTTATAGGCATAGTATGTTCAGGTGATTCGGACAAGGCTCTGGATCTGTTGGAATTGCTCCCTCATAATAGTTTTCAGGCTTTTGGTTTTTTGACCCTGTGGATTCTTCTTCTTCTCTTACTCTTTCCACTTTCTTTACTCCTGCTCCTCTGTATCTCAACACTCTTTGGTGGTACCATCTCAATCTCTTCTCCAAATCTCCCACATTTCTCATGAGCTGCACTTTTCTTTAGACTTCCCAAATACTTTCTCTGCAATCATTCCTTGGCAGATCAGCTTCTTATTCCTTCTCCCACCTGGTAACCATTTCTTGAACAGGAGATGTGAGGATAAAAAATGGACTTTTCTTAGTTCTGCTGTTGATTTGGGATCAAAGGAGTTCACAGTAGCTGCAGTCAGCTCCCGTGTTCATGCGGCTGTAGCTGGTGACAGGGTCTCTGCAGGCTGCGAAGCACATCCATCCTTTCACTGGAGATGGTGACCCCATTTTAGGATTCTGTGTGGTTTTGGGGTTCCACATTTGCAAGGTGGTGCCTCTGTGACCTGAGGGAAGACGGTGCTGATCCTGGAGAGGGTCACCTTGGCCTCAAGGTGATCCTCTTTGTCTTGCTACTCCATTGCTTGCGCTTTTTGAGTTACCCAGTGAGTTAGGAAGGGGCTGCTGCAGCGTTACAGTGTCTCTGTGTTGTGCGTCCCCGTGGCTGTGTGGGGTTTTACCACTGCAGTGTGCTGCAAATCCCACAAAACATTTCCAACCAAACATCGAAGGAGGATGTGACTTCGAAACAGAGGGATCAGCAAATATGCTGTAAATTAATAATGTGCCCTTTTAGTAGCAATTGCTTTATGAAAATAGGTAGGGCTTTTTTTTCCCCCTCCTTGTAGAAACTGCTCTGAAATAAGTGGGTATCACTGGAGTTTTGTTTAAGGAATGGCCGATGCCACCTTGTTGTTTGTGTTCTCCTGAGCGATTCGCCGCCAGCTCTGTGACCAGGATGGGGAGAGGCACAGAGGCAACAAAAAAATGGCTCTGTGCAGCCATCTGCTGCAAATCTTCCCAGAGGAAGATCTGGAATCCCCCTGCTCCCACCAGGAAAATCTTCAGAGGCCCCTGCCCTGTAAGCCGCGGTCCCTGCGGCTGCAGCTCCAGATCTTTGGCGCTTATTGGTAACATATTTGCAAAGCTGCCCTGCTGTGATCACTGATCTCTGCCAGCTTAAATTTGGGAAAATGCTTTACACAGCCTTTCCTCTCCCCTCCCTCAACCCCTGCAGGTCTATATGCAAGGCAGGAAAGATTTAGTGTTTGAGCATAAGCACTGGTCAGCCAATCTGCAGCGTATCTTCTTGAAAACCCAAAACAGGTGCTCTTGGGCCATCAAAGTCTTGAAGCAGTTAAACTTCTTTTCACCTCTGTTGCAGTTCCTTTAAAAGAAATAGAGAGATCTTCAAAAGGTGGAAGGGTGGCAGGCCAGAAACGTAAAGCGTGTGCAATCACTCAGATACAAGTGGCACCACTAAAAATTGCCTTCATATATCAGCTTATGGTTTACACACTGTGGCAGAAAGGACGCTAAAAGGTCAGCAGAAAAAAAATATATATGTCAAGCCTGGAGCTGTGACTCCAAAGGTGTGGAAAGACATGATCTGAGAAGGGTTCTAGAGGGACTGGATAAGTGCTTGATATGGCAGGATTTTTTATTTTATTTTATTTTATTTTTTGCAAGGGAGCTGCTTGCAAACGTCAGCACAGAAGCCAAGGTATATACTGGCAGTAACCTCTTGCTACGACCCCTGGTGACAAGACGGATAGTTCCATTCATCTGTGGGTGAACAGCACAGGCTCTCTGCATTTTTTACTTGAAGCCCTGGATGAATTTGTTTGCGGAGGGGAATGTCACCGTTGTGAATGCTCTGATCACTCATGTGCCCATAGTGAAGTCAGTGGTAGGGAAGGAGAGGGGGGGCAGAGCAAGGAGAGGAGAGCAAGCTTCTCTCTGGGGGTCTGGGGGATGCCAGCTTGGATCCAGCAAAACATCTCCAACCAAACATTAATGGAGGATGTGACTTCCAAACAGAGGGATCAGCAAATATGCTGTAAATTAATAATGTGCCCTTTTAGTAGCAATTGCTTTATGAAAATAGGTAGGGCTTTTTTTCCCCCCTCCTTGTAGAAACAGCTCTGAAATAAGTGGGTCTCACTGGAGTTTTGTTTAAGACTGACCCCTTACTTTATTAACCGTGTAACATTTTAAGGTTGTTTTTTCCTCTCTGTCTCCTCCAGCAAGTCTCTATTGATCACTGTTTACAGTTATAATCCCTTTCAAATTTATCATCCATGACTAACACCACACGTATTGATTGGTGCTGACGGATGTCCCTGTATGGTGTATACCCACAGTGATTCTGGCTAGTGAAGTACAGTAGATATATTTTTTTCTCTCCTTCATTTGCTTTTTATAGCTTTCTGCTCCCTCCCTTTTGTTCTCAGTCTGACTAACCTATTTCACACAAACACCGTGGGATTAACATGTCTAAATTTAGGACAATTTCTTTATTCTTGATGAGGTCTTTGGAACAGGAAGGAAAAGAATGGGTAGTGGTGGGGTTTGGGTTTTTTTGTTGTTTTTTTTCCCTCAACTGGGAAGCTACTGGAAGGAGACAGGCCCTATAGGAGATCAGATTTATGAGGGACATCCACATGTCTTAACCTAAAGCCTAAAGTAACAAAGATGTAAGGGCTAGTTTTTTTAGGGACAAATTAGATGTCACTGGTGACTAAGGACAAGGTGTCCGAAATCTGGACTATAAATGGAGTCATTTGTCAACAATGCATTTTTGCTTGCCTGCTGCAACATTTCCTCCATCTCTTGTTGGCCAGAAATAGAGCTTGAGGTTAATCTCTTTTCTGAGCCACCTTGGCTTAACTTGAATTTACAAACCTGAATCCAAATAAGTAAACAAACCAAAATCCCCCAGACTCAAATATCCTCGAGGATTTTGCTATGGTTGCACCACGAAATTTCTGTCACCTAAACTATTGTTTTGTTCCTGTTAACCCAAACCAGTCTTTCAAAGACTGGGTTCCTTCCAAATTTGAACAATCTATTTGTAACTTTCTTTTTATGTGTGCTTTATGCAATGGTTTAAATACATGTTCTTGTACATGCATTTTATTTGGGGGTAATAAGGCAGCAAGTATAAGACAGAATTGTTAAACCTCAATAAAAGCATTTTTTAATAATAATTTGGCATTTATTTAATATACAACCACTGTCTTATTAAATCTAACTCTTAAGATTTAATAGGATAGTTTATTGTATTATAGCATTACTGCTACAATGCTATAGCTATGGTTGAAAAGGCATTTTCATTATAAACTCCTGTTTGCAGGTGCTTATAACTTCCTGAAGTACAGCACCTCTTTTATTTGAATGTGAAATCACTCACTGCACTTCTCAATTTTTTTTCTTTCATCTCCATCTCCTTCTCAGATACAAGGACATTTAGATGTCAAAAGTATGAAAAAAAAAAAGAAAAGCAGCAGTTACTGAGGAGCAGCATTAGAGCTGAGAATCAAAATTCACCAAAGCAAAGGTTCAGAGTTAGAGTTTAGGAAAGAAATTTTGGACCTTGATCAAGTTGTTGTGCCCATATCTGGTAAAGCACAAAGTTGGCAATTTGCTTAGTAATGTGTAGTGCCATTAAAAGAAAGAAACAAAACCCCAAACAATTATTTTCTGTGTGTGCATTTCCCCCTCACCTTGAAGGCAAACGGGTTTGTCAGGTGAGGTGCTCAGGACTGGGCTGGGGTCAGTGCACTCGCTGGTGAGCAGGTTAATGAGCAGGTTTTATGGTGAGCAAACAGGACCTGCCCTCAGCAGGGCTGCCTCCAGCAAATGGACAATCCCTGTGCCTCTGAAGGGGTGGGCACGCTCTGTGTCACATCCACTGTGGCCACCCGCCTTTGCCCTGCTCTCACGGCGGGCTGACCCTTAACAGCATTACTCAGCTTTGGTAAATGAAACATTTAATTGCTTTTTGGGCTGAGAACCACTTGTAAACAAACCTCAGCCTCAACAGGAAACTTTATAGCTAAATAAGTAAACGCTGACAAAGAGAAACTGGAGACAAAAAAGGCCCAAACAGGAGCAGGGCAGTAAACTGCCCCATAAAACCTGTGTAAAGAGAGTTCTTCATGGTGTCACAACAGCACACTCTTCGCTTCTCCACAGGCTGGCTTTGCACGTGGCATCCTTTTCCTTTATTTCAGTCCTGGCCCAGAAACTCCTGCTGGAGTGGCACTGAGCAGAGGGCTGGTTGGTTGGTTGGTTTGTTTGTTTTTAATTATCACCAGGCTTAGACAAATTTCTCATTGGGTGGTGAGAAGATCAATGCAGGAAGAGGGACATGTGCACTGTTACAAAGGGTGCAGCCTGTTCTTGCTGCTGTAGAGCTGGAGCTGAGCAGAAAGCAATTCTTTTAAAGCACAGAATTTTTTTAAACCTCTTCTAGATCTATGCAGCAATGTAATCCTTTTGCTTAGGTCTGAACATCAAGTTTTTCCCAAGAACACAAGTAGAGATAGGTGTGAATTCATCAAGACAAGAGTTGTTGTCTCTATAATCCTTTGTGGGTTTAGGAACCTTAATAGTTTCCTCAAATAAACATCTTCAGCTCCACTCAAAGTAAGAAGGTTTGTAGCTCTAGGCCTTCTGCCCTGAAAGTCCTCCCTGCAGCCATGGCAAGGCTGAAAATGAAAGTTGTTTTCAAGGAAAAAACAGATAAATTAGGCAAACTTTTGTGGCAGGACTGAATTTTCTGCAGGTTATTCTCCCCACAAAGTTTTACACTGCTTAAAATCCTTGTGCAAGGTCCTTTTAGTGTTCCTCAAGTGCACAGTGGTAAGCACTGCCTCTGTCAAAAAGAGAAAAATTGCAATTATTTAAAAGCAACGGTTACAAATAAATTTATTAAGTGGAAGGTGATCATATAGGTAGCTCTGAGCAGCTCCTGAATTTTCAGAGAGAAAAAACTCTGTATTGTACTACATTGCCACTGTCTCAGGCTATTCTGTTGGTGGTTTTTTGCTGTACAGGTAGGCTTGACCTCTCTTTGCCAGTTTTAATTTTCCTGCTGTTTTTCAGCAGCTCTGTGGTCACCTTGCTAGCAAAGGAGCACTATAAATGGATTAATGAGCGTCATGAGGAAATAGGAAACTGTCTCCTTGATTTGTGTTTTTTACTGCTTTTGTAAACACAAGTATTCAAAAAACCTTGAATATACGAGAACTGAGAATTTTCTATTTTTATTTTTTTCCTTTTGTGAGGATCATTTAAAAATACCCACAGGTTCATTTTTGTGTAATGCCACACAACTTGGCATGCTTCAGATTGTAGTTAGTCACTTTTTGGTAGAATTCTCTTATGGAAAAATGTGTGCATGTCATTTTAAAATCATATTCAAACATATGGAAAATCCTTTGTGCTTGAAAAATGTGGAAATCTGGTCAAAAATGGGCTAGCTTTATTTTAAATCCAGTCAATTTTGTTGTCAATGTAACTGGAGCAGAGCTTGGTTTTTGGAGAGAGAAATTCATCTAGAAGGGTGACATTTCCTGGCTGGGCAGACCTGTTTTGAAATTTGAAATAAAACACAAAAGAGAGAAGTGAAGTGAAACACCTCTCTTGGATTTGCTTTTCTGATAATGAAGTGAACCCTGGAATTTTGATGGGCCTGGATTGTCCTGTCATTGAGCCCAGAAATCTCCCAGGATTTTGGGCCCATTCCAGCCAAGGGAGGAGGGTCTGGAAATACTGATATTAAACTGCAGATCACTGGGGATGGTGCAAACGTTGATTGGAAAAAGTTTATGGAAACTTCCTGGGAAAGAAGGAATGATTGTCAAGTAGTTTGTATAAAGATACCTTAAAGTTGCTTGATTGAACTGGAACATCAGGAAGAAAAAAAATTCTTCTCCACGTAAAAAAAAATTAAATAATCATAATAATTCAGATTTTTATATCTTCTAATGGTAAAACATTTTGATTATTTCAGATACCAGCCTTTTCAGCTCATTGCTTTTCCACGTGGCCGGAAGATTGTCATGACCTCTCTGCAGTGCAGCCTTGGATGGAACTTCTTACAGGTACTTGTTTTTTACTCTCTTGGGAAATGCATTTTCATGTATTTGTTGCATGTATCTTTTATGTTCACTTCTTTTTTTTCCTTTTTTTTGGCTTTTCTATTTTTTCTAACCTCAGAGGTAGCAATCCTACTGCTATTAGCAAGATGTCTATTATAGTGTCATTAAAAAAGCTATAGTCAGAGCATGGAATGACTCACATCATGGAGGAGTTAATAATTCACTGTAATAAAAGTATAAAGTTTTATGATAAACCACTCTCAGGGGAGTTAAATATAATCCTTAGCGGGTCACACACTGACTACAAAGCTTACATTTGTAATGGTAATTTGAATTTACTACATCGCCTTTAGTTTTTAAGCGTTTGTATGTCATTAGACCTTATAAATTGATTTATATATTCAACTCCAGTATAATTCTACATAAAGGTACAATAAATTTTATGGATTATAGATATGGCATCTAAAACAGTTTAGAAAATAATTTTATTAAATTCACTTAAACGGCGGTGATGAACAGCGACGAGGATGCCAGCCTGGCTCAACTTCTGGGAGCTGCCCGGTGGGGACACAGGGAGGGGACTGGGCCATAACTGGTCACCAGAGTCCTCACTGAGGGCTCCAGTGACACCGGGGCTAATGCTTCACTCAGCCACAGCTGGCACTGGCCAGGAGCCCCGTGCTGCTCCAAAACTGGGACATGTGGGGTCCCCATGGCCTCTCTTAATACTCTGCTGGTGGCACTGCTGGTAAAGGAACCTGCAGGAAAGGACTGTGTTTGTACCATAAACAAGGCATTTCTCCCTAAAATCAGGGATGCACCTTAGGTTGGCTTCAGCAGGATGTCTTTCCTCAGCACTGCGCCTCCTCTGCACTCTTTATCAGAAATAGCTGGCGAACAATGAGAAGATCTTTCCTTTCTTCCACCCACCCCGCTTGCATTCAGCAAATATACTCACAAGAGGAGCCATTAAAAATGTTCATCTTGAACATTCTTTATTGATGTAATTTCAGCAGAGCTGACTGTGAGGCAGTCGCTGTTGGTATTCTGCCCCGAGATGGCAGATCCTGCTCAGAACCCTCATCCTGTGAAAACTTCTGTTTGTATGCCTGAGCATGTGGAGCAGTCCCTGAAAGCCGTACAGGACACAGCTCAGAAACACTTGATAAACTTCACCGTCTGTTTCTTAAGTGGTTTTAAATAAACAGCCAGCTTTTTAAGGCTGCTTTTCCTAAAGTCGGTGTAATTTCAGTGCTGATCTTCAACCCCCTTTGTCTAATCCGCTGTGTAATCTTTCCCATAACAAACCTAAAAAAGATCCTTGTACTCCCTGGTGGGCAGTTATCAGTGTATTCCCCATCGCACTCACACATTAGCAAAGCTTTATCCCATCATCGCTGTGGTTTTGAAAGCACTGAGGTAAATCTCAGGTGGCATCCTGCACTCAGTGGGTGTGTCACTGATGAAATGACCCAGCCAGCTGGACAGGTTTATGTACAATTTACTGGAAATGTATTAAATGTGTCTCGGGAAATGATTCTTTAAAACATTCTCATTGCCAGTGCAGTAAAGATTAAGACCTTGGCATGAAACAGGGAAAAAAAAATTAAATAATTTTCGGGAGCTTGATGTAAAATAATGATACTAAATGTAACTTAAAGTCACCAAAGGATGAGCATTTAGGTTAAATTCCTGCTCCTCCCTTGACTAATTCCCATAATAATTCAGGGCTCTCTGAAACTTGCAGGCTGAATTTGAGCCCTGGCACAAGCACACTGAGCCCTGCTCTAATCCCTCTCAGCCAGTTTGCTCAGACAAATGCAGGATTACATTGGCAAAACCAGAACTTGCAGGTGGGCAAGCTCTTGGGAAAATAAACACTGTTATTTTCATGTAATTATTTTTGATATTCCAATTCCTCTTCTTATATTCATTGGCTTAAATATTGTGAGGGCAGCACTTAGGCTGCCTCCCAGATTTTGTTTGTGCCTGAATTTCCTAAGGCACTCAGGAGGACTTTACAATCTCCTTGCTTAACATGCAGTCAGGTTTAGATGCTGCTGCATACAGACTTTTAAAATTATTATTATTTGTGCCTTTTGTATGCATCTGTACTTCACCATGGCTGCCTTGTTTGCTTTTATGGAGCACCAAGGGGCAGCGTGGCACGCAGGGGCAGCAAAGGGGGCTTGCCTGGCTTTTGAGGTGCCTCCAGGGCTGCTGGCATAGGGAAGGGTGATCAGAATAAATGCAAAGAGTGGATGTGATGCCCCTCTGTCCCCAAGCACTGGGGTTGCAGAGGGTGGGAAGTGGCAAAGGGTGCCCCAGGCTGCACAAGATGCCAAGGGATGGCAGCCAAGGGGCTTGGAGCACCTTCCAGTTCCAGCATCTAAAATGATGCTGGGGTAAACTGCTTTCTGCAGTATCCTTGAACATTTGCTCTGCAGCAAATAAAGGCATTAAGTCCTTCCTCCTCTTCCAAATACACAATTTAGGAATAAAAGGTAATAACTGACGATATACAAACACTGAAATTTCCATTCTTCACAGATTAAATGATCCTTGCTGCAGATCATGAAAAGAGCCATTAGTGAGGGGGTGGGCTGGGGGGACACTTTGTGTAGCAACAAGCAGTATATTCTGTGCTTTAGTAAGAGGGAAGCTGATGGAGATCTGCAGTGTTCGAAATCACAGCGAACACAGCAGGCTGATTTTTGCCAGAGCAAGACGAGTGCTGGGGAACAGAGGTGGGAGAGATGAGGAGCAGAGCTGGCAGTGACCAGGTGCCCTCCTTGGAGTTTCACAAGTTTGTAATTCCAGGGGTTCTTTTTGAAAAGCATTTTAGCCCTCCCAGATGGGTCCTTGGGCTTCCTCTTCTCATGAATTTTGAAGAAAATATTTCAACTCCTGTTCAAGTCAGTAGTGATTGTTGTTTAGTGTTAGATTATATAAAACTATTTCTTAGGGTTATGGAATTAAAAAGAGTAGTTAGGATGTCTTTACAGCAGGCAAAGAGTTAATGGCTTCAAGTTGAGATGGAATAATTACTGCCTGGACTGATTTACTATTTTATTTCTGTGATGTTTGAAAATCTAATAAATCATTTTACTTTTATCTCGATAGATAATACTTTCATTAGGAAAATTAGAGGCTTCATTATAATGTTTATCATGAGCTGGAAGCTTTTTTCAAATTTTTTTGTTGTTGTTGTTGTTTTTAAGTTTTAGGATTCCAGAGCTCACTTTTGCCAGGTTTTAATTTTCTTTATCAAGTTTTCATTTTCTCTGTCATTCCTAAGAAAGTGCAGCAGCAGAGTGGGGGGCTGGATCAGACCTGGGGCCTGCTCTGGAGGTGCCACCCACGCTCTGTACCTGGGGAGATGTTTTGGAAAATCAGGCTGGAAGCTCTTTAGACTCTTAGATGAACAGATATGGAGACTGGAGGGAATTGTGAAGATCTTTTACTCTCAGTTTCTGGAAAATTCAGATTAAAAGAATCCTCCTAGCAGCAGGTGAGACCCTTTTATTCCCACCAATGCAGTGCTGCCCACTTGCTTGATAAGCTCCAATTTGGCTTGAGTGTGCAATTTTTACCCTTTCCTCTTGTGCAGAGTGTTGGTTTTTGCTGAGAAATCTCACAGGGATGGTGTGGGCTGGGGCTTGTGCTCACTCTTGGCCCAACCTGGCTCTGGGTTAACCTCTTGGCTGCCATCTGGTTTGATGGTTTGCCATTAATACAGATTTCTGGCATGGGCACCAGGGCTACAGGAGCTCCTCACCTGCAGCAGGGCAGTCTGACACCCATTGCTGTTCCCTGCAGGAAAATCCTTCACTGCTACCTCGAGTGCAAGACTTTGCTATATCCAGCCACGAGCAACGTCACAAGGCACTGTCAGACTCCAGGGTAGTGTTTGCGAGCCCATTTCAGTCCTCATTGCTAATTATGTTTGTTTGAAAATGCTTAAAGTGGTTGTAAAAAACCCCCAAAACACAACAAAAAAACTGGCATCTGAATCTGGAAGATGCTTCCTTACCCGTAGAACATCTGTAAGCTCTACATACCACTTAGGCTGATTGTTTGCACAATAAATGTGCTTTGGGTCTGTGATTCTGTAACCATCCATTGCATTGCAAAATGCGCAGCATATATTGAAAAGTGCCTATAATATGTTTTAAAAGGAATTCTTAACTAAGCTCTGACCTCGACACACTCTGAAGGTGAGGGGGATCAATCACAGATAAAAGGAGGGGAGCTCTCAGAGGACATGTGTACCTAAGACTTTTCTAGATGCAGTTCTGAATCTGTATTTATTGGTATTTATCTCTGAGAGCTCAGACAAGTAGAGATGCTGTGATTGATTTTATTTGGAAGTGAGAGATGGGGTCAAATGGAAGCTTTTGGGTCTCCTGCTTTTTTTTACCTACCTATATAGAACAAGGATTTTTACTAGAGGTGCTTAGTGAAATTCACATTTTTTTGGCCAAGCATGTGGAGCCTCCAGCAAAGCAAACTCCACCTTTCCTACCTTCAAATGAGCTGGGAAAGATCCTCATCCTGCCAACTCATCCTTAATTGGCCTATATAGTAAGAAGCAATTAAAACTAAAGGCCTGATTAATAAAAAATGTGTTTATGTGTCTGTGTGCGTAGGGGCTTTTCCTGCACTCCTAGCTAAAAGTGCAAGAGGCACGTTTGCTTCCAGTGCACCTTCTTGCAATTTATTCCTTCCCTCTTTTTCTTCTGAGTCACAACTGACCTTTTCTCTGGGTTCCTCTGCAAGTGAGTGTGGGAGAGTCCTGGAATATCCTGGGTTGGAAGGGACTCACAAGGTTCATCCGAGTCTGAGGAGATGGAGGTGTTTGGTGTAAACCTTGTAGACAAAAAGTAAAGCTTAGACAATATGTGAAAATGCCCAAACAAAGGCTAATGGCTGTGAGTCAGCAGTGCTGGTTTCTGTTAGCTGATTGATTTTCAGCGAGCCACTGGCTTGCTAGACAGGTTGTGAAAGATCTTTGCTGGCTCTGCTGGGTGTGCAAAGCCTGCAATTTCTTTCTCTCTTTTTCTAAAAGAGGGAAAATAAAATAATGTTAAATAGTTAATGCACAGAAGAAAAGGAATAGCCTAGAATAATTTGTCTGATGCTGAAGTTCATGCAAAGTCCCAATTTAAGTGTTTTTCCCTACCATTTTTTCAGATCCTTGTTTAATAACCAGATGCATAAATGCATTGAAATATATGATTGCAATTGCTATAGTTCTTTTTTTTTTTTCTCCTTTCTTGTTTTTGTTCCAAGTAATTTTCTTTGTGGGGTATGGGGTTGTTTTTATTTTGCTTTTTCTACAAGGACTTTTGGGATATAATTTATGTGAGCCCTCGCTGCAGAGGGCTGCACAGGACTGCATGGTATAGAGCTGAATTGTGTTCAATCTGATGTGAAAATCTGTAACTTTTAGAATGATCCCCACTGCAAACATCTCAGGGTCAGGTTTTGCTGGAGGTGCTTCCATCCAGTTAGGTTAAAATCACCAGGTTGTTTAAAAATACCCCAAGAAAGCTCAGTTTCTCCTTGTTGCTATGCCCTGTCCTGGGAGCCGGGCTGCCATGCTTTGTTTTTTGGTTCTTCCCCAAACAACCCGGCTCAGGCGCGGATCCTGGCTGCTCCCATCTGCTCCACGGCGGTGGCGAGGAGCCCTCGGTGGTGCCCAGCACCATTGGGAAGGTCTCCACTCGTGCCAAGGCTACCAGGGCCGTGTTTGCGTTTCCAGGCGCGGTGCCAGCCCGGCGCTGGCCATACGGTGTTCTGTGCCCAGGGAAGAATTACCCTCTGGGCAAGGAGAGGTGGCCTCCGGTGCACCTTCAGGATCGGAATCTGATAAACGGTTTCAAATGTCAGTGGCCTGTTGTTGGTAATTAAATCGTAATGACAGATGCGTGCTGATACTATCAAGGTGCTTTTGTCCCGGGAGCCCGGCATTAAGAGGAGCCGCAACAGCAGTTTTGCTTGTTACCTCTTCCTCCTGTTACAGTTAAATAGTTCATGGCCATCAGCTTCCCCAGCAGGAATGCGCTCTGCCCCCTGCGTGGGTTCCATGCACCATCACCAGGAACGTGAGTGTATCTTAAACATTTGGATGTTCAAATGTTTGTTAGCCCTGGCTCACCAGCGTTCCTGGTCGCACACATCTGCTTGTGCATCTTTACATACAGACCTGGAGCCTTTAAAATTTATCTGTTAACTTTTGGAGAGAGGAGGAAAATGTCTATAAAAAGGTTAAAGTTCAAAATGAAGGCACTCGGTCAGAGAAATATCAATATGCAGCTGTCAGGAGGACTGACGTTCTGAGTCACAAAAACACATTTTTGGTTTTGTGAGGGGGGTTAACTTCTTCCATTATAAATTATTAAAACCACATGATCTGTCATGGAGATAATAACAACAGTCACCTTCTTAAAAACAACAGCAATTGCTTTATTCCCATATTGTTGTTTGTGCCCTGGAAAGAAAAGAAGCCAAATGAGAGTGTTTCAGATGTTTTGGTGGGTGAGTGAGTGCCTTCAAAGAAGTTTTGGAGCCCTTTTCCGTCCTGTTCTGTAGAGGTCAGCAAGTTTGAGGAATTACAGGCACTAAGTGAAAATGAAAACATCAAGAGGCTTGCTGTCTATCACAAGTATCACTAAATCTTTTTGAACAACCCTGGGCAGTGAATTATGGAAGCATGGAATTGACTTACAGTTTATTTCTAGTAACAGTCAGTTACTATGTCAAATCTAAAACCATTCAGAAAAGCCTATAAAAATGTATGACAAACTAACCAGCAACCTCTAGATCTTTTTACATGTGTATGATTTTAGAGAATGTCCCGCCAGCGCTTGTGGAAATGAACAGACAGGACATTTTCACGAGGCTGTAGTTTTTATTTTATTTTATTTTTTTTCGCCCTCCTCGCTCGCGTTGTTTGGCATCAGAGAAAGCCTCTGGAGTAGCTTTGCTGGAGGAAGACAATATGGTGTGTGGGCAGGAGAATGGCACAGCTCTTGCTCCTGCCTCCCTCGGTGACGAGCTCCCCCTCTGCGAGAGGATGCTCTCCTAACAATCTCCCAAACCTTATTGCAAGGGGCCTTGTGAACACCTGGGAACCTTCTAGCAAAGGTGTTGCACCAGCCAGGGCTCACCCCAAGGTAAGGGGGAGGAGGACAGGTCCTGCCTGAGCCTGTGGGGCTGTCCTGCTACCAGCGAGTCTGGTTCTGCTGCTGGCAGAGAGAAAAGCTGAAAACTTGGGTGTTCATCTGCCCTCATGGCTCTGTGGGGCGGGGGGGAGGGTTTATCCTGGCTGCTTAAAATGCAAGTTAATAATTCCACGTGGTGCTGTTTCTAAAAGCTGGCAGGGGTCAGGTTATTGTTGAGCAGCTCGGGGAACAGAGGGTATTTCAAAACAGCTCCATTGTGTTCCCCCTGCAATAAGTCCCTGCTCCCTGTTTCCCCCAGAGGACTCCTGGGAAGTGGCACTTCCTTAAAAGTGCTGCCAGGTCTGAAACATGTGGTTGGCTGATGTTGTGGCTTTTCAGGAGAGGCCTTTCCAGTAATGCTGGAAAAGAGCCCCTTAACTCTCCTTGGGCTGGATCATGAATTTTAGGGTGGGCAGGACCATTTGGACTTAATTGTCTAACTCTCAGAGATGAAGTCTGGGGATGGCTTCATAAAACTGAGCAAAAATAAATTAATTTAGAAACATGACACAAGGCAATAGATTGTCACTCTCTAGTCACTGTTTTGATGGGCAGACTGGGATCTACCCATTGGATGGACCTTTAAGAAGGGTATTTGGCCACTTATTTGTGAGGACTGCCCTGAAGACACCAAACAGGGAAGCAGGTCCTTCACAGCTGGCTTTTTGTTTTCTTTCTGTGTAAGTGGCAGACAGCATGAAAACGTTTAAACATTTGCCACTGCAAGAATGAATGCACAATGTCATGTGTCCGGGATAGCCATTTTGCTTTCCTTGTGGTGCTTGGGCTGGGAAAGCATCCAAAACCGAGTTTGTCTTGCAAGAAATGATTTCAACATCAGTCCCCTGGCAATTGTATTTTAAAACTAACACAGCCTAATAAACTTTCACTCATGAAACCATCAAAGTTGTGTTTACTAGCAGAACACTCGGGTCAATAAAAATACTCCACACTCTAGGATTTGGGCTTTTATTATTCTGCATTTATTGAGAAACAAATTGCAGAATAAAGTGGGGCCACGAATAAAATACTCCTATACATTCAGAATATAATACAAAATGTAATTAGGCAGCACATTGTTAAAAGTCAGGACTGAAATCTAACAATATGGTGTCACCAGTTGTAAACTTGTAACTGTATAATACATAATTGTCAACTGTTGAGAAAAGATCTCATTTTGATAACACATATTGAGATTGGAAGCTTGTTTGTTAATGAGGGGTCTGAAAAATACTTATGACTCCAGGATGCTTGACAGCTCTAACGGCAACATTGTGCTGCACAGTCAAAGAACAGCGAGTTAGAAGGAACACAAACAAAATATAAGACCTTTTTAGGAGCAAAGAAACAGGCATGTTTATATTTAAGGAATGTATTAAAATCACAGCTATCCTTCTCTGATATTAGAATCAATCAATAGATTGACTCCTGATTATTTCTATTCATTTCTATTTTATATGCACAATTTGGCTTTAAAACTGTTGGATTTTTTGTTTCTTTTCAGAGCTGTTCATAATATTCTTTGCTTCAGCTCTGTGCAGAGGGCTGAAGAGAGGAGTGCTCTGCTCCCCTGGATGTGGGCCAGAGCCAGAGCAGCTCTTGCTGCCCACCTTTGCTGGATCTCAGCACAACCCACCCAGAACTGTTTTCTCTCTGGGTTATTCCTCTCCTTGTGCAAAACAGGAGGCTGGGATTTCAGGATGCCACCAGGTTTCCTTCAGGGCTGTCCCCATCCCTTTATGGCATCACCCACGTGTGGACCTGGGACCTGTTGGCTGCTGGACAGGGCTTCAGCCCCCAGCATTTCTTTGTGCTGGCTTTCCCAGCTCTGTGTGCCTGCTGAAGTTGTGCATAAAGCCAATATTCAGCACAAAAGAGCAAAGCCATATAGGTTGCACCAGCAGGTTGCTGCACACCTTTTATTTCTGATCTGTGCTGCTTTTATTTTCTTGGTGAGGGATTAAGAAGGTATTGTTAAGGTTGTTCTGGATGCCACAAAAACTCCAGGTAGCATTTTGCAGTGAATTTCAAAATTTTTGAGTAGTGTTGTGCTGGTAAACTCAGATTTGAACTCCCATGGCATATATTCTGTTCCCTCATTATCCCGAGTGCTCAGGAAGCTCTGCACAACCCGTGGCAACTTGTTTTCTCAGAGGGAGTGATTACATGTGGTAGAGTGGGTTTCTTTTGTGTGTCTGTGTGTGTGGCAGTCATATAAAACCCAGACCCTGTTATTTTTTAGAGTATTTGTAGCAGCTGCAAAGGAAATGTCTGTGTTGCTGTATGTTTTAGAAATGAGGTGGGGAGTCTCGACGCCTCCGGAGACTCTGCTGGCAGTGCTGATCTCTTCAGGTGGCACCTGAAGCCTGACTGAGCTTGCTGCTGTCTGAGGAAGGATGCAGGTGGAAAGCTTTCCTCCCCTTCACTCTGCACCCCCAAACCCAGAAGGAGCAGTGCCCACTTTGGACTTTAGGAAGATAAAAGAAAATGGCCGGGTTTGCGTTGCCGTATTCTTCCTGCTGCTGACAAAGGCTGCATTATTTAGTGCTGGTGTCACAGCAGCCTGCCACAGTGGCACTGGAAACGAGTTTCCAGGTCACCCTCAGGGATATGGCTCTGAGCTGAAGGCTCAGGGGGGGCTGAGCTTTGTGCTGACTGAAAAATGAACTGAAACTCCTCTGGTGCCTCAAGGATCACAGTGGCTCTCTGTGCCCCACACCAAAATTGGGGTGAGCACCTCAGCAACATAACAGAGGGTCTGGGCTCTTTTTCCCTCCTTTCTGCTTCCTCACTGAGTCCCCTGCCCACTTATTAGCAGACTTGCCATGGGAAACTTTTGGAAGGAGGGGTCGCATGCTTTAATTACGCAGTTCAATCCACCAGTTCTATTGCTTCCAGCATCAAGCACTTCTTCTTCCTTACTCTTACTAGAGCAAGCCTTGCTGAAAGGGTGAGCTGTATACAACATCCTGTCTGCTTACCCTCCCTTAGTGCATGATGTATTTATCCTCCAAATGTCCGTTTTCTTCTATTTTCTCTTTGTTTTCTTTTAACACGCCCTTTAACCACTGACAAGTTGAAGCAATTGCCGTAGAAATACTACGTAGCAAAGTCTGCTGAGGCTCAGTGCTCCTTCATTATTATGGTGCAGCAAATTCCCAAATGCTCTTGGATGCTTGCAGCACTCTGAAAGGAGGAACCTCTGCTCTAAATGGGGCTGAATGGGGCAGTCCTGTTAGCTGGGGTTTGGCACTCCATCTCTTGGAGCTTTTGTCTTGGAGCTGTATCTCCGCTCTGCTGCATCCCGGGATGGCCAGGGACACCGGGGGCTTAGTGGGGAGTTGTCAGAAACAATTGTGCTCCTGCCTTCTTGTGCTGTCAGAGGGGAAGATGTTAAACTCTCTGGGAAAGCTGGATGTGAACAGGGATGGACAGTGGTCCTCGGACCATTACAGCCTACTTCCTCTAATTTTTAAAATTTATATACTTTGTAATGCATTATTAATTTTCTTGTGAGTGATATGACTTTCAAGGCTATCAAGGGACTAATCTATTTTTTACATGGAGTAGAGAAGGATTCTAGGTTTGTACAAATAAAATACTCCCTGGAAGCAATACAACTGAAATGATATCTGCAAACATCACGGCTTTACCTCTCTTCTGAGCAAACACCAGCTCTCTATAGAAAGTTAACACTTTAATTAGACAGAATTTCAAATGATTGTGTATATCTGCTATTAAGTGAAAGCGTTTGTATCCTTTTTCATAAAAATTGCTTTCTTTGTACAGGACTGAGCTAGGAAGCCTGGGAAGAGAGATCCAAATCCTTAGTTTAAAGGTATTTGGGAAATACACATGATTAAACAACCACTGGTATTACCTGAAATCCAAAAATTGGGTTGCTATGGGTATAGTATATTTGCTTAATTCTAGATGATTGTTCCTTGCCTGCAAGGAAAATTATGTGTGGTTGCAGAGATTTAAATATGCTTTTTTCAGTGGAACTCCAGGTATAATGGTTTCATAGGTCTAAGTGTGGAGATAATTTTGGTTTTTGGATGTTAAACAGTAGCGAATATGTGCACACTGATTTAATATAAAATCCGGTGGAAATAAATAAAATCCAGCAAATGTTTATTTGGGAGTTGGGTTTGACCTCTAGAATAATGTTAGCAGAAGGTTTAATATACCAAGTTTGGCTTTTTTTTTAATATTTGAAAAAATAGCATGAGTTCAGTAGAATAGTCCTACTGAAGAGTCGAGTACAGATGAGGAATAAGGTGTGATTAAAACATGCCATGGCAAGAACAGTGAATACTTTTTAATGATTCACATTTCATGGACACTCAGCTCACAATATATCCACTTTTTCTTTTTCTTGGATGCTGTTAGCTACAAAGCTTCATACCAGCCTGTCTTCATACCAGCTTTGGAGGGAAAATAATGTCCATTTTTTCATCTCTGCTATTTCCTCCTCTGCACTCTTTGAAATTCCTGTCACTGATACCAACCACAGGTTCCCCTGTGCAGAAACACAAAAACCAGGCAGGCACAAGGTGTGATCTCTGATCCACCACATGTACCTGGGGCACTGATAACACTGAGTGTCAAATTAAGTCTCATTTGGATAAAGCAGCCTGGGCTGGCTGCAGAGTTTGGACCTCTCATTCTAAACCCACAAATGTCCAGTGCAGGTGGTGAGGAGTCAGCGCAGCTGCCTGTGCTCTGCTTTAGCAAAGGGTGGAGCCAAGTTCCTCCCCAGGCTCCAGGGCCTGGCACTGTCAGAGCTTCTGTGTATGTTGGAGTAAGGAGGAATCATCCATCTCCTTGTGCATCTGTGAATGTCAGAGATAACGTGGCTGGGAAAGGCAGGGCAGTTGTGGCTCTTTGGCCTTTCCTCTGGGAGGCTGGGCTGCATTTGGTGCACCTGAGAATAGGGGATTGGGGTGGGGTGTGCAGGGATAAATCAGAGTGGCTTTTCAGTCCAGGACTACCTCTGTGGAGCAGCTCCTCTGCCCACCTCATCCACCCAGATGAGAGAACAGGAACTGCCTTGCAGCTCTTTTCAATGCTGCCTGTGGGTGCCAGGACTTTTGTCCATTCTGTTTGTGGACTGTCCATAGCCAGAGCTTTGTTCCCTAATGCTTTGGTGGTTATTTTCTTACCTGTGGCAGCTGAACTTTGTGTGCTTAAATGCTGGGGTTGTGTTTGTCAGTGCCAGAGGGAGCTGCTCTCCCACACTGCCATGTCCCAGGGTAGGGGCACAATTCCCCTTTGTGCTGTGCAATCCAGCCGAGGCCCTCACTGCAGGGAGAGGTTTGCCAAGCACTCCACTGGCACGATATGAGCCAGCACAGCTGATAACAGGGGTCCACCTGGAGAGCAGGGCAGTGATATCCCTGAGTGATAACATCCAAAATAATGCTCTTATCCTCTAGAGATGGTGTGGGATAGTGGCCAGCCTCAGAAATGGGTTCTTGGAGACATTTAATGAGCACTGGAGCTTTGAGCATCTCTACATTACAAATGCTCCCTAGGCATCATGGAACACAGAGGTGGTTCCAAACCAGCACTGCTTCCAGGGACAAGCAGTGGCAAGAACTGCTCGAGCCTCAATCTCATTTATGTACTGGGCACTCCTTGATTCTCCTTCAGGGCCATGTGGGGGCCTTTAACCTCCTTTTCAGTTTTTGGGGTGCAGTTTGCCTTGTGCAGGGCAAGCATGTTGCTCGAAAGCACATAAAGTTCAGAAAGTTTTGTGTTCTCTCCTGATGGAACCTTCTGTCAGTGCTAGAGAGCACCCCTGGGGTCTGTGTGCGGTACAGTTCTAATATTGTACAGAGCTGGGATGGACAAGCAGGACCATCCAAAAACCCCAATTCTACAGTGGTTCAGAGGAGGAACATACCTGCCTGTCAAAGCCTGAAAAAAACTAGTTATGAAAGACAAAAAAAAATCCTCAAAGACTCGTTAATTAGTACCATGCTGTGAACGAGTTACCCAAAATCTGCTTGGAGCGATCGCGCACCCCAAGAGCTCAAGAGTTTTGCACCCAGAGCCGGCACTGACTTTCTCTGTGGCCCCGGGCAAGTCACTTAACTCCCCGTTGTTCATTGAACTGCAGAGGGGAGATAACAATCCCTGCCTACCACGAGGTAGGTTGTGGCAGGATAAATTAGCTGTTGGCTTTTAAAGCACTTTAAAGATGTACTGCAAAGCATTAAGAGCACTTGTTTTTATGAAGACAGTAATGGTTAAATGATAATTCTGTGCTCTCGCTGAATTTGTTAGTTTTAAAGTGTGAGTGTTATGCTTCTACAATATGCTATTAATCCAAACAAATTACTAAGCCTTTGTGTGGTATGTGAGGAAGCCCATGAATTTACCTTTCCGTAGCTGTAAATGCAGTGGAAAGGATTTGAACTTCCCTTCTCACCTCAAAGCCTCTGGCAAACTGGTCACTGACATAATAAATATACAGCATTTAATAATGCCTCACTTTTCCTCTTTAAACCATTAGTTGTTTCCTGCTTGACTAAGAAGAACTTCAAATTCAATTCATTAACATTTCTTTAAATAGCCCTCTTAACAATGCCGGCTTGGTTTCCTCGTTATGTTCTGTCACTAATAGCGGTTTTTACTTCTAACCTGTTATTAATTAGAAGTAAAGACTGGATCTCTTCATTTCTGAATTAGTTTTAGTGCCTCTTTTCTCAGAGGCCGAAGAGGATCCTGTCTTCTTTTAATTTTTTTTGTTAAAGCTTGGCGTGCCGCGTTATATAATTGTTCCCGGGGTAAATAATGTGGCTGGCCGGAGCGAGTGCGCTCCTGTCCGCCGCGAGTGGCCAGCCCGGCGGCGAGGCATGGCGAATGCGAGCCAAAGAGGAGCACAGCTGCATGAAACTTTCATTAGGGCGGCCGAGGGACGGGGCATCGCCCCGCGGTGCTCTCGGCGTGACCCGCGGCGCTGCCCGGGCTGCCGGGGCATCGCTCCGCCGCCGCTTGAGCATCTTTGCCGTGAAGGACAAATGAACTGCCGCGGACCGTCTCAGCCGCCCTAATCTTTTCTTTCCCCACTTCAAAGCCTCCTGCGTTGCATCTAGGGCTGTAATTACCCTTGAGGTATTTCAGGCTCGAAGCGACACCGGGAAAATTGCGCTTCCCGATAATGGTAGTCCACAGTTGTGTTTAATCAATTATGTAGCTGGTCATGAGGCTGGCTTTTTAGTTACAAGGATTTTAAGGCCAGCCCCTTATGCCCTGGCCGAGGAGAGCAACAATACCGAATTAAAGAAACACTCTCCATTTGACGCAGCTTAATCTAGGCTTTACCTGCTTAATTAAAACCACGCTGCCAATAGCCACTTACTCCTGCGAGCTCTAAACAGCCGGTGGAACGCCACTCTGTAATTTCCTAAGCAAAACTGTTTAAGTTAGGTGGAGCTGCAACACTAATTTTTACGGATATAAACAGACCCACTCGGCAGCAGCAGCAGCAGCAGCATCTCTGGATTCCTTGGAGCTGGTGGCAGTGCTGTAGTGCAGGGGTGCTGGAGAGGGAACGTGAGCCGAGCTGGGAATTGAACGCGCGGCCTCGCTAACTCGCTCTGAAAGATACATGGCAGCCAAAAGCTCCTCTCCCCAGCAGTAATGGAGTTGGCTGGGGTGCAGGGGGTGCTGCCAGTGGAATGAGTTCAGGTGATGCTAACTCAACAGCTGCTTTGAGATGTGTGCTAGCTGGCTGCTTTGGGGAGCTGGTGGTGGTGCTGCAGGCCAGTCAAGGTCAAGTGATGGTGTATCCTGGTGCTTGCAATTTCATTGTGGGGCGCTGTGATGGTAAGCTGGCAGTGGGACTGTGCTGGAAAGGTGAGGAACATTCAGCCCTTGAGGGTGGTGGCACCCATCCTGTCTCACACTGAACCCACGCAGGCTGTGGCACCTCTGTGGATGTTGCTGTGTGTTTGCCTTTGGTCCTTGTTGGCTGGATGACCACTGACTTGCTCAAGCTACAGCTGTTAGAAAAGCATCCAGGCATTGTCCTGCTTCCTCCACCTTCTGCCCTGCTTTCCAACACACCATATCCTTCTCTATCCGATTTTTTCTCCCTGCCCCAAATCTCCACCTGCTTTTCAGCAATGCTTAGCAAGCCACTTACAGCACTTCTCTTGCCTGCTCTTCCTCTTTGCAAAGTCTCATGAAACCTCAATCATTGATGTTTTGATCAAGCATGAGTTACAGGTTTGATGCTATTTTGAAGCTGTTTCACTTGGGGAAGAGGGAAACTTTCAAAATATCTTACAAATTCTTGCATTACTTTGGTTACTTCTGTGCTTGTCAGCTCTTTGCCTGTGATGCAAGCTAGTTGCAGAAGTGTTGTCTCTGAATTTAAGATATCCAGGAGATTTGATGATATGTGAGGAGGTATTGATTGATGTATACATTTATACATCTTCTACAAATTCTCCTTTCTCAGACAGCGTTACAGGCAACTGTCCCAGAAGAAGGCAGTGCTTTGAATGCCTGATGTCCTTACATGGTTCCAGGCAGGATATGTGTCTGTATTGTGGAAGGTAGGTTATTCCTTAGGCCTTTTCCCTCTCCTCTAATTTTAGACTTGTAGCATTCTGAAGGAGTTGTTGTTTCCAGCCGTACAAAGCCGGTGGGCCGCCTTGCTGGGAATCGCTCGTTGCCCTAACCCAGTTTCAGGTATTCTATTAATATACCACTGGAGTCTGTCTGGAGCACAAAGTCCTCTGTGGACAGGCCAGCAGCAATGTCTCTCTCCTGGAGCAATTATAGGAAAAGTTTTACAAAGATGATAATTTGGATAGAAGTGATCAGAGGGGCACAGTACAGAGAAAAAGAAACATTGGGGGAAAGTCAGGTTGGAGCTCAAAACTGAGCTAATGGGGGCTCAGTGGATGATGTGATTAAATTATAAAATAATGTACCTTGCAAGCACTGTTCCAGACTGTTCATGGGAAAGACACAGCTCTTATGGCAGCATGACTGAACTTCTGGATCTCCTCTTCTCACAGCATTCACATGTGAGCAGTGGACTCCTTTCCTGAGCAAGGCTTTGGTGTTAGCCCTGATGCAGTGGTGATGATTTCTGCACTGCTCTCCCTGGCTCTGGGTGTGGGGTCAGCCAGCAGCAGCAGGCTGGCCTCAGCCTGGATCCATGTCCTGATCAGGTTGCCCATACCATCCCACATGGATGGGATGTGTCCTTGTGGAGCTCCAGTGCTTCACTGCAGCTTGGGCAGATGAGCTGATAGAGGATCAGTCCCTGGAGTGCTGCTTCACACCAGTGATTCAGTGGTGTAACTCTCTGCAGCCAAACTTACTGAGGATGGCAGCCTGGGCAGTCCTGTGGAATTCAAGATATGTTATTTCTGTTCTGAGGAGGTTTGTAAAGGGTTTTAATTATGTGCATGGTTAATAAATGCCATGCTATCCATCCTGAGTGGTGCATACACGTGTGGTGTGCTGCCCAGGTACTGCTGGCCCGCAGTGAGGGTGAGGTGCAGCCAATTTTTGTGATGTGTCATTGCTTGGATTGCTTTTGGGGAAAGCACAGGAAGGGATTGTTCCCACCACCCCTAATAGACAGATACAGAGTGTGTAAACCTTCAATGTGTCTGCAGCTGGGAAGGCAAGCGGCTGCTGCCCTCTCCACAGTCAATTACATCGTCTTGATTTGCTCTGACATAAAATTAGTTTTTCCCTCCCCATCTTATTTCCTCACACAAAGCAGGGGTAGAGATGGTTACTGTAGAAAATTAAGGTAGGTTTGGGACCTGAAAGGTGAGGCAACAGGGAGTATTTGGTTTTCTTAGGTTTTGAAATGCTGTTTGTTGAGCAAGCCATTTCTTACTTATTTCAAATCTTGCCCAGATTTTGTGGTGGTGGCAACCTGAGGGAGGGTTCAATATGCTGAGATGGAAGTGTACCTTCCTAGTGGTTCAGATTGCCATGGAAAATGCCAGCTCAAGCAGCACAGTTGTATCAGGGAATTACAGAACTGTCACAGTTTACTTTTAGGATTGTAATTATTCCTCTACTTATGAAAAAAAAAACCTTTCCATTGCACCCTGCTTCAGGAATACATCCCAGAGTGTTCTTACATTTGGCTTCATGTGGGAGTTCTGAGCACGGTGGGGCACCAGCCCAGAATTCACTGTGCAAGTGCACAAAGAGGTGTGATGATAAACATTTCTCCCCCAAACTTTGTATTTCTCTGTCTGTACTTTCTCATTTGGGTTTGTTGTTTTCCATTGACCACCGGCTATGACCATATGGCTTCTCTTCTGTTTTCCTCTGTGTCTTCTACCCCTCCTGCCTCTGAACATGTTATAATGTTCACAAGACATTTTAATATCAGTTCTGGTCTTGCCTAGCAGCACAAAACATCTTGTGTATTTGCATTTTTTAGTTTAATCATTATCTTAATAATTTTTGGGCAGTAGCCACAAAATCTTTTTCTCTCTGTCTCGTCTCATCTTTAAAGCAACAGTTCATGCATCTCCCATCTCTGCCATGCCCCATTACAGTTGTTTTAAACCCGCAGGTGTGAGGTGTGGTTTGGAAAGAGGAGATGACAATTACCTGCCTGTAAGACTCTTTCCAGGAGCCCTGGATGCTCCAGCCCTCACTGACAGTGATCAGTCACAGAGAGCTCAGGCTCCTGCTCAGGACACCTGGAAATGGAACTCCTACAGAGGGATGAGCTGGCATTAAACAAATTCTGGAGATTAAAATAATCCTGGGAAGCATTGGATTAGCAGGGAAGCCCTCCATCTCCTGTACCCTGGCTACAGCAGGCTCATTACTCTTTTTTCCATGTTAGATATATTTTAGGTGATGTAGCCTAGGGAGGCAGTATTCCCATTACCATAAATCCCTTATTTTTTCAAATCCAGCTTGATTTTTCTTGGCTTGGGGTTAAATTCTCTCCTTTTAGTTTGGGTGTAGTTACACCAATTGTGCCTGAGCTAGGTTTGGTCCTGAATGTCAAACTCACTGTTAGCATCTTGGGATTACCTCATGATCTCCTTTGTAATCCTTTTACAAACATATTTTCTTTTCAGCTCATGACAAACCTAATTAGTGGTGTTTTCAGTAAATAGGAATACCTATAGCAAAAGTCCTTTTTCAAATACAGATTTGCTATGACCTGACATTAGTTTGACCTTCTATGGCATCTCTCAAGAAAGTATTTTGCTCTGTTGGTTAATCAAACTTCATGGAATTTACTAGATAAATAAAAATTTGTTATTCCTAGGTTAGAAACAAAAGGGCTGTGGGTCAGAAAATCATGGGAAGATTGAAAATTTTAGCTAAACTGTCCCAGCTTTTAGATCTTTTAGATCTGTGCTATATTTCCAAGATGCTTTCCTTACTTACACTCCTGTTCTCAACTACCACATCCTCATTGTCTTTGCCTTGTTTGTCTTCCCTTAATCTTCATCCTTTTAAATATCCCAAAGCATTTTCCTTTACTGTCCTGATGAAGTTTGAGAGACTCTCAGCCCCTGTCCCAGGTGACTCCTGAGCCGTCAGGAAAGTGTGAGCTCTGTGGGGAGGAGGAAACACCTCGTGGTGCTCAGGTTCTCAACACCAATTCCAAACTGCTGCCTCTTATCCTCTAATATCACCCCACACCACAATCTGTCACTGCAGCCACCAAATGCAATGAAACCCTCTTCTCCTTTTTGATGCTACTCACTGTGCTTATTTGGAGAGAGATCTGGCTGCAATTATTTACAAAAGAGATGCTGGGTAGAGTTACATACCAGACAAGTTAGGCTGACTGTCACAATCTTTTAGGACTGCCTATATTTTTTTTTTTTGATTGTTTGTTTGTTTGGGATTTTTTTTTCCTGAAATCTTTTTCTCCTTAGAGAAAATTATTTGTAATCATAAATGAGTGTTTAGGAAATGTCACCTCCAGGTGCTACAGATGAGGCCTTCCAGGCTTATGAAACCTACAGAGGGGTTAGCTAATGTGGCATTTTTTAATCTGCTCATTTGCTTTCTCATCATGGAACAAGGGCTTCTGCTTCATTCAAAATGGGAGAAGAGCATTCTAACCAGTATTGTGGAGAAAGTTCAGTTTTTCTCAGATAATCTGAGTTTCGTACATATTCCATGATAATCTAAAAGTCAAAACAAGATTGCCCTCTTTTCTTTTTATGTATTTGTGAGAGTTTTTTTCCACATCTGCCCTTTTCTTAAAGCTAAATAAAAGGCTCCTGTTCAGATCATACGACTATTCAGACACAGTAGATGCCTCTTCATAGATTATGAACTTGCTTTAAACTTCTCCCTTTTCTGTAACACAATTCCAACTCCATGGCTTGCTCTCCTTCACTCAAAACTCTTTGTTTTGTATCTTCAGTGAAATATATTGAATTAAGAATAGGGGTTTTCCCCCTCTTTTTTAAATGTGTATGTGCTGACAGTAATTGTTTCCTAAGGGTTTGATCCAAAGGCTCTATAAATCAATTGGATTTGGACTACAAATCCTAGAAAAGAGGACTGGAAGGGATATCAAGAGATCAGCTGATCCAAACAAGACTTATTGTATCTATATAATTTCTAACAGATGGTTTTCTAATCAACTCTTAAAGATCTCCAAAAGTTACTATTTTTACTCTTAAAATAATGTCCTAGCACCCAGTGGATTTTCCCTTTCTGTCTGTGACTTCTTGTCCTGCCCATTCTGAATGGGAACAAAGCAATTCCCTTCCTCTCAGACAGAGTCTTCTACACACTTGGATTTTCTTTTCCTGCCTCTCAGATTCTCTTTTGGAGGATGAACACCCCTTTTTGTTCAGGAGGCCCACATGGGGACTCCTGAGCACGTTTTCCCCAGGTGGGTTTTAGCTGTGGGATGTCCTCCTTGACTTTTGACTCTCAGAGGTGGGTGCAGAAGTCCAGCTGACACCTCCTACCCTGCAGATGGCAGACAGAGGGAGAAGGCAAAGGTCTGGAATTCTGGGGTGCGACCCGCCCAACCTGTGTGCAGAATTCCAGAATTCTGGAATTCTGGGGTGCAACCTGCCCAACCTGTGTGCAGCAGGCATGGGTGGCTTGGGCCTTTGCTCCTCAGCCTGCTCAGAGCTGCTGCTTCAGATTAGGGCTCCTCTGAGCTCTGACAGGAGCAATCAGTCACGTTAACATATTCCAGAAGCCAAATCTGCCTGTGTGTGGGAAACTGCACCACGTGCTTTCTGATGTTGGCCAAGGGAGATGGTGCTGGGCTTCTGACACCTGGGAATTAGTCTGCTGATTAGATCTTTCACTGGTGCAGCATAAAATATTCCCTCCCCCCATGTATTTTCTGTGACTTAGTTGTTGATAGCTTACAAATATCCCAGTGCTATCCCTTAAGCACTTCTGAGGGAATGTTCATCACCTGTTTTTCTTCAAATTACTTCAGAAAGACCAAAGGGGAACTGACATGACAAATCATAGGGTAAAACAGATTATTAGAAGCAAGAAGGCATCCTTCAAAATGTTGAAGTTCTGTGTTCAAGAATGAAAAGGGAGGACAAGGCTCACAAATCTTCAGGAACCCTTTGAAGGAGTCCCCAGGCAAATGAACAAAGAGATCTGGGTGATACGGTCCTCAGGGAATTCACAAAGGCATTTGAAAAAGTGCTTCACCCAAGGGTCTTACAGGAAATAACCTCCATAAGTTTCTTGCATGGATAAATAATTGTTGAAAAGATGGGAAACAAGGGAGAGGAGTAGAGAGGTCATTTCCACAGCCAGACCTTGCAGAGGTCTGTGCTACAGCCCATATTTTTATAAATGCGCTAAAAACCCAGGGTGAGAAATAAGATGGCAAGTTTGGAGGTGAATGCCAACTTATTCAAGGTAATAAAGGCAGGGGCTGACTGCAAAGAACCGAGGAAGTGCCTTTTCATACTGTGTCCCTGAGCGATGGAGTGGGAGATGAAATTCAGCGTGGATGTGAGAGAGGTGGGGTGAAAGTCGCAGCATTGCATTGACGGCGATGAGCGTGGAATTGAATACCATCACTTGGGAAAAAAGATGTGGTTGTAACACTGGGCTTTGAAAGCATCACCTCAGTGCTTAGTATTTATTTTAAAAAAGGCTGACTTACTGTTAGGAGCTATTAGTAAAGTAATACAAAACAAAAGGGGAGACACAAAAGAGGAGACACTCTTCAGCACTTTAGACATCCACGCTTTGCCCACATCTTGAATACTTGGTTCAGTTCCAACACTTCAGACACAGCAGGAGTGGAAAAGGCATGGAAAATGAGTGATTAGAGTCAGAGAATGGCTTTGTATGAAGAATCATAAAATAGTCCAGGATTCTTTAGCTGGGAAAAGAGATGAGGGGATGTGACAGGGGGCTGTAAAATGATAACTACCAGCATCGAGATGAAGAGCAGGGAAAGATGGCTCTCATTGTTTCTTCTCACACCAAGTAAAGGAACATCAAATAAAGCTGCTGAGTAAGGTTGGGTAAACAAAGTGTGTTGCTGCTTCGTGGCACATGTAGGATACACAAGGAACTTCTTTCTGCAGGGTGTTGTGGACGCTGCAAATTTTCAGGTGTTCAAAGGGTGGCTGCTCAGATTTATGTGACAAAATATTTACCAAGGGCTGCTTTATGCAAAAACACTCTGGTTCAGAAAAAACCTGTGCACCCCAGGTTGTTGGAGGCTGGGAGGGTGCTCAGGGGTGTTGGGTGTTACGGGGTGGTTCTGTTCTGCTCTTCCCTGGCTCTTTGTGAGTGCTGGAGACAAGTCACTGGATTTGCCTTGGTCTGACACGGTGCTGCTGATCTTGTGTTCAGTCTGTCGTTCTAAGGGATGCTCAGCCATTGCTAGTTTTAATGAATTGTTTTCAGTGGTCAAAGCAAATTGCCCAGCTACTGTCAAAGAAATCCAGCCAGGATAACGAGATCTGGCAATTTCAGGAGTGCGGCAATATAACCTAGAAGACAAAGAATTAAATAATTCTTAAAAAAAAACTCATTTCCCTTTAAAGGAGAATTAGGAAGGGGAAAAAAAATGCACCTAAACAGTCATATATCAGAGAGGCACGTAAAATGTCCAGCTGAGGAGTGTTATTAATGAAGTGGTGAACTTTAAGTCCATGCATAGCATGCCTCCAGTAGGAAGGCTCTTATTTCCAATGCCTGGGGTAATCTAGCAAAATCCAGGCCATATCTTTAATGAACAAGGTGGGCTATCCATCAGCACGGAGATGACACGAGCATTTCACACCAGCCCAAAACCCGACCCCCCCACCCCTAAAACCAAGGCCACTGCGATGCCTCCCAAGGCTGCCCGTGCTCGCCAGGCAGGCAGAGAGTCATGAAATCTGCATGTGACTCCTGAAGGCAGAGCTGCTCCCAAGGAGGTGCTGCTTATTTTTAGCAACTAGTTTAAATTGTTCTGATAGTGAATCTGCACCGTGCAGGGGTAACATCTTTAAAATGCAATTCTATGGTAGGTGGCAACAATCAAGCTGAATTACTGACATTGTAAGGAAATGAAAAGTCAAACTGCTGACCATGTGTATTTTATGGTATTTAATTAAAAGTAGATAACATAGTGTGAATGAACCACAAATCAGATAAAAATGGCAGTATATTCTCATATTTAACACATATTTGACTTGTGGTTGCTTGACAATTTACCAGAACAGGTCTATGACGGTCTCCAAATATAAAATCAGGAGTGTAATTAAAAATACTGCAGGGAAGAAGCAATATTCAGTTCAGCCCTGAACTGCGTTAATCACAGCCACAGCTGTATCGCTTCCATTCCCTTTAACAAGAACCTCATTTCTTCTTTTTTTTTTTTAATAAAAGAGGAGAGAAAAGTCTCTAGGTTTTTCTAAATCAAAATGTTGGGTTTAAAAAGTTTGAAATGTGAGGCTGGGAGGAAGAAGAGGGCAGAAGAGGCAGAGCATGGTTTTATAGGAGCTGTGGTGCAGCTGCCTCAGCCTGGGGCTGTGCTGTGGCTGTGCACCAGGACTGTGGCTTCCCTCCTGCTCTTGGCACAGGATTGTGCTGTGACCTTGGGAGGTTCTTTTATTGCAGTCTGTGCCACAGTTCCTTTCCTGTAAAGCGGGGCTCTCCTTGCTTTCTCTCCTTATTCCTCTGTTTGGGTAATAACCAGGAGAGAGAACCTTGATCTCACCTGTGCAACACCCCCTGTTTCAGGGGCATTTAGCTCAGCTCTCCTCCCAAACCACCCCACACACTCGTGCTGGCTGCTGCAGGTCTTTCACAAGTGAGGAAACACAAGCTGGGCCTGGGCTCCCACCTGCCTTTCTTTTGTTTGTTGTGCCACTGAAATGATCCAGCCCTAATCTGTGAGGTTCTGCCAGGCCCACAGGGGTGTTCCTGGTGTTCCCCTGTCCCATGGGAAGGGAGCTCTCACAGCCTGGCAGAGAAGAACTGGTACCACACATCTTTGCACTGGGATTCAGATAAGAAGTCCCAAATTCTTCTTGTAACTCCAGCTGAAGAGGCAGCTCTTAGAGAATGAGTGTTTAGCCTTTGCTTGTTTGGTGTCTGTCAGCACAGCTTTCAGCCAAAATAAATAAAGGCAGGCTCTCCATTCAAAGGGAGGGCAGGAAGAGGGGAGTTCAGGCTTCCCTTGCTCACCTGTATTATCCTCACAGGTAGTGCCTTGCCAGCTTCTCAGCTCCAGTCTCTGTTCCCCCCACCCACTACAAAATGTTGTTTTCTGCCCTGAGAAGCCCCAG
Organism: Ammospiza nelsoni; assembly: GCF_027579445.1. Classification (NCBI taxonomy): domain Eukaryota; kingdom Metazoa; phylum Chordata; class Aves; order Passeriformes; family Passerellidae; genus Ammospiza; species Ammospiza nelsoni. The sequence continues at coordinate 2,875,533 of NC_080635.1, forward strand.
CTGATTCCCCCTGCCCTCATCTCTATTGCCTTCTTGCTTTCACCAGCATGTGCAAATCAGCTGCAGTGTGACCAGCTGTGGAGAAAGGAAAAAACCCCTCTGTGTGTTAGTGTGGGGAGTTTTTCCAGGGGGCAACATCTCCTGGAAATCCTTGGGAGCCAGAGAGCAAAAACCAGGCAGAATGAATTCAGGCACATTCAGTTTGAAAAATACAATTTTTCTTTTACTTTTTTTGCCACTGGACAGTTGAGTTTTACTTTTTTTCTCACTGTATCACTGTACCACTGGGGCTTCCAGTCGCATCCAGGCATTTGTACACAAAGATGATGTGTTTGGGACAAGGGCTAAATAACCTCCTCTCTTTGGTGAAGGAATTCAAGAAAGGATTTCCATGTTGCAATTCCCATTCCCCCTTCTCTTCAGGGGGTTACAGCTAATTAGGGAGAGGGTGACATTTAGGTTCTGGTGGCAGAATCATATTGTCTAAATCTCCTTGCTATTATTTCAGTTGCCATGCAATTGCAGTAGTACCCACTTGTGTCCACAGATATGGTTTATTCCTTTGGGAAGGGCTGGTGTCCCCTCAGTTTTGTGTGGAGTTTCAGAATTTCAGAGATTCTTTTGGTGAAGTTTTCTTCCACCTTGTAGAGTGTAATTCAGTGTTTCTTGTCCCTCTATTGCAAAGCTAATTGTAACACCATTTGTTAACTCGAGAATGAGACTATTTCTTATCTATTTTTAAAATCGGACTTTTTTAGCTTATTCTTGACTTCTGTGCCCTGTAGCCTGAGTGAGCGTAATGCAACACAATGGACTTGCAGGTAATCAATAAAAGCTTGGAGGTCAGAGATGGCATTTAACAAACTTACACTCATGATTAAATATTCTGCTGAAGGGATATACTTGGAGGGTTTCTTTTTGAAAGGTAAACTCAGAGTTGCCCTGATGACCCCGAGGTTTGAATTCTTGAATTCTGTGCTGCCATGTAGAGGAGCTGGCTCTGGAGTTCCTTTTTGGGACAACAGAGTCATTGGTTGCTGCACAGACAGGCTGCTCCTGCTGTGGTCTCCTTTTGGCTGGTAAAGATGCCAGGATCTCACTGGATTTGAGAGATATAACCAAGCAACCTGGGCTAGGAGCCTCGACACCCTGGTCTCCCTTGTCTACCCAGTGGAGAGAAATTACTGAAAACCTCTAGGGATGATGCCTTCTAAAGAAATACCAGGTGCAAATTGGATTGCAACAGGTGGCTCTGCTGCAGCTCTATGTGTGTTTGTGATGCTCAGGGTTGACTTTAGTCTAAAGTTATCAAAATATTCTTGCCAAGCACTAGCAGTTGGGATAATTTGATGTGCACCTGAGGTAGAATTTCCAGTTCTGTTTTTCTGTGAGGGAACTGGTTAAGGTGACGCACCCCAAAACCCCAAAACCTTGTGCCACTGAGGAAATTAGGGGCAATTGTTTTCAAGTTTCATGACTGCTCTGAAACAAGACACTGAGTGCCATTTTCCTTGGTGCTGGCACTGCTGCTGCTCACATGCTGCCCTTGGGTGGGAAGGTGGGAGTGCTTTTGCATGTTGATAGCTGAACTGACAACTCTGAATTCCCTGTGTCTGAGCTTTAATTCTGTGGATGAGTTGTGCAACCATGAGGTCCTGCTGGAAGGACAATAGGGAACTCATTCAGGAGGTACTAAAGCAGGATCCAAGTGTTTGACAAAGGTATCAGGCACCTCCAGGAGTAATCATCATCCCATTGTCATTGTCTGGCTGTGGACATGATGCCTGCCAATGATGATGACCTGTCCACAGGAATTTTTCTTTACATAGCAAAAAATCCTTGCTAGTAGGACCTCTGTGAAATCCTTCCCACCTGAGGCTTTGAAGGCATGGAGAGAAGAACCAGGAATAAGGGTTGTCTCCAGACTATGTGGAAGTGAATGATTTGGGCAAAATGAAGGTGGTGAAGCTAGAGGCTAATCAGGACATGGAAGCATTAATAGTAGCAGGGAAGCATAGTGTGGGAGCAGCAGAAAAATGCAGCAGCAGGAGATGACGTTGGCAAAAGTTTCCCTCTCTAGAAGTTAACTCCATGAATTTTCTGAAGTCAGTTGTAGGCACTTTTGGGAAGTGATATTTGGGTGACAGCAGAACGAGTATATTTGTGGCATGGCATCCCAGTATGCCACCGAGCAGCTTGTCTCAGTGGAAGTAAAATGTGAGAGAAGTACATCATTTAGCACTGAAAACATTTCAAAAGGACATGAGCCAACAGACTCATAAAACTTGTCTCTCCAGATGTTCTCCCCAGAGCCATTAAAATAGGTGGTCTCAATATTTGCTTTTTGATCTCCAGCATGTTACGTTCCCAAAAGCCAGCAACAAAGCCCGTGATTAAATGTGTGCACAGATGAGTGTCCATGCTGGGGCAGCAGGAGTGGGGGCACACTGACACCTCGTTTAGTTTGCCACTCCATTTCCCTCTGGCTGAACTCGCAGCCTACCTGCAGCACCTCGCCTGCAATCTGCATGCAGAGTGGGAGGCTTCAAAGCTCTTCAGGAAATGCATTTCAAATGTTCTTCCCGTTATAAAGCATGCAGCCAGAGCAGTCACCCAACCACAGCAGAGGAATCTGTAAAAATGAAGATAGGCCGGTGTAAATCAAAAAGTGAGGCTGGAATCCTGAGAGTTCTGCAGTGCACGAAGTGTCACATCCAACAGGATGCAATATGTAATGGGTATGCACCACACCAGTTACAGAGCATGACAAATGGCCTCGCAGGCACCACGCTGGCTCCATTTATACTGTTTCCTTTTGAGGCAGGACGGTAACTCCGTAATGGCTCCAATATTTTGTTGCTCTATTGAACCTCCTCTGCTGAGAGGAGAGACAGTTGAGTGTGTTCCACTCACATTCTCTCAGGTATAATATACAAGATCCATAATAATTCAATAACATGAGAGCTCAGTTCTTGTGTTTGTTGGAAAGGATTTGCTTTGCTTTCTTTGGGATAATTATGACTGGTTGTAATGAATACGGATATAAACTCTTGATCTTTGCCTTCAGAAACACAGAGTACAAGTTACATGCAAGTTGAGAACAGTTACATCTCAGTTCAAAGGCTGGAGACATAAAAAATATAGTGATTGCATTTAGTAGATTATAATTCCACACTTTTTATTCTCTATTGTTTGCAATTGTTCTGAAAGTTTTCCTTGCACAGATGGTTTCTGGATTCCAGAGCAGGGCATTTTGCAGCATTCCTTGTAAATCCCATCTCAAACTACAATGGCAATGGTTCTGATGGGAGCTCCCAGCCCCTTCCTGCTCCCCTGCTCTTTGGATAAACAGCCCAAACAGGTGAACACATGCCAGGTTCCTGAGTGGGAATTAGTTGGGCTTCAAGCACCTTGATTATTTCATGGATAGAGCCCAGGATAACTTTTTCTGAATGGCACAACAGCAGCTGAGCTACAGCTTCAGAGGACAGTGGGCTTTTCCCTGGGAGTGCTGCCTCAGCTCCTGGAAATGCTGTGGAAGCTGTTGTTTTTTGTTGAGAAAGCCAGGTATCCATGACTTCTAGCAGCCCTTTGCTTCCCTGAATCCGCTGGGATGCGGTATCCTCGGTTTTCCCTGACACTGCAAACAGGTTGAAATGGTAGATGAAAGGGGAGTGGGACGGAGCTGTGAGTGAGTGCATTAGCCTTTCACTGCTGGAGTCCAGGGTTCAGAGTCTTCCTTTGAGCAAATGCAAAAAGGGGTTTAATAATTTCTTTCTAACATCCTTAGTGGACATTTGGCAATATCATAAAAGCTGTGCACAGTATGGAAAAGAAAAGCACAAGTCTCTGGAACAGGAAATGTGTCGTGGAATGGAAGCAAGGTAGAAGGCAGAGAAGTGTGGAGAGACATCCACAGCACCTTCAGCTAGGTGTTTCTAAAAAGCCCACACTTGTTATACACCAAGTGCACCCACTAATTAAGGAATAAGAAGGAAAAAAAGTAGTTGGAAAGCCTGACTGTTTTTCCTTTGGGAAATGCATTAGACAATTGGAAAGTGCACATAGTCCTATTACTCAAGTTAATTTACACTCACTCTCCTAGTCCACCACAAGAATTTATGAACCTAGAAGAGCTATAAGTCCCTTAACAAAGTAAACAAACTGTAACTCAGGCTTGTGTTCTTCCAGAGACCCACCACCTAAGGGTTTGGGTGGTTGTTTTGGTTCTGGGGTTTGGCTTTTTTAGCTAAAGGTGAAGAGATGATTCAGTACATGGGGCTGTGTTGCTTTTCTCAGGGGCAAACAATTCACATTGCCAGGATTAGACCATCAGAACAGACTTCAAATGCACAGTGAACCTCAGCAAATGAAATCTAACAGCCTTCAGCTATGGCTTGTCTTTGCACATCCAAGGAGTCTGGATAGAGAAGGAAGCCTTGACCTACTGGGCTCCTTGCAGTGGCTCTGCCTCCCCCGGGCCCTACAAATTCAGAACTAGAACAGCCAGAAGATTAGGCAAGTGTAACTAAAACTATTCTGATGGCAGGCCCCTATTTTAATCTCCTCCAAACGATCCAGAGCGTTCGTTAGTCCTTACACCACATTGGCTCCTCCTGAATGTGTGAGGCACTTAAAGAAAGAAAGTTTTTCACACTGTATACCAGACGACCTTGATGTGATAGACTGCAGGGTTTTGTGACACTGCACACTCAGTGCTATTCAACACTTTGCCTGAAAGGGAGGAAGGAATGGATTTATTGACTTGTGACTTTGACTCAGGCCTGTGTATCAGGACTGTTATTATGTGGAATGATTAGGCTGCAGTGTCAGGGACAAGTTAAACTAGAACAACAAAGGACCTCCTTAACCTTTACCTGGACACAAGGCCATTCATAATGACTTGCATGGTTTGGAAAACTAAGTATATCTTGCAGCACTCAATACTTCTGCAGCTACAGCAAATGAACAGAAATGGAAAAGATGGATTGCTGAAGGAGATGAAATGTAATTCAATTCTGCATAGTCCTGTTCAGAATACCAAGTTCAGGTCCATGTCAAAAAGTGGCAAAGGCACCATCTTTCTGTTCTGAGTGAATTTTAGAACTGGGTACAATACATATCTCCCCAGGATTCTTCCTTTTATTTTTGGATGGGGAAGTGGTGGTGTAGAAAATAATGCTTTCCATGAAGGAGATGTCCTCATATGGAGTGTGTATGAAACCATAATCAATGTTAATGACAGCTGGTGCCAAATGTAAAGAGAAGATCCTCAAATGGCAAGGGGAGTCACTCCCACGAAGGCAGTGTGACAATATTTAGGGTTCCTATCACTGTGTGTGAGGAACAGAGCATCTCCTTGTAGCCAGTGCTGTGTGAGAGTCCTGATGTAACAGTCCATTTGTGGTTTTCTATTAGATTCAGAATTCTGCTCTCCTTTTCTCCATGGTTGTTACCAGAGCATGTTATGAATGAGCCAGTACATTTTGGATGGCTGAGATTTCAGCCCTGCCCAAGCTGATGACAAACTTGTCCCTGTTTCCAAGAGGTGCCAAACTGGGGCTCAGCACTTTGAAGGGCTGAGTGCTTGGCTGTGGGCATTGCCTGGACTCTGCTACTGGCTTGGGAGTGCCTTGCAGGCTTCTCTCCTTCCTAACCATGTTCATTGGTGATATCCAATTGTGGAATCCCAGGCAATTTTCCTTTGGTGAAGAAAGGCAAAGGCCCTTCTTGCAGGAAGCAATTGCATAAGGTTCTGTAAAAATGTGTGCAGAAAGAAATTAAAACAAACATGATGTGACATGGGAGTTGAAGAAATAATGAAAAATAAGTGCCTTAATGGGAATATGACCAAGATGGCTGGGGAAGGAGAGGCCAGTTTATGATGGAATGCATTTCACCTCTCCAGCACTGCACAAATGTCTGAACTTGGTGCTCCCGAGTGTCCCTCAGCTGCAGAACTTGGAGAAACCACAACTGGCTCTTTGCTCCTGTCTAGAGCAGGCCATCACAAGGTGTAGGATAAAGAGAATTCTTCTCTTCTGCCTTGATGTGTATGGTGAGTGGGAATTTGTGTTTCAAGCTAAAAAAGCTAGGTTTGAAAACAGCTGCAATATTGCATCCCAGTTTTGTTTTTAAATGCTCAGTAAAGCACATCATTTTCATGAATGTAAACTGCTCTGCTGGTTTATATGTTTGTAGAGAGGTTTGCATTTGGCTTGGAGCCCCAGAAAGCTCTATCACCTCTCTCTGTCCCTTTTCCTTTACTCCTTTCTCTATGAGCAGAAAAAAAGCCAAATGTGGTCCAAAATCTTTGGTCATCCCAAGGCAGGTGAAGGCACTCCTTCCAGGGCCAAGGTCAGGTCACCAGAAGATTTCAGATGCTTCCTCCAGTGCCGGTGACCACCATTGCCTGTGACCATAAATACTGGGTGTGTTTTAGCTCATGTCAGCCACGAAACAAATCCTCTGGGGAAGCAATTTCTCTGCCCTGTCACGGAAATGAGGTGGGGCAAAACTCTGGCAACCCTTAATTTCACTTCAGAGTTTGTTGAGGCTTTTTTCCCCTAATGAATTTTCTTCATTTCTCTATAGCATTTCCTCTCTTAAAAGGTGTTTGTCACATTTCATGGGTGTGAGTTAATTTAGCAATAGCTGTGTTTCCCTGGTGCTATAATGAAATTATTCTAATTTTTTTGTGATGGCTGTATCAAGGTCCATTCACGGGATAGAAACACTGCACATGCAAGAAATAAAATAATAATGTGATGTGAAGTAATCTCTAGGTGGACCAGAGTAATGTTAGATAGAGACAAAGCAGAGTAGTTGAGGTTTGATTTGAATTTTTTTGCTGCTTACCTGAACTCAGGTCTTTTGAACTAAAAGCTTCAAAGAAATGGTCTTTACCTGCAGGCTGTGGCATATCATGTGTGTACCTGGTGTCTGTCTGTAGTTACTCTCAGAGGTTTGTGGGGTTTTTTGACTCTTGCATTCATTTTTTGCTACATAGGAATTTTACTGCTCTTTTTTATCACCTCTAAATTGGTTTGTTGGAAATATCACCATCGAATGCTGTCTTTGTATTTTATGCAGGTTGTCTAACATCAGAGAAATGCTAGGGTTTACTGAATAAGCCTTTATTAACCACTCAGTCCCTTGTTTAGCTGGTGAATGACAGTGAGTTTCCCTTTGTCGTTCACATGCTGCTTTCATTCTGTCATATCAATATTGCAGCAAATTAATTAACTCCTGTTCATTTTTTTTGTTCATTTAAATCAGAGGGCAGTCTGTTTCTGCATGAGACAGGAGGGAAGGGCACCCTTGTACTGCTCCCACATCCTGGACTGTCTCAGCTTGCCTCTGGGTAAAATCACCTGGAGGAAATCTTGCCTCCCATCTCCCAAGACATGGGCCCCACACAGCAGGATTTGAAGGTGCTGTGTAGGATATTGTGAGGCAGGTTTTCAGGAGCAGGATCCCTGTTCTTGTTGGAAGACTCCAACAGCTGGCCTTTAGCTCAAACCAGGCTAAAGGACATCTTATCTTGAACAATTCCAATCTTCTAAAATTACAGGCATCTGAAAAGAAGGGAGAACCTTATATTACATGCAAGAGCCAACAGGAGGAGAGGTGCAGTGTGTCCAAAATAACGCTGTAAAAGGAAGAACTTCAGGAGAAGCTGCCAAATGTTTCTTTCAGATAGTGCACGGAATGGGTTGTTTTACTCAGAACCATAAAACATTTATGCAGAAAGAGAGCTTAGTGTTTGCATTGCTTATTTTGTTATTCACTGTAAGCACTGAAAACTGTAGAAGAAACCTGCCTTCGTATTTTTAAGTGAATCATAGTTTTAATGGTAGCTCTTCAGCTTGGGATGATCTGAGAAGTTTTCCAGTCATGTGGCTGCCCTGCAAGAGTTGGTAGCCAGCGGAGAGGGGAGCTCCTTTTCATTTTTGGTTCTCTCAGGACCAGGCCTCTGCTTCCAAAAGCCAGCAGGCACCAAAAGATCAGCAATCTCCAAACAATTTCAGACAAATCCCCTTTTTGTGTCAGAGGGGATGTTCAGAGCAGCATATTAAGTATGAGGCAGATAAAGTATGCAACATGTGCCAAGGTTGGCAGATTCCTTTCTCCTGTTTTGTTCCCAGTTAGAGATCCCATGTTTGCAACTGTGACTCCAAGTGCACTGGACATACTTTTTGTTCAAAAGGGATTGTGAGGAGAAACCAACAGGGGGAAGGAAAGATATAACCAAAAGGACTACTGAGGGAAGCTGGGGGAGGAGGAAGATATTGAAAAGAGCAGATATTTTTGTACACTTTTACCCATGAGGTATGCACTGCTGACTAGCTGCAGGTTTCTGGAGCTCCCTGGGTGAGAAAGGCCATGTCTAACCTCACTCACCATCCTTCAGGGCCCCTGGCAGCCACACTACTGGCTGCAAGTTGAACCTGCCTGAGGCCATGCTGGTACTAAAATCCCCCAACGCTGACAGTGAGTGATCACGAGAGGGCAAGGTGAGGAGGAAGGATGTGGAGTTGGTTACGGGAGTGTCACACAACCAATGACATTAGCTAGCTGAAACATCAGCATGGCTCTTCCCAAATTGCTCCAGTAATAGCTGAAGTGGTCATGGCCGGGCTGAGCAGAGTCTGGCTGCGCCATGGGCCCACCAGGCTCGCTGGTCACCATGGCAGCAGAATCAGCTCTCTTTGAGCGCCTCTTCTTTCTGACAGCTAGCACTGAGTGGGAAGAGGCCTTGGGAAAGGTCAGTGTGCATATCCCTCCATGCTAAGGTGACACCTCCTGCACCTCTACCAGGAAAATTCCACATGGTTCTTGCCAGTCTCTTCTGGAGCTTCACTGCTCTTGCTGTTGGAAGGACTTTTCCTAATATTTGACTCAAATCTTCTTGCCTGCCAGCTTTTTCTTGTCCTTTTGGTCATGGAAAACAGATTGTTCCCTTCCCCTTTGCTGCAGCCCTTTATACACTGGAAGACTGTTATCATGTCTCCCCTCAGTCTCCTCTTTAGAGCAAACAACCCCACTGTGTTCAATCTTTCCTCACAAGTCGTGGTTTTTAGACCTCTGATTGTTCTCCCCACGCTCCTCTGAACTCTCTCCAATTGGGCCATGCCTTTGGAGAAGCACAGTGCCTGCAGGAGAACACAATGCCCCAGGTGAGGCCTCCCTGGCACTCAGCAAAGTGCAGGCTTTGCTTTTTTGAGTCTTGCAGACTTTACTCTGTTTAAACACCGTGGTGTGGCATTTGCCTTTTTCTCAGCTGCACGCCACTGTCGCCGAGCGTTCAGCCTGTGATCCGCGGCCCCGATCCTCTGGTTTCTGCTCTGCCGTCCTGGCAGCTGCTCCTCTCTGCTGCTCCTGCAGGTTAGTGCGCAGGGTAGATGGAGCAAACACCACTCCATCTGCCCCTGCCCCCAAATCCACTTAACGTCCATTTTATGCTTTTCCTGCTTCCCACGGAGTCTGTGCGTTGAGGGAGTGCTGGATATCAAATGGATGGGGAGAGGTCTTTGTTGCAATTACAAGCACAGGATAACAGGGCAGGTACACAGCAGCAGGCACTAGTACATAGGTTTGGGTAGTGAAATGTTGGACTTTGCTGTCATTGATGGTTCTTCCTTTGAATACTGAAAGTGCTTAAGCTACAGGAAAACAAATGTGAAGTCCCAGTTATTTATTTAATGATTCTGGGTGATTCCCTTGAGCTGATGTGCATCCCGCACTTGGTATATTTTTCTTTTCAGAGGTAAGGCATATCCACTGGGGTTGTTCGGGTTGGAGACAACTTTCTGTGTGACGTGAAGAGGTCTGCTCCTCCCTGGTGCTGGTTTGTGGCTGGACAATACACATGACATGGAAAAGGACAATTGGCTGGAGCTTTTATTGTTATTACTGGGCCTTTAATCTGGGCCCAGTAGTAACAATAAAATCTTTAATTCCTCAGCTCCTTCTTTGTAGTTTTACCAAAACAAGTTATTTACCTCAAAATCTTCTCTGAAAGGTTTGGATGATGCTAGGAAGTAGGAGATAAATCTACCTCTGTTTTACTGTAAGAGAGGGGTAAATTTAGGAGGATTTCTTAGTATATGTACTCCCCAGCCAGAAAACATGAAGGTTGAACTTCAAGGTGCTTGACAGAGGCGATGGCTCCTACCAGGGGAGTCAGCACATCAAAATGTTGCTTTCTCTGGCAGAATAATGGAGATCTGGTACAGCACCTTCTAATTTTTCAAACAGCACAAAGTGCAATTCCAAATTAACCAGCACACCTCCACCTTAATTTTTCATTTTACTTAACCTCTCTGTGTCTGTTTCGCCATCTGTAAAACCGAGATAATACTTACCTACCTCACAGGGATGTTATGAGGATTAATTAATTGATGTTTGTACAGCGCTTTGAATATGCAAAGCACTATATGTGCTAAGTATTATTATTTAGCTTAAATGTGGCTGAGCAGGTTTAGAATGCTGGGAGAGAGCTCTGTCACTGACACCAATCTATCACAATGTGGCTAATGACACAGCCTTGGGAACCAGGCAGCCAATTTTCTTATTCTGTGCCATAATTAGCCAATATCAGTAACAAAAAAAACCCCAAAACCCAGAACCCCACCTTAGCAGGAATTGCGGGGATTGACCACTACAGGATGGCAGCCGAAATCCCAAACTAAATACCTCACAGTGGGATCAACCAGTGGCAAATGGTTCACCCTGTAAAGCCACCCAGCCCACGTGGGAATGAGGGGTATCTGTAGGGCTGGAAGGAGGCTGTAGTGCCCCATGGAAAAGAAGAGCATTGTCTGACTTGAGAACAGGAATAAAAATGAACAAAATATTTGTGGTGAGAGGCAGTGTCCAGCCCAGCTTTTGCAGCCAGAGCTGAGCAGCACCTGCCCCCTGCACGTGAGCAGAGGGTCCCAAGCCAGTATTTGTTCTGGTGTGTTAACGAGCAGTGGCAGCCCCAGCAGCCAAGGGGACGGTCGAGCTGGAGGTACAAAAGGCTGGTTAAGAACTGGCAATATGGGGCCTGTGAATGCACTGGGGAGAGCAACTTCTTCCAAGAAATACAAGGAGAAACTCTATAATTTTTCTCTTGGCTGCAGATTTATTTCAGTTTTAGTGGTTCTTATTCAAATTCATCAGGGGTAATTAATGAAAGATATAGGAAGGCCAGCACACACCTAGGATGCTCTGTTTGTAGCTTGAATTATGTTGAGCTGTTTGGTCTATTGGTTCACTACCTCAAGCCTAGTGCAGTATTGTCATCCTTTGCTTTACAACACAGTCATTATATCCCTAAACCACATTGTGATACACTGTGGCTTCTGTTTACGACTCCCGAAACTCCCACTCCATATATCACCTGCCATAAAACCCATCAAACTGCTGCTAGTAAAATGGTGCACAGTGGTCTAAGTAGGAGCCAGGCAAATTGTGTGATACCCTACTGTGGTTAATGAGAGTGAAAATGTGGTTAGGATTTTATTCAGGCGATGTTCATTTGCAGGGCCATTGTAGTGAGGTGGCAAAGAAAAGAGTCTTTTGTTAACCTGAATGACAATATATTTTCTATTGTACGAAGTAGCTGAATGCAGAGTTTGCCAAGTTATACATCAATTGTAAGTAAGTCAAACTGTGACCTTGAATGGCTACATTTTTATTGCTTGGGGGTCTTGAAAACTAATTAATACACTGAGATGTTATAGCGACCATATGAAACCTGTTACTGGGATTTAAACCATTGTGGAGCAGTTCAGACCAGTCACTGGCAACTACAAAAATTTAAAAAGTAATCTAGCTCTGTGTATCAGGAAAATTTTTTAAATTTCTTGTTTGAGTGCTGTTGAGGTGGATGTGCCATTCAATTGTTTAGAGGTGTAGGGGAAATAAAAATTCTGGTGGAGGTGTGGTGGATGCTGCAGATCCTGAAAGCTCCTGATTCAACCAGCACTTTTAGCCCCTGAGGCCAAGGACACACTCTGCTGCATCCCAAGGCTGTTTTGGGCTGCACCCAGGGTATAAACCTTTCCCTCTCCTCCTTGCCCTTTCCACCCTGCTTTATGAAGGGACTAGATCCAGACGTGTGGGACCAGCGCCTGGCCTAAAATCAAGCATGACAAACCCCTCCTTGTTAAATGCTGAGTGATGTAAGAATTGTCAAAGTGATTGTCGCTTGATTATTGTCCACAGTCCTCATCATGTTTCTTCTGCTTGTAGTTGTCTCATTCATTAAAAGGCATTGTAGTTTTTTTGTTTGTAGTTGTTTCCACCTCCCCCCCCACATTTTTAATTACAAGACCACATATTCAGGACTATACAACTTGAATACAGGAGAGCTGAGCTTCACTTCAGATTGGAATTTTACATATATTTTGCCTTGGGTAAAAAGTTGATTTCCCCTCCCCAGCCAACAGAGAGTAAATTAAGGAAGGCGTGTATAACAAAACCAAAATTTTGTAGCTGCATTGTGTGTTTTTTGACTGTTTCTGCTGTTGTACAAAAAAAAATTACATTAAATTAAAAAGGCCTATTTATAAAACAAACATTTTGTAGGCAAAAAGGAAATGCAACCATAATAAAATTGTCAGTCTCAGCGGAATGACTGTATTGTACTGGGCTTTCGAAGAAAATCAGGCTGGCTCCTTCAGAGGAAATCTGATTTCAATTTAAGAGTCTTATTGAGGAAAACAGCACCACAAAAGGGGAAATTAAACCATAAAGAGTGCATTAAGATAATGTTAAGGATCTAACTTACCACCACAAAAAAACAACAACCCAAAGCAATCTGAAGTGGAGCTACAGAAACTTTCTCTGTGGCGCATCCTCCTGGGTGGAATTATGGCAGCTGCCCCCAGAAGGGAGTGAGGGAGGGATGGGGGAACTGTTTGAGCTGAGCCCTGGGGTGGTTCAGGTTAAGAAAGAGACGATGTAAAAATGGAACCTTCTCACTTCACATATCATCCCCAATGTGAATTCTGAGTCATAGCTGCTTAATCCACTGACTGAAAGAAGTTTTTAGTGTTTCTTTTCCCCCTGGCTAGCTTAGTGGAACCTGTAGAGCCATGGAGAGGGAGCTGGATTATTTTGTGGCTCATGCACCACCAGGAGATTAGCTGATGAAAGCTCTGGTCTAGCAGCCACTTCCCAGGGTGTGGAGACTCACTCCTTTCAAGGAGAAGCAGTTTCAGCTCAGCAGTGGGACTTCCTTTCCGTAGGCTGAGAGCTCTTTCCAAAAGGATTTTTTGTTTTACAGCTGAAGGGTGTGAAAATCTGAAAGAAACCAGAAGAATGTTAATTTGTTCGTCTTATGGCATATAAGTATCTTCAGGATGGCTAATTTTATGCAGTTGTGGCTATAGGGGAGTGTTGAGTGGATTCAGGGCTGTTCTGATCTATGGAAAATAATTTTGCTCCACTTTCCCTTCCACAGTGAAATGAGTCTGACTGCCAGGATGGTCTGTAAGAGGTTTATGTCCTCAGCAGGCAGACACAGGCTCCTCCTCAGTGCACCTGCTGGAGAAGGAGCGAGTGCTCCACAGTGCAAAATCCCAAATATTTTGTAGAACCTTTAGGGTGAATCCTCTGAGTTGCCACTGCCAGAGCCCAGAGGGTGCAAAGTCACCCTCCAAGTGCAGGAGGGGATGAAGGTGACCTGTCTCTGGCTCCAGCATGACACTGCACCGTGTGCCCTCAGGCTGGGTCAGCTCTGCTCCTGCTGACACCCCTGTGGTCCTCTTGGTTCCTTGGGGAAGTCCTTCCCTAAGCATTTTTCATTCCAGAGGAGCACTGCCTATCAGAGTTATGTATGTTTGCTTTTTGAGCTTCCAGCTGGCTTGCACAGCAGGGAAGTATTTCCACTTTGTGGTGAGGAACCCAAGGCATGGAGGGATCAGGTGTGATGAGATTGTGGGCTGCTGCTGCGTGTCCCTCAGCTGCATGGGCCACCTTATCCGGCTCACTCAAAGTGGGAAATGCAAAGATGCCCTCGTGGAAAGCTGCTGGGATGGGCTTGTGTGTCAGGATTCTGCCATGAAGCAGAGAAGCAGCCCAGGACTTCATAAAGTCTCATCCTATTTTAAAAATGCTTTCATTAGTATTAGATTTTATCCAGGTTTGACCTGGAGTATACCTGCCCTATCTGGGTCTGTCATACATGTTTTGTGAGGAAAAGAAAATAGGTATTTTTTAATAGGGGAAAAAAGTAAACTCAAATAAAGGCATCATTGCCTTGGAGTGTAAAATGACGGATGGATCTGCACACAAGAGCCCCCCAGCCCCTGTGTGATTTGGGAACCCTGATCCTGTGTCTGCACCAGCAGCTTGTGTGTCAGCAGTCTCTGCTCCGTGTGCTTCCTGCAGTGAGGAAGCTGCTGTCCCATTCTGGCCTGTCCCAGTTCTTTGATTCATAAAAACAGGGCCCTGCAGTCGCCCTGGGAGTCAGGCTCCCTTGGTGTCAAGGGCACTTCTGGCAGAGGGAAGGAAAGCTGGAGAGCTGGGAAGAACCTTTGTGCATCCAGAAATTGGAGGAAGTTTTGAAGAGAGCAGAAACATAAACAAAAATAAATAAAACATAAACATAACCCCCTAAACTGAAACATACTCATGCATTTACAATCATCAAAATCCCAGGTTAGGCAGATGAAAGAGATTTCAGCGTGTTACAAGTCATAGCAATAATAGCCCTGGGACATTGGCTGGTCTGTTCTATTATGTAAAAGTCTTGCAGCCTTGTAATGGTTCCACAGATTAAGAAGTGCTATGCACCAGCTCTAAATATTTCTTCAAATTAAGACTTTCTGCTTCTAACTGAAATCTCCACTGAATACAGTGGTATAATAGGGTGCCCTGTTCCATCTGTGTAAATAACACAGAGAGATTTTCTCTTGCTGAAATACCTGCGCTAAGGAAAAAAAAAAAAAAAAAAAAGAAAAGCAGCAATAACTTGAGACTTCAAAGGTCTAACTTCAAAAGATTTCTTGCATTCTGCTTGACGGGACAGCATCTTATGCACACATGCTTTTTCACTGCTAAATGCCTTAATAATGAGCTTGGGTTCAGGTTTTGTGAATAGGAGCCAAGTAACTCTGTTTTATTATATTTGCTGGGAAATGAACAAGCTCTGGGTAATTAGGAAAGCAATTTTATTAGCATCTATTTCATAAAGATTGTTTTTTAATCAGAGTCAGAACTTACTAGAAATGATTCTTTTATTTTTATTGCGCCAGTCTCCTGAGCAGTGCTGGGTCTGAACCCGTGGCAAAGTCTGTCCACTGAAGGCAGCAGCAGCATCACCATTAACCTGTAAGGATGTTATAAAATAACCCCGGGCTGGTAATCCCCCAAATAACGCTGCAGAAGCTGATCATCACTGCAGTGTGCTTTGCTGCAAGGTGCCACCCTGGGGCTAAATTGGAACTGCCCATCCATTCCTGCTCCAGAAAGGGCACAAGGAGCCTGCTTCCCTGCACAGGCCATGCAGGAGCGACAGGAGCCAGCTCAGAGCCACGGGGAGAGCTGCAGAGCCACTCAGGATCAGGGGGTGTAGGGGCACAGAGGGGCATGGGGACAGGAGAGAAGATTTTGGTTGGATTCTGTATGTGCTCTAAATTTCCTGTAGGGGCTTGGTGCTAAATTAGTGATGGTGCAGGGAGTAGGAGCAGAGACCAGTAGGAGAGCTCTGCTCTCTCTGGAGGCATTTACAAACAAAAAGAAAACGCCACTGTGCCCAGCAAAGGGCGAAGAGCACAAGGGTTTGCTCACTGGCCAAACTGGGGGGAAAACAAAATCAGGCTTGGAATAACCATTGCGGCAAAACTCACCCAAACCTCTGTTTCCTCAGTGAAACAGGAGGAAAGATTTGTGGTCACCTGAATGAAATGTTTTGGGTTCATTTGTAAATCTCTTATGATTTAATATAGTCAAATTTCTTAATGAAGAAGATGATTTCAAAATGCAAAGTTAAACCGCTGCTTCTTGAAAGCGTTTTAAAGAAACATTTTGAGTTTTCTGAATGAGAGTTTTTTTCCAAGTTGCTTAATGAATTTTGCCTGAAATTGCAAATATTTTTGATTCCTCCAAATTTCTTGTGGAATGAAAGGACAGTGACTTGAACAATGCAGCCACCTGAACATCCCAGGGAATCCACGGACCCTGGAGCCCTGTGGTCACTGCTGAGCACGGTGACCACAACTCATCCCGGGGCTGGGATCCATTCCAGTCCTGAACAGCCATAAGGACAAGTGTCTTCTGCAGAATTCACACCCACATCTGCGTTCTTATTGCAGACAAACTGCGTGTTCGAGGCAGTTGCAGTTGGATTTGGATTCATTCTTTTTCTTGCAAGACTAAGTTCACGCTGGATTAGCAGTAATAAAGGAATGGGTGAGGATGTAATGGAAAGAGTGGGAGGATCTTTTATGCAAAAGAAAGAGTGGGCTGAACTTCCAGAGGTGCTTGGCAGGGCTACCCACATACCTGCAGAGCACAGCCTGCCTTTTTGAAGCAGGAGGCATCTGGAAAAGGGCAATTACCTGCCTGGCTCCCTCCTCACCAGGGCTTGGAGAGTGCAGCTATAAAGTTTCTAAATTTGGTCCTGTAGAGCAGCTCCCTGGAAAGGACACAAGAGCTGGGAGGGGAGATGTCCTTTTAGGTTTGGGAGTCTGGGCAGAGAAGGGAGAAACCACTGGAATGTGTGCTCAGCCAGTTCCAGGGAAAAGCACCGGCACCAAATCTGGAGCTTGACCTGAACCTGTTCACGTTTTGGAGGCCTTTGGGGAGTTTGTTTTAGGCCAAATCACTCTCAGATCAAGGAGAAAGTTTATATCAACTTCGAATTGCCTGAACAAAGCAAAAACATTTTAGGACTAAAAAGGGAGAAACATATGTTGCACATGAGAAAAACATCTTATCAGGAAGAATATGGAGAGAGTGAAATGACTAACGATGAGGTTTCTGAGACTTTGCCACAAAAAATTTATAAAAGGAGGCTCCTGAAAATCTTTCAGATGGCTGCAGAGTGATCTCATTCTCCAAGCAGAGAAAGATTATAAACGAGAGTGTATTTTCCAACTTTTTTTTTTCCCCATTTATACTTTACAAAGCTTATTTCATGTGGACAAAGTAATTTAAACCCCTTCAATTACCTAGATGTCAAAACCCACATTGCAGGACAGAGATTGAAGCCAAAGACATCAGACAGGGATATTTTCTGTCACCCTCATGGTCCCTGGCCTCATCTGGTGGTACCTGTGGTCCTCCACAGCTGTTGGCTGCACCCACTGGGTGAAGGTGAAGGATGAATTCTTGCAAGAGAGAGGAAAAAAAAGCAGGAACAGCTATTGCTGCCTGCTTCTCCCAAAGTTTGAGTGCTTAACTTGGTATCCCAAATACAAAAGTATTTTGGTTCACATATACATGCATACATGCAGATATATAAAAAAATATATATACACACCCACACACGAAGAACAGCAACCAGTTTTATTCCTTTGCTTTTCAGTCGTCAGTAAATTTAGTATATTCATGTGAATAGTTTAAAGAACACGTCCTGTGATCTAAGTGAAAGGGAAAATATATCCACAAGATGATCAAGTGTGTGTAAAAATAAACAGCTTGATTGCTCTTACATGCTCTTCTTTTGTGCAAGCAAAGAGAAATGCAGAAAAATTGCCACATTTCATCATGTAGGACAAGGGGGCCCAGGTGACACCCTGATCAGGTGTGCATGCATAATCATTCCCAAAATAATCACTCTTTTGAATAATTTCACTCCAAATATTGCAGCTTCAACTTATTCTCTGCAAGTGACTCATAAATCTTTACCGTGAATGTGAATCAAGTTTCAGAGCCGCGGGCTCAGGAGCTTGTTGGATTTATTCAACTTTAGTCTTTATTTATAGACATAAAAGTGTATTATTGGTTGTAACATCCAAACAAAGGAAAACAGATTGTAAGCATCCATTAACATTTTCCCAAAAGGGAAATCTGGAGTTTCTCCTGAGTCTTTCAGTCTCTCCCTTGTAATATTAAGATGATGTCATAAACTCATAATTACTTTGTGATGCTCTTATGTGCTCTGTAGTTGCTTGTACAGAGATGGTTATTTATTTTCTGAGCAGAAAAACTGAACAATACAAACAGGTGGGAGGAAGGAGATCGGTCTTTGGTGGTTTAAGGTTTGAAGGACCCCCGATATTTTATTTCACCTTATTGCAATAATTTTCTCTGGTGTATGCAAGGACACAGGTGTTTCATGTAGCATTATTAAAAAAATGTTTAATTAATATTCAAGTATAGGATGCAAGCACTTTCTATCACTTTATAATGGCAGGAGCAAAGAGCAATTTGGGGAGCAGTAATCTGCAGAAAGCGCAGTCTTTACTGCTGAATTGCTCCAGGCTCCTTCCAAAAATCTCTCTCTGATTAAGTGGTGGACTTAATGCCCTCAATGAAGATCCCAGATTGCAAAAAAATGTATGAGTACATGAGGGGGAGGGAGGAAACCGACCCAAGAACGTGGGGAAGTGCAAACCTTGGCAGATGCCAGGGGCAGGGCTGAGCAGTGCAAGGGGGTGAGTGTGCACTGTGGACACTTCCAGGGCGTGGGGCTTCCCGGGGACATCCATAACTGCTCCTGGTTTGGGGGCAGAGCAGGAATTTGCTTCCCAGCCATGTTTACCCGGCAACATTTCTGACCTATGAAAGAGCCTGATGGAGTGCTGCCTGAGTGACTTGAAATTAATAATTGATCTGGCTTTCTTCCTCCTCCTCATGGAATAATGGCAAGCAGATTGTCATTTCCTCAGCTCCTTGTTATTCAGAAATATCTAATACATTTTTACAACTTTATTTTTCCCCCTTATTCCGTTGTTCAGATTTCGCAGGCATTTGGGTTTGGCTCGCACAGTTTGGACTTTGGGCAGCACATGAGGGAATGAGCACAAGTCAGGTGTTAAGAGGCTGGGCTTGCTGCAACGTACAGGATGGTCCCCTCCTCCCTGGGACACCAGCAGGACCTTCTGCACACGTGCCAGGTGGACCAGGTTAATCTGTCACGGGTTAGCTGCCAGGTGTTGCCAGCCTTGCCAGGACTGCAGTTCTGGGAAATCCCTTGCTCAGTGGGATAAACCCTTCCTTGCTCTTTTCTGCCCTAGTATGGAAAAAGGCACACAAGCGCTTCTCACGCAGAGATGAGCAAATCCCTCTCTCGGGGTGTGGGCAAAACTTTTCTGCAGGATGGTTTGCTTGGTAGAGGTGCAGAGATAAAAGAAAAACCTTTCAAAAGCTGGTGAGAATATTCAGGAGCATATTTTGTTCCCAGGACTCAGTCAAAGCTAATTTGATGGAGAAGAGAAAAATCTCTTCCTTCCTGTGCAAGGAGCATAAATATCCATTTTGAACAATTCTTTAAGGAGCTAAGGTTTCTTACCACTCATTTCTAACCATTTAAATTTCTGACCTATTCTGCTTGACTAGCTGCAGACCATTCCATGACCCTTTTAGGATTCCAATGCTGAGATTTATGTCCTAGCCCAAATTTCTGTGAATTACTGCTATACTGAGCCTCTGACAGAATTTGAAGCCTTTTTGTTTCCCCTATGCAGCTTTCCATACTTCTCCCACCCTACTGCTTCCTTCAGGCTCGATGGATATAATTTTAACCATTCTCTTCAACTCCACACAGACGTTTATAATGCAGTCATGAACAGAAAGGGAGTCAGCTTGGTGGAGTTAGCTGCATTTCTCTCAAAATTTCCTTTGGACTTTGGATTGTCCATGCTTTTTATTTTGGTTACATAGATTTTTTTTTCTTTTAAGTGAGAGCCATTACAGCATCTTTAGAAGTTGTATTTCCACAACTTCTAAAGTTGTGAAAAGACAACTTCTTTTGCTGGGGAGAGTGGAATCCAACTCAGGTTGGGTATAGACTGACTGTTCAATCTTATATCCTCAGATTAAACCCAGATCTGCAAACACAAACCTGAAACTGCACAGATGAATGAGAGGAGATGTGTCACAGGAGCTCCCCTGTGCTCTGGTCATTTCCTGGTCAGGAAAGCTGATGTGGAAAGAGATCTCTGGGAAAAGCCTCTGGTTAATCCAGCCCCTTGCTGAAGGCACTGGTGGCAAAGCAGCCGTGCTCCTGCACCTCTCTGGGCTGCTGCTTGGCAAATCTTGGGCCCAAATATTTCCTTTGCCCTTCTCCTCAGTCTTTGATGTTATCAACAGGCTCAGAAAAGTGCCAGAATCCAGGAGGGGAAGGAGAAAGTTTCTTTGCCATCTCTCAGTTCCTCAAGTCCCTTTTGCACCAGGCGGGAGGAAGGGACAGGAAATATAACTAATGTTGCTGAATCTTAGATTTCTGATCCAGATTCCTTACTGACATAAGACTTATTTAGGGCACATCCTAAAACTAAGATTGATTGCTTTGACTTACCTCCATGTAAATACATATCTCTGTTTTTTAAATTACCTCAGTTTTTCCCTTCTCTAAGATCACTTTCTTTGAGAGCTCCAAACTGTCTGGCGCTGTGCTGGCCAGCCTGGTAATAAACCAACCACACAGTCATCCAGGACTCTCCTCAAACTCGTTGCTGCTTACTTGGGATTTTCTCTGGTACAACTTTGATCTTGGGATTTATTCCCTGCTCCTGTCTGGGTTAGTTAACACTCAGGTGTGGATGTGAGCCCATGGTCACTGGTAAAGATGGAAATGGGCTTGGAATTATCAGCTGGTCTTCATTTTCCTAGAATTTCCTGCCCAATTCTTTATGAAAGGCCCGTGTGCCCAGAGCACCATTTCTCTGCTGACCTGGGAGCAGGGCACTGAGCATTGTTCACATCAGAATAGCAGGGCATGAATGAGGGAGCCTTTTTGTCACTATGGTGATGTGCCAACCCTATAGATGCTATTTTATTATTAGAAATTAAAAACTTACTCGCAGATTCCGAGGCGGAATTCTGCTTCTGTGTGTTCATTTAGGATTTAGCCCGAAGTATTAATATAAAATTTAAAATTGTGTCCTTTCCACTGAAATCCAGTGTGGTTACAAGGTTCTAATAAATATTATGTCCTTCCATCATGCAATTAAAATTTTCCACCTCATTTCACAATGCAAAACACTCACATGTTGTCAATCATTTTGAAACATGATTTTTTGACATCATATAATTTCACTTCATTTTTCAGACAGACATCACACCAGGAAATTATATAAGAAAGGATCCTATTATATCTTTATTTTTCCACCAAATTTCACCTTCAAATACAGACATTTGTGTACATTTCAGTAATTCTGACAATAAACTTTCAAGGAGAAACGAATGGCATCCACATAGCCGGAGATCAGCAGATGGAGTTTCCTGCTCTTCAGAGACCGCGGCTCCTGGTTAGGAACCGCTGGTGTAGCCACGGGAAGTTTACAAGGCTTCATGCACGAAGTGAAAAGGTTGCTGCTTGAAACAGAGACCACCTGGGAGGCAGGGAGGGAAACATATGCATGTTTTTGAACTTGCCTGTGTTTAACAGTTAGCAGGCACTAATGAATTGCCAAACAGCCCTGATTTAAAGCCTGGTAGTCAAAAGGAAGGGGGCTCGCTGCTTGTCAGGTTGTCCACCTGTTCAAGAAACCAAGGCGCCCCTGCCCTGTGCCAGGAGGAAAGCTGCTGCTGTTTGAAACCCCTGCTCTGGGCTCTGTGTGTGTGTCTCATGGTGCTGCTTCCCATCATGTGAGTCAGAAATGCGATGGAATATCTCAGGCTCATTATACAAGTCTGGTATTCAGCGACAGATTTTGACCAGAGTTGCGTGTAAATCTGGGGGAAATACAGACTGCTTGGAATTTGTGAGTGCTCAGACATAGGCTGGCAAAGTAAGACAGGAGCAAACCAGGCATGTAAAAACACAGAATTAAACTTCTGGTTGTAGCTGGGTTAGGTTTCAGATATCCTCTCCTGGTTTGTGATGTTCTTGGAAATTCACACCTGGTCCTGTCACACCCTTGTGTCCTGTCTCTCGTGCTCAGCTGGAAATGGCAGCATGTTACCGGAGATGTCTGAATCTCCTCCATCCTTCTAGATTTTAATGCTGCCATGGGGATGTTGCTTCCAGGCAAGGTGATCCGAATGTATTCCACATAAAGGGCTGCTGGGTCACACAGCCAAGCAGGTGCTGTCCTGCTCAGGGAATGTGCAAACAGAGCTGCTGACCTACCAGTAAACCCACTGCAGGTGGATTAGGATGAAGTGCTCAAACTCCTGCTCACTGAAGTCGGTGCTACAGAGCCTGTGCTTGGGGAGTGCAGGTAGAGTTGTGCTGTGGCATGCAGAGACACTGGGTTTGGTCTCTGGAGTCAGCTGAATTGCGCTGGGTGGCCAGGAGCTGCATGTGTTGGGAAGTGCTACCTCTTAACCTGCTGGGACTGAACTTGGGTTTAGGGTTTACAGTAATAAATGGCACTATTGAGCTGAGGGAGGAGAGCAGCAGAGTCTGGGCTGCTGCCCCACACTCCCTTCCTGGCTACAGGGCTGCTGCTTTAAGCAATTGAGATTATTCTCTTTTCTATTCTATTTTAGGTGGCGTGTGTCTGATAGTATTGCTGTGACCAAGGGTTTTGCTGGCAAAATTATTCCCAGGCATCACATGCAGCCACATGGACTTAGGAAACTAAGGACTCAGTTCTTGCTTTGTTTTCCTCTCCACAAACAGCTGGCACTTTGTGAAACCAGGGAGCAGTGCTGGAGACCCATCAGCCAGCAGGAGAAGAGCCAGCAGCCTGGCACGCTGCTGTGTGGGGCTCCAGAGCAGCCCTGGTCCATGGGGTGGCATGGCTGGTGGAGAGCCTCACTGAGGCTGAGATGGGATATGGAATACTCCCATGGAAAAACACCCTTGAGCAGCTGACTGTGATCCCCATCTCTGCAGAGGGTGGCTGCTGTGGTGGGGGGATGTGGCTTTTAGGGCAGCTGTGATTAAAAGAGGGGAAAACCCCACAACACAAGCGCGAAGGGGTACATTGGTACTGGGTGATAGTAGAGAGCTGGGGAATGCTGAGCTGGTTCCCCTTGTAACTCAAATGGCCTGGAGAAAACTGGCAATGATCTGGTGGGAGAAGTGCAGGGAGGGCAAGGAAGCAGAAAGTCATGAGAGAAGGTTGCTACCACCACTTCCTTCCCCAGTCTGCGGCATAGCTTGGGGCTCAGATTCAATAGGAAGCTCCTCCAGCACAATGAGCTCCCACCCATCAGCTGAGCCGCACTCACCGCTTGTATGCACCCTCTCAGCCTGCATCAGTTGCAAAGTAGCATCATTTAGCTTAATTTTTTTTTTTAAATTAGAGGCCTAAGCCAGCCTGTGGAACTTTGGTGTGGGTTCAGTGGGTGTGCATGGTCCCCAGCAGCCCTCCCAGGCAGCTGCAGGGACGTGCTGTGGGTCAGGGAGCTGCGTGTTGCAACAATGCATTTTCTACCTTGGAACTGACTCAGCTCTTAGATAACAGCAGCTCTCAGTGGCCAGATTGGTTTTACCTCAGAGACACAGGGCAGTAAACACTCCAGTGGAAGTGCAATGCAAATGATTCCTCCTGGCCTGCTCCTCAAACTGCTGCAGTGTGCTGTATAAAAAACACGCGAGAAATTAATCTAATGAACTACAAGATGGATCTTCCAAGGGGTCCCTCGTGGGTTTAACATGAAATGTGCTTTCCCTGAGTTGGGGCAGAGGGGTGCTGAGCTCCCCTCAGAGACAGCCCTGGCACACTCTCAAGGCACGAGCAGCATCTGGGGAGTTCTGGTTCTCGTGCACGAGCACGGCCCTCTGGTTTGCAGGGCGGGGTGTTAATTCAGAGATCTGTCCTTCAAAGCAGGGAAATGATGAGGTAAGAAATCTTTCTGTATTTTGAATGTATATATTATGTACACACATATAAATATAGATGAGATTATTCAAATGCCGCTTGAATATATTTTGCCTAATCCATACAGAGTTTTATCAATATTTCTTTGTTTATTCTCTTTCATGCCAGCTGCTTTCTTTATATATTTCCATTTTGTACATTTTTCAGAGTGATTGGATCATGTTGCACACACTTCTATTGAAATATTAAGTGTTTGCAATCCCCATTCATAGGCACCAGCTCTGTTATTATGATCCATCATTTCAAAATCCACACATTTGAAAAAATAGAGCTTAGCTAGCCCTTGAGTAGTGGAGAGCATTAGACCCAAGGAATCTCATTCATCTTGTCAATAATCTGTAGATTAACACCACCAAATTGTTTGTTTCATTGGCATGTCCTCACTGCGTGTTTTTAAACAAAATGAGAGTGTGGAAGCCCCAGTGAGGTGAGGCCTGATGGAGGTTGGAATTGCACTGGTGTCAGCTGGGAAACAAAGAACTTCCCAGTTGTGCCCAGCTCCTGGGCATCTCATGATGGGTACGGTTTTGGCAGCGTGGTCAGGACAGGAGATGGGAACCCTGTGATGACCAGGGCAGCTTGTCAGGGTTATCTGTGAGGGTACAGCCCTCCCTGTGCCTGGGGCTTGCATTCCCAGCCAGCCTGCAGGAGGACTCGCCCTTGTCCACTGCTCAGATACAATGGGTTCTGTTAAAAAGGCTCTTTCCCTCACTTTCTGCATCCCAGTGAATCCGTGAAGGTGGAGATGTAGTGGATGAGCAGAGGGTTGACCAGACAGGTGCACCACTTGCAGCACCAATGCAAGAGGAACCCACAAGCTGTTTTGTGAGCATCTTGGATATGGACAAGCTCGGTGACAGTGCTGGCCAGGGACTGATGGTGGCCACAGCAGCCTGTGGAGCATCATCTTTGAGCACCCATGCCTGTTGTGGGTTCTCCTGAACCTCAACACTGCCGTCATTACTTTTGAGACAGGCTCTCATGACTCCTTGGGGCAGTTTGACACTCCTGTTGGCTTTGGCACCGCTGCCTGATCCAAAAGAGTGGTGAAGCCACCGGTGACACACTGCCATCCCCCCGTGCGTGCGGTGCAGGGCAGCCCAATCTTTGTGCTGCCAAGATCTGGCCATGGCTTTTGCAGCCTCCGTGCTGGCTGGTGGCAGTGCCATCGGAGGGCACGGGTGGCGGTGGCGGAGCGGGGACCGCTCCCAGCCAGGCCATCCATCACCGGCGACGGCCCGTGCGGCACCGTCACCTAGCAACCGCCCGCCACGGCAGGTGGGACTTCAAAACATATATTTTTTTACATAAAAAGGAGGCAATAATTTAGAAACGCACGTTTCTGTTTTAGCAAATGCAAGTATTTAGGGCGGCGGGACTGGAACTGGAAGCTGGAGATGTTTTTGCTTTGCATCTCCGTGACTCCAGGCTCTGGAGCGGCGGCTGCCGTGACGAGATGGAGCTATCTGTTTCATTTTTTACCAGGGTTTAAAGTTGAACCTGACACTGGGTGATTGCCTTGCCCTGATTTTCCTTCTCTTTTTCCCCCTCACATGCTATAAAAAATAATATAATTAAACTATGCAGTAGGCTTTTTAAATGTAACTTCTACTTGTGAGGCTGAACTTTCAGGTCTAATTTTTTTTTTTATCAGAGGGAAGAAAAGGAAAAGAAGTATATAAACTCAAATTATCCCTTTCCCACTCTTTTAAAACACCTTTAAGATTGCAGAAGTCTTCTGAACTCTATATTGGCGATTCATGGTGCGGCAACTCACTGCAAAATCCGCTCGTTCGTTTTCGCTGATTGAATTTACTGATTGTTAATGTGTATAAAAGTGTTATGTACTTTTGAAGTAATCTCCTGCTAAAGGATTTATAGGAAAGACTATTTAAATGTCGCAGCTCTTCCTCTGTTGTTATGACAGTATTATTGAGTAAATAGTTTAATTTTAGTGCCCTAGTTAAAAAAAATCCATAATGACCGTCACATAAATCGTTTGCTGTTTTTATTTCTATGTTTAGTTCCCTCCGAAGATACTGGGGTTGAAAATAGGCTAGTACCTAAGACATGAATTCTGTTAAATATTAAAGAGATCTCATCAATGATTTTATTAGTCTCAGTACTCAGTGAAGGCCGCACTGACATCTGAAGTCTAATGATTTTTTTAATATATTTAAAGCCTCGTACTGCACCTTTAAATATTGGACAATATTGAAAAATATAGAAGTACTTTTTTGTATATTAGCTTTAGGCAGAACTGTTGTATGATTTCCACTTCTTTCATGACATTGTAATGATGTTACCACATACAACTTTATCTTGCATGAAAAGGTGAAGTCATGAGTGATTTCTCCAATTTAAAAGCACTCAACCCTCACAGTGCTAGAAATGAATATTTTGCATATATTCATGCAACAATGATTCAATTTAAGATTTCTATTTTCAAACATTGCTTGAAACCTTCGGTATGTTAGTAGTAAAATTGCCAAAATGTGTAATAAGATTTATTATAGATGAGTAGCATTTTATTTAGTATTTCATGTTAACACGCTTTTAGGGTTACCCCGGTTTAGCAGAAGAATTCATCTTTCTTTTCTAATCAGAGCTAGCACTTTATTGTATTATTAAGATACACTTACTGTGGGGCTGTATATCACAGTGGGAGCAGAGGCCCCTGTGCCTGGCAAACCTGCTCCTGGTTGATGCACAGCACCTGCCTCCTGCACCCAGGCACTTCCCTTCCATCCTGCTTCTTAGTTTTCCTCCTAAAAAGCCATCTCGAGCTCTGTGACACACCCAGGTCCCTCCTCAGCTCTGTGCCCAGCCAGACCTCAGCTCTGACAGTGGCAAACGCTGACTAGGGGTGACCAGTGCAGTGACCAGAACACAAACCACACTGGTGGTGGTGAGTTTGCTGTGGAGCCTCACCTCCATCACCTGCTGCTGGCACTGTTTGTCACAGAGCTGCCATCTCCCTGGCCATCTGGGGCCATCTGGGCAATGTGTGGATGTGTTTTGGTCCTTGTGGTGAGGCCACCACGTATTGATTTCCACGGCTTTGCTGTCAGGGTGTGTGTGGCACTGGGGCTGAAGGAGCTGGGAGATAAAGCAGCAGAGCAGATGCTTGACCCAAAGCAGAGGACGTCTCATTTCTGCTCCCCCACAGCCTCTTTTGTGCTCTGGGGCAGGTTGCATCTCTGCCCAAGCGGCATCATTGTGCATACATCATTTTTTGTAAGATTGCTCCTGAAAAATTCCTGGCATTTTGATCCTTTGACCAAGATCCAAGTCCTTTTTTTGCCTCCAGTAATCCCTTCACACTCAGCCCTAGTGCAGCCACTTACAGAGGGAAACAACAGGTAAGGGGAAAACCAGTGCTGAAATGCAGGTGTGAGGGATGTGTGGTGACAAGCCACTGTGCTGGAGTGATGAATATGTTTACATCTTTTAAAAGTTGTAATTCAGCACGGATGAGCTGGCGGCCCCCCCTTCCACATTGATGTTTGATTCACAAACAGAAAGAAATGGTCTACTATTAGGAAAGATTTCTCTTTGACTGGGGAGCTGGAGATGGTAGTGAGAGTGGCTTTCATAGATGAAAATAATTGTACACTTTTTGTATTATTATTTTTGGCAAAGAGCTAGCGTTTCAGCTTTCCAGAGTATTACATCATTACTTTGTATAATGCATCATAATGATAGAGTGAATGGAAACGAAGAAATGCCAGCTTCTGTTGCAAGTTTAAAGACAGACACACATTTTCAGCTGGGAAAGCTGCTGTTCAGCTAAGTGTTTTCCTAGATGAAACAAAGCTGCAATCCCACTTGGCATTCGCATTAATTGTGGACTTGCCAACAGGCCAGTTTCACTGGTGTATAAATTAGTGGAGAATTATTCAACTCATCTCAATAACTAAGAGAATATCCTCATAAAGCTTGCTGAGCTGTAAGACATCCCCCCTCCCCCCTCCACTTTCCAGGGTATTTTGCACCCTATACTTAGAAAAATCACAGAATTTGCATGCTGTTCCAAAAACAAAAAAAAAAAGGGAAAAAAACATACAAAGAAAGGCATCAGATATACTGATACCCCAGCAATGTGGTGACTATCTGCATAAAATAGCGAGTTTGTATGGGAAATGTCCAAATTAAGAGGGAATTTTCTGGATTGTTGTTTGAATTTTGAGTTTGGGTGTTGGTTTGGGGTTTTTTTTGTTTTGAAATTCAGCTAGAAAGGCAAAGTGGAAGCGCCTGTGAAAGGAGGCTCATTTCCAGCATCAGACACCCAACATTTTGTGTCTCTGTGTAGGAACAAGAGCCCAGGAAATGCAAACTTCCCCAAACTGTCCTGCCAATGGGCCCTTCTGACCTAGAGGGGGGATCACCTTTATAGTGACAGGATAATTTGATCTCAGTGCCATCTAATCCCTGTTTTCTTTATGGAGACTGCCGGCAAGGGTGCCAATTAGTGCCAATTGTGATGGTGGCTTTTGTGATGCAGACACCTGCCCACTAGGAATTGGACTGGTACCACCAACACACATATGCCACTAAACAGCTGTCAGATGGTAATGACTTTTTGGAGTAGAAGAAAAGGGCAGAATTTCATTCTGAGGCAATTTTCTGAGAAAATTTTTTGCAATTTTTCACCTCTCTCTCCCCACTCTTTTTTTGGTATATGAATTCTGGGCTTCTAATGAGAATGCAAAATGTGAATTTTAACATATATCTTGTAGCACCAACTTCATCCCAAAACCCATGTGGTCAAGATGAGTAAAAGTAGAGTGAGAAACTATATTAATGGTATTCTTATTATTCCACATCGTGTTTTAAACTTGCTATCTGTAGTGTGTTCCTTGTTTAGGTTACTAATCCCAGCATCAGACAAATGAAACACCATGTTTTCTTTTGCCACTCTTCTGGCTTTTTGGCTAAATGAAAAGGCTGAATTAAATGTAAACATCAAACAATTAATTTTTTTTTTTGATGACAGAATGAGGTGCTTTGCAGCACTTCTGCACCTCATGCCAACACAGGCACAAGACTTCAGGATCTCTCTCATGCTTTTATTAAACTCCCTTCTAATTTCCAGTCAAATCAACAGTCCTTTCTTTGATGCGTAAACAGGGGAAGTTTACAAGCCTGCTTTATCCCTGAGTAATTATGTGTGCATGTGTGTGCTTGTAGGAGTGTAGACGTCCATCTGTGCAGGCACCTTGAACTGTAACTTTTGGGGCAATTTTGGCAGCAGGGTCACGAGCGGACCGGATTTCTTTATGGCAGATGGGAATTTCTGTGGCGTGGAGGCACAGGAACCCCATGGAAATGAGGAGCCCTGAGCTGGTGCTGGGCTCTGGATGTGTCTGGAAGTGAGGGAGTGTCTCACAGGAGATGTTTGGCACTGTGTGGGGGGGGACCGTGAGTGCTGTTAGAGGATTCCTGTATCCTTTCCAAGCCCGGAGTCGCTGCCGAGAGCTCCCGGCGCCTGATAGCCCAGGCAGAGCCGGGTGCTGGCAATCAGTGGGGCCTTTCAGCACTCAGCCAGCACACACAGAGCCCCTGCAGCCTCTGCTCTGCTGGGTGTCACACCTTGATTAGCCCAATTGCTCACTGGCACCAGCCACTGAACCTGGATGAGAGAGGAAACCTAAATGAACCCAAGGCTGGTTCTCAGTAAGAAAAGGAGAATTCACAGTCATGTTTAAAGAACACCACTGTTGCCATATAGATACAAAATATGTATAGACAAAGTTTGTAGGAAGGTTTTTCAAGTGAAGTAAAATTAGTCAGGGATCACTGCTTTATATTAGGATTTGTTGCTGAGGCCTGACAGAGCTCAAGAAGTGCTTGGACAATATTCTTGCATGACTGGCACACTGAATGACTTTTGGGGATGGTGCTGTGCAGGGCCTGATGATTCTTGTGGGTCCCGATGATTCTTGTGGGTCCCTTCCCACTGAGTTTATTCTGTGATTCCATGATCATTCCTTGTTGCTGTTTCCAAGCAATGTTAAGCTCTGCCCTAGCTCAGACCAGCTCTGTTAGGACCTTCCTGTCTGTCTTTCTTCCTTTTATTCATTACTCAAATGCTGACCATTTTAATGCAGCTGTAACTGGCTGTGGCCTCTGCCATGGGAAGGACAGAGTTTGCAGACAGAGTCACAGCAGTTTCTGGACTTGCGGGTGGACTGCTCTCCCTGCCTGTCCAGAGAGCTGTAACCCACCAGGAATGCCTGCACTGTCACCAGAACACACTCTGAAATTTCACAGATTTGAAAGGAATGGCAGCCAGGGCAACCAGCATTCATGGATTTGGGAGAGCTAACAGCAAACCTACAGAGGCTCAGTCAGCTGTTTTAGTTTGTTGGTAGCTTTTGACCATGTTTTTTTTTTCACCAGTTAGCTTGTTAAGGGCTTTCAAAACATTTTCTCTACATCTTGGGATTGTTCCAAGGCTTCTCAGTTAGAGAGAACAACAGTGGGGCTCAGATTTTTGAAACCTCAGCCCCTGCTCTGGCATTCAAAGTAAAAGTTGTATTTACAAAAGCTGCAAATCCTGGGCAGTCTTTTCCTGACACTGTTGCTCAGATTGTAGAGGGGCTCCTTGGTTAGTTTTCTTTAATGCACAAGGCACATTATCCTTGGGTGTGAAAAAGCTCTGCACTGGATTGTATGCTGGGTTTTGGGTGGGTGAGTAGTTACGTGCCTGGGTGAGCAGTGGGTGCAAGGTCCAGCCTGTTATCCCTTACTCTGTCCTCAAAAGCAAGTCAAGGAATCCACGGAGCTCAGCAGATCTCATTGCTGGCACTGAAGTGAGAACCTGTGCCACTCCCAACAGGTGTTTATCAGTTTTTTAAATGTGGAAACATGCTTTAAACAGTCCCATGGAGTGTCTCTTGCACATCCCAGCACATAGACCTCCTGGTGAACATGTAACATGGGTTTTTAACACGTGCTGGTCTTCAAAACATGAAATGTTCAAGGAAAATGCACTAATTCTTTAAGCCCCCTATCATTGTGAATTCATATCATATTCATTGTAATAGCATTGATCAAAATGAATTCATTTGGTATTCATGTAAATGTCACATGTACTTCCATAGGTGTTTCATTGTAAATTAGCATTTCTCAGAGGACACTTAAAATAAAGTGTTACTGAAAGTTCTCATTACACATATTGCTGAGATTAGTACATTAAGGATCATGTACTTACATAGTACTAATGCATTTCTGCCATTTAAAATGCTGCATTACCCATTTCTGATATCTAGCAAATATCTAAAGCAATTTTGAGAATTACTGACATCCTGATGGAAGTAGTACTTTTGTGATTAAATTGGTTTTGTGTATTTCACTTTGAGTTACCAAAAACCTCCCCCAACCAAATAAACAAAAAAACCACAAACCATTGCCAGATATACTTAAATGATTTTATGTCAGTGACTTTAGCATCAAGTTGAACAAACCAAAGGAAAAAAAAAAAAAAAAGGAAAAAAAGGGAGCCTTGTCTAATTAGGAAAACAAAACACAAATATTGTAAATGCTTTTGGGTCTTCAAGCTTGCCATATTAGCTGATTCTTTGGTACATTGTGGCACAAGTTTTCTTGATACATTTGCCTTCAGATTATTCCTTCCTAAGAGAAAGCAGAAAAGTTCTGTGGTCTCAGGCAGATGCATTTCTGACATCTTGAATTGTCCATTACAGCTTGTTTGGTCTGAAGTTATTTTTAAAAAGATGAAGTTTAAAGAAGACTACAGAGCGTTTTATAAATAGCTGACAGAAGGTGTGTTACAGTAACTATAAAAGGGAGAGCATTGTTTGAGACCTGAAACACTCTAAAGCTATCTGACAACGCTGTGGATGTCTTCTGAAACGAATTGATGTAATTATTTTAAGGCTTTTTTGGTACACTAATAAAAAAACACTCTGAAGCTTAACAGCAGGCCTGATCCTAGGAGAAACCTCTGGGAAAAAAAACCCAGGAAGATGGCAGAATTTTAGTGTTTATGCTGGAAGGGAAGAGGCAGATTTGGCCACGAGGAGTTGCAAAACCAATCCCATGACACAATCTCCCAGCAAATATTTGCTTGCTCCTCTGGCTTCATGCACAGGAGCTGCGGTGACCTTGCAGTGTGGGCTGGGCAGGAGGTGCCATTCCCAGAGCTGAGAGCACAAACCAGGATGGCATTGGGGCTGAAACATTGCCCTGGGCTGGGGCAGGTTGGGGTCTGCCCCTGCTGTTGTGCCAGCTGCTTCTGTGTCACTTGCGGCATTTTGGGGGTGAGCCTCCTGGAAAGAGAGGAGGGGAGGATGAAAAGGAGGAGATCTCTTGAGTTTGAGATCTCTGGTGTCTCATGCAGCTGTCCCGACTTCCTCAAATGGGCCCCTCCCCAGCCTTGCAGTGATTCCCAGCTTTGGTGACTGATCTCTGCAGTGAGTTGAGCTGCATCCCGAGAAAAGGTCTGTGAAATCTGGGAATGGACAGCTCCACACCTGAGTGTCAGCTGTACATGAGTGCTCTGTTTTGTCCCATGCCTTACCTGCTTTTCCAGGAGATTGCAGCTTTCCAAGTGTTTGCTTAGTTGATAGTGGATGCCTGACTGGTCTGAGAACTTGCACTATGGCAAAACTCTGGACAGAGAGAGGAATCCAGAAATCCGTTTCAGGTTGGACCCATAACTAGCTAATGTGAGATAATAAACAGCTACTAAAATCACATGAAAAATATGATGGGGCTATAAAGAGTGTTTTTATAATGCTGCTCCTCCCCTTTTTCTGCCGCCTCCTCCTCCTCTTCAATGTAACAAGGACCCTAATAGGCTTCATGTATAAGTGCCTATTTTTATTAAAGACAAGTGTAATCTTTTGTAGTCCAAATGTCCCTATCATAAATGCTAACTGAGGAAAATATTAGGACTCATTTATTTATGAACCCGTTAATAATGAGGTGCAGTTATGAAAAAGGCTTTCTCAGCACAAAGCCCGCTGAACAAACAATGCACACTGGGGAAAAGGAGCTAGTTAGCCTTCCTGACTTAGATAAAGCTATGGAGAAATGACAAGTGCCAGTAATTAGCAAAGCCTCTTCACCAAGATAACCCTATACATCTTTGTCTATTTCAATCACCAAAGACTCCGATTCAGTGTAAAATTAAAGCCGGGATGCCATCAATTTCTGTTAACCTCTTTATATTGTTCTGTGTTCATGCATATGTGATAGATAGTTTTTGTCATTTTATTAAATGGTGACATCTCAGTATGCATGTGACTAAAACTGTTTTCTCCTTAGCAAAGTATTTTTAATCATCTCTCCATTGCCTTCATTACCTCGGTTCTTCTGAGTCCTAATTGCTTTATTGTGCAGTACTGGCAGCTGCTCTGGGGGTGCAAATGTGTGTGCCCACTCCTTTTCCAAGGAGTGAATCTGGAATTAAGGGGTCTGTGCCCTTTCAGGTACTCATGTGAGCAGGTAGAGTAGCTCTGCATCCTTCTGCTTCACCTTCTACTGCATTTTTGCCCGGTGAGGAATTGTTGGTTACAGCGATCAGCACTGACATGCAGACCCCTGGTTTCCATGAGTGTGGCCTCCCCTCTCAACCCTTGTCTGGATGGGTGGTCTTGGACTGGTTTTGGTGGGGTAGCTGCTGTTCACCTGCTTGGGCCACAAGCCAAAGAGTGTTGAACTCAGCTGAAAGGCTCTATCAACTCAGTGGTCCTCCACAAACACAGTCTGCATGCAAACAGCTTTTTTTCCACCTTAAATGGTGAGCCCTGGGGTTTTTCCCCCTGCAGGCTTCCATTATTTGTGACTTTATACTGCCTAAATTTCCCCGTGACTTTTAGATAAGTCAGTGAACACATTCACCTAAAACTTTGCAAGGGGAAAAAAAAAGCTATAAATCAAGCCTGTTTCCTTGACATCAGGGCAGGTTTGCTGGGAGTGCTCGCAGAGTGAGCTCTGAGTGACCTGAGAAGTTGCATGTGGCATTGGGTGTCATAACAAAAGTTCCTGCTGGCTCCATTTTCCTGCTCTGTAATGTCTTTTTACTTGTTTTAAGTACTCCAGGCCCCGACTGCTGAGGTTATTAATCTTCATCTGTGCTCTTTTTAAACTTTACTACTAGCACTTTTTTTGCCTCAGATATGCTTTTATTCATTCTTTTCAGCAGCAATAACCTCTCATATTGGCCAAATTAGGAAATAATTGCAAATAATAGAGAATCCTTTTCCAGCTCTACAGTAAAGGATTATATATGTGCTGAGTGTGAGGGATGGCACAGAGTGTAAATACCAAAATATGGGCAAATAGGCAGAGAAGGGAAGGATGTTGGTTGGCCCTCACTCTGCTGCTGTCTTTGTGTTCAGGGCACAGCCCCTGGCAGAGGGTCACACCTGGTGGATTGTGGAGGAGGAGGAAAGGAAAACCAAGGGCTGGATTTGCAGTTCAGCTCATGCCAGTCCCTATTTAGGAGAAGCTGGGCAGGGTCTTTTAGTCTTCTGAGGTAGAAACAGATTTGGGTGAATCAAATTGAGTCACTTGTATTTTTTGAGCAGAAACATGCAAAACCTTTCTTGGTTTTGTTTATGTGGCCACCGTAGCCACGGCTTGTTTCCCTTCAGGGCCAGTTCCAGCAGTTCCACCCCTCTTTCCCTGTGTGTTGTGTCAGTTTTGGATCTTCATCCATTGCTTTGGAGCACCCAGCTTTCCAGTCGAGGAGCTGAAATCAAGAGTTTATTCCTGACTTTTATCACAAGTCACACATCATAAGTGGCCAGTAATCCAACCCAGCTCCTTGCAAGCCAGCAAAACTGTCTAATCAGGCACCAAATTAATAATTATTTTTCAGTAACAAGTGTATATGTAGGACTCTGAAATATCCTTGTGCCATATAAAAAGCTGCTGCTGCTGCTTTCAGGTGCCTGGCTGCTCTCATACATAGGGATTTTCAGGATCAAAGCTCCTATGAATGTTATTCACAACAAATAATTGTGCCAGCTCTTGGGAAGAAAATACGGAGAACATTCATGTAATGCTGCTGTCTCAGCTGGGGAGCAAGGAAATACATTGAGTGTAGGAGAGAGCAAAGCTCTCTCAGGGCTCTCATCACATTAACACTTACCTTCCTTCCTTCCAGTCAAAGTTCTCTGAGCTGCTTCTTGCCATTGTTTTTTATTATTCATTTGAATCAGAAAATAATATTTTTCCTCCCTAATTCAAGAAAAATTGTCATTGCCCACCTCCTGCTGAGGCAAAAGAGTGCCAGAGCCCATCTCCTATAAGCTCCTTCTCACTTCAAATGCAGCCTGCGATGGCTCCTTTGGAAATGTAACAGGCTATTATAGAAATATGTATTTACACAGTATTTTAAGATGCACATTATCCACCTGATAGACCATGACAGCTCACCATTACAGCCTATTGAATAAAACCTCTTTGCACCATTTTTTTTTTTTTTCAAAGCAGATACTTTTTATGTGATGAATTGTGAGTCTATTGTGTAGAAGTACAAGTTCGTCATGCAGGGCCATAGGAGGACACCATTTATCTGTAACCCTCTGCAGTGGGAAAGTACTCTCAGCCTGCCCCACAGAATGAATTATTCTGACCAGAGGGATACAGATTGAGAAAAGTGAGAAAAAAGCTTCACGGACCTAAAGGGAAAAGTTACAACATTTGTTTAGTGGCCTGAAGTATATTATAATGGAGATCACTCCTGCAGAGTAATTTTCCTTTGTCTTTGGCTGGTCCTATTTTTTTAAGGGGCTCCTCTATTTTGAAACATCTCTGTTTGGCTTTCCCACCCAAACTTGTGTGACTCACTCCAGCTGATCCATATTTAAACATTTCTCCCTTCCAGGGATTCACATCAGAACCTGCCCTGCCCTAGGTGCCATCTCTCTCAATGTCCAAGGATGCTCCATTGGAATAGAAAATAATCAAAATTTTATTAGCCTGAAGCTAGGCATAAGGACTCTTCCTGTCATTTCCTATGAGTTTTAACTTAGGAAGGAAAAGGCAACGGGGAAGGCCACAAGACCCCAAATTAAAACGAAGCTGGCAGCCAAAGACACGGTGTCCCTACCATCAAACAGGCTGAATAAGCTGCAAATAGACATGATCCCCAACTTAGTTATAAGATGAAATGGAGCCCAGCCCCTGTTGAGAAACAATTTTACATTGCAGATGTTCATGAATGCATGCAAAATGTGGTGACTTCAAGTCTCTTTTCTTTCCCTATCTTCAGGATGTCAAAACTGATTTTTAAAGATAAACTCTCTAACAGTTACAGTTGACTCCTGAGAAGAACTGGAACAAAAAAAAGACTCCCAGCCAGCTGAACAGCGTTGTCTTCTTCCCTCCCCCCATTCAAATTAAGCATACACAACAGAAATACCAAACAGGCATGGGTTTTACATATCATGCCAATTCTGATCCGAAACAGTTTATTAATATAAATCACCTCCAAAAAAGGGAAAGATTTTAAAGGGAAGCAAATAGCTGCCAAAAAGCCTTACACACAGAGCCAGTGCCTAACATTAAACCTAGTGGAAATCCTAGTGGAGTGTATTTCCACTCCTCATGGAGCCAAGCAGTGGGGAGTCAGTGCTTTGAACCCTGCGTGGGACACTTGCTGTGAGCCCCACCAGAGAGCATATGGTTTGAGAGGAAACAGAAACCCCATCCAGGAACGTGCTGGTCTCCAACCAGCGCATCTGTAAAGAGTCCAAACCCACTCCCCTGCAGGAGGGGACCCACGGGCCCCATCCAGTCTTTGCCATGGCTCTTCCTCCCTCAGGGAAGTCAGCGTGAGCTCCAGCCCCTCTGAGATGGCTCCTCTGCACCTCCCGAAGCACAAGGGCTCGGCTTGGAGGGGCAAATGTGTCCCTGAGGGTGCAGAGATGCCTGCTGGCCAAGCTTCTCATGCCAGGCTGCCATGCCAAGGATTCCCTCAGTGTGGGGAGCCCCCAGCTCTGCTCCAGGCCTTTCCCTGGGCACTCCCAGGAGGCCTTTCCTGGTGTCCAGCCCAAGGATGGAAGCTGATGGTGATGTCCCAAGCGTGTCCTCCTTGACTCTTGACTCTTTCCCCAAGCAAGACTGACCAGCTCAAAGTTGTGGTTTTCTGGATTTCCTAGGTCTGTTTAGGAAACTCGTCCTCACTTTTTAAACAGTGTATTCGGTTTAATTTTCATTATTTTTAGATGTTAAATTTTACATCAATACAGTATGTCTTAAACTACTGTATTAGAATGCTGCTTGACTCACTTCCAAATTGAAGACCTTTTAAAAAAATTGAAGCAGTCCAATAATTTTAAATCACTCTGCACTGTGCATTGCAATTTAAAATTATTGGAGTGCTTCAAATTTTTATAAGCCCTTGAATTTGGAAGTGATCGAGGTTCTGGGCATACTCAGTGTAGAGCAATTTAAAATTATAAGAGCTGTCAAATTTTTATATAAGCACTTCAGTTAGAAAAGGGATTTGGGTTCTGGGCATGTGCAAAGGGGAGCAATTTAAATTATTAAAGTGCTTCAATTTTTTTTCTTAGCACCTGATTTTGGAAGGGTTTTGGTTTGTGCAGCCTAAAATGACAACTTCCTTTGAGAGTTTTTTCTTTAAAAGAATTTCAATCTTCCAAACTAAAGTATTCTTTAAAATATGAATTCACTGATACTTTAAGAACTGATTTGCACAGAGCTTGGTGCCCAGAACATCTATTTTTTTCCCCTCATTTTGTCATTTCACTCTTTAAGGGGCAAATTGAGGTATAGAAATAGCTGCCTCTTTGGATTCTAAATTTTTTCCAACTGTTGCACTCATGGTACAAACAAAAGAAAAAAAAAAAAAAAAAAGAAACATTTGATGAGAAGGACTGAATGCTTTTTCCATGGACTATCCTGCCTGGCCAACAGAATTTAGAAGGCACGCAAAATTGAAGCAATTTGTTATTAAATCTCATTTTAATGTCTCTCAACACTCGAAATGAGAGCCATGTGATAGCTGATTGAATCTGAAGGAAGGGAGTTGGAAAGCAGCTTTATTTGCACACTCGCTCTGTGCCAGGAGCCGTGCCAGGATTGCCATCTTTGCCCCAGATCCAGCCACGTCCTTCAGCATCCCAGTGCTGGGCAGCAGGAGGGGAGCAGGGAGGATGCAATCCCACAGCACAGCAGATCCCACTGCACTGCAGAGGGAATCCAGACACTCAGATCCCACTGCACTGCGGAGGGAATCCAGACACTCAGATCCCACTGCACTGCGGAGGGAATCCAGACACTCAGATCCCACTGCACTGCGGAGGGAATCCACACAGCAAGCTGGAGGCAGCTCTGGCCGGCTGCACGGGAAAGATGGGGCTGAGGGATGCCCTCACTGAGCTGTCAGAGCACAGAGACAGGGCAGATGAGCATTTCCAGCCTCCCCACTCATGTTTCCCCCTGCTATCCCTTTTTAAAACTGGGGACTCACTCTATAGGACAGGGATCAGGGTGATTAGTCAATGTATAGGGGCACCGTGTACCTGCGGTGTGGAACCGTGCATTTCATCAAATACCAGTCTTGTGTTTTCATCCCCTTGAATGCTCCTTTCACTTGTTACCATGGAGGTGAT
Source organism: Ammospiza nelsoni (assembly GCF_027579445.1). Classification (NCBI taxonomy): domain Eukaryota; kingdom Metazoa; phylum Chordata; class Aves; order Passeriformes; family Passerellidae; genus Ammospiza; species Ammospiza nelsoni. Next base: position 2,914,084 of record NC_080635.1, read on the forward strand.
AGGTGACCATTTGTAGTTGTTTATTCCTTGGAAAATGAAGTTTTTGAATAAAAGCCAGTGATCAAATTAAATAGGGGCAAAGATCTGCCGGAGGTGAAATTCAAACAGGAGCCAGATTAATCATATAGTCAGGAATGAAGGGAAAAATTCCTGAAAGCATTTTGCTTTTTCCCTTGGAGTTTTTGTTTCGCTTTTGTTTTTTTTCTCCAAAAAGTAGAAGTATAAAAATGGTTTCTTACTGTCCATGGTATGAACTGGATCATTCTTTGGGGATGTGAAACCCAGGGGCTGTTCTGTGCCAGAAGGAAAGGGAATGGGTGACCAAAGGTGTTTTTGCTCGGTGTAAGTTGATGTGGAGTGTGCTTTCATTGAAACCCTGTGGAATTCTGTGGCAGGCATTGGCTGAGTTCTGTCCAGAGGTGGGGTGTGCTGGGGCCTCATGTGAGCGTGTGGCTGTGTCAGTAGTGAGGAAAGGCTTTCCTGGGAGGAGTTTGGCAGGGGTGAGACCTGCCCATGCCTACTCTCCCTGTCCAGCGTGCAGGCATGGGCATGGATGGGACTAAAGGGGAGCAGAGGGGCAGGTCCAGGCTGTCCGGGGGCATGCAAAGGCAGCAGGGGATCAAACACAGACAGACAGACAGCCTGGCCCTGCCTGTGAATCCCCATTCTGCACCAAACAGCAGAGGGAATCAGGCTCACCTACCAGCACCAGCCTGCCGTAAAGTTCCCATCCTGCTGCCTCACTTCAGGCGCTGCCTGCTCGAACCCCACTTTTGGGCTGTATTCATGCTAATGTTGACAGGTTTTTTCCTCCTTTGTTACATTGTGCAAACCAAATAGAAAGTGAGGTGAGCTTGTCTGAGCAGATGAAAGATGGCAAGAAATTGGCGCTTGGGGACCAGTGTCTTGGTGACATCGACTCTGCAGTCCTTTTTTTCTCTCTCTCTCCCTGGCTTCCCCTCTCCCTCTCATTCTCTCTGAAATGGTCTGTGCCTCCAGTAATTTACATAATACTCTTCTGACACCTTTACTTTAGTCATCAATCACGGTACCTTCTCTCAGTCTATCTTTTGTCTGAGCATGTCTCTTCTTTATCAGGCCATGCACAAAAGATTAATTTCACAGTTTTTCTCCCTTCTTTCTTTCCTTGCAAGATACAAAGCTCATGAAATGACAGAAGCAAGATAATGAAAACAACAATGCAAGCAATTTTTTTTTTTTGTTCTTGCTGGTTGGATCTCAAGATACTTTTTTTAACCTCATTGTGTGCCATCTGTCTTAGAAAAGGTCTGCTCGGTATTTTTTAATACAATTCTGATGCTGTTCTGTAGACTACCTGGGGAAAAAAATACATATTTTAATCAGGCCATAGGTACTGATTCAAAATTAGAAAAGTAAATAAAGGAAAAAGGAATTTGCTGAACAATTAAAGCAAGGGGTCCATTTCTAATGGTGGCATGGGCTACTGCACAGTGCCCATGCCCCAATTAATATTAATGATCTTTTGTGCATAGCAAATTTATGGCATTTGATTGACTCACACAACTACACTTCAAGCTGTCACGTAAAGTGAAATATATGGGCACCACGGCCTAATTTGCATATGCATATGTTCTTAATATTAATTAGTCTAATGGATCTAAGGACCTGGAGATAATTTGAGTACTGGGAGAAGAGAAGCAAACAAACAAAACAAAACTCGCTGAACAGTGCCCTGCTATGGGTTGGTCCTACAGTCAAATAACTCTCCCAAAATGCAAAATAATTGGCATGAATTTCTCCTCCTTCCCCACATCTCTCCCAGGACCGGCTGAATTAAAATCTTATCCCATATAATGCATTGTTTTGGCTCTGACCCTGACACTTTTTAATTTGAAATGCTTAACATGCCAAGTAGATTACAGAATTACAGACAGAGGAGTTTGAGTGCAGGCTTATGGGCGTAGGTCAGGGCCAGGAGAGTTGCAGCCCTGCGAGGGGATCATTTCCCAATACACCTGTGTAATTCCCATTAATATTAATGGGAACCCTGCCAGTTTGTTGGGGAGAACTTGGTCTCCCCAGCCTGGCCTTGTGTTTGCATTGCCTGGTAATGATGGCGCAGATCTCCAGATGAAAAACAGCCTCTTTTGACCACTGGGCTTTCAAAGTTAGTGAAAATTCATGGTTTTGATTCTCCAGGGAGCAGGAGGTGCCAGAGCACAAAAGCAGGGAGGTGTCAGGGTAAAATCTTTTCTGTTTGACCTGTGAGTTGGCTTGTGGGAGGGCTGGTGTCCTGATCCTGGCTGCATCCCCTAAGTCTGTACAGCTCTAAGATGAGGAGAACCTTTGTGTGATGGTGAAGAGGAGGCCTGCAGTGGGGTCCATGCACTGAGTCCTTCCAGGACCACAAAGAGCTGGCAGGAATTAGCGAGGGGAGGGAGGGATGGGCTGGTGTGCCAGCAAAGGGGCTGAAGGCAGGAGATCCTTGGATCCGTTGTCACCCGTGCAGTTGTGCAAGCAGAATGTTGTGTTACCCATGGAAAAGGAGAGTGGGCCCTGCCTGGGACTGTGGCTGGGGACATCCTGAGCAGCGCTGCAGGAGGGGTGTGCAGGGTACCTGTGGCTTTTCTGCCAGCTGTGGGGCTGTCCTTGGGGAGGTGACACAGGAGTGACCACCACCCCTGTCACCAGGGGAGCTCCTGCATCCTGGGGGCAGTTCTGGGGAGCCTTGGGCAGCCAGCTGAGCAGCTGGGGCTGGGGCTGCAGCACCACCACCCCTTCGTGGGCAGTCTGCAGGGATCCAAGCTCGACATCCAGGGATGAAAATCCCAAAGGCCAGAGCATAACAGAGATTTCCAGGAGGTAAGGGTGTTTCAGAGCTGGGAAATTCGTTAGGGCTGTTCCTACCTCGGGGGATGTGGGGACCTCATGTCAGATCCGGTCCCTGACTCACCTGGGTTATTTTGGATCCGGTCCTGACTCACCTGGGTTGTTTCACCTCCCAAAGAAAACAGCCCATGCTGCTCCAGCCCATTTCCAGCCTTCGGATCTGTAATGAATCTGCAAGTTGCTGATTGCCTTTACGAGGTGCTAAGCACCGATGGCTGCCTGATGCCAGGCAGGGAAGTGTCAGCTCTTGCCCGGATCAGGTCTACTGTGAGTTGTTCTATAGAAAAAAATGACTTTCCTCTACGAAGGCATCACTTATATACCGAATATATATAACAAAACCTGGAAAGCCTCTAGTCACTCATTTTAGCTGCTAAAATGCCTTTAGGCCAACATTCCTGCTGTGAAAGGGGTTATGGACGTGTCATATGGGGGTCATCAGTGAAAAATATACCCAACTTTTGTTATTCTTAAGTCTAAATCAAAAACCTCTTTTCACAATCCACTAAGGGACGATTTACTTGAGAGTAGAATGTGGTATCAATTATTTCTGTGGGCATCCTTTTTGTTATAAGAAGCAAAGAGGATTGCTTGAGAGTCAATAGCATGACTCCATCTCAGATTACTAAATAATGAAATGCTAAACTTGGCCTAGAGTAAGGACTATTGCTGTCTCAAAGGGACCAGGGGCTTCAATTAAATCAGAGGACGGTGTTCAATGAATGAGAAAAGGATGCTTAAGGTACGATGACATATTACCGGATTTTACATTTAATTGCAGTGCTTTGTTCTTTTAATAAAAGCACAAGAGCAGTGGATCTCCATTATGGTCATCTGGTAGCATTGTTCACTGTGGACAGTTTATTGTAATTTATTGGCTATGTTTAATCCCTCTATTTTTCATATAAATGAATTCTGTCTGCTTTATTTTATGAATTTTCTTTGCTTATGAAAAAATAGCACCTAATAGTTATTTACACACAAAAGAGCTTTTCCACTGAAACGCTCAATGGTGCAAGGCAGAAACAACGCAGATTCTATGAGACTGCAATGGAAGCAAGTCCTTCTGCCCAGAGAGGTGCATTTCTGCACCACCCAAGCAGGAATTAGCACTTACTGAGCAACCTCAGGGGTGATCAAAATGTGTTTGTTGGTTTTGTGAGGCTCTGTGCTGCTGAACTTGGGCTGTGGGCAACAGGGCCTGTGCACAGAGTGACTTTGTGGATTTCTGCTCTGGGAGGAATTGGCTTCAAAATCCCGTGCCCCAGAGGTAGGTTTCAGCCTTTCTGCTCGGTGCCCTGGGATAATGTACAACACATGGCAGCAGTTTAGCTGGAAAACCACTGGAGCATATGTATGTCATTATACATATGTGTGTGCACACGTGCATGCATGTATAGATGTATTTATAGTTCTGTGTTTGCATATACAGTGACACGAATTTATTTTAAAATCTAAACCTACAAGTGTTTTTAAAATGGTTGTCAGGCAAATCCCCCCTTTTAGACATTTTTGCTGTGACTTGTCTCATCTGAGCACGCCAATCGTGTCCCGTTTCATAAATGATTGGATGGTCAGTGATTTAACTAATGTAACCTAATGCATCAAGGCAACACTGAGGTTACTGTCGGCTTTGGAAGGCAGAAATTGAGACCTCAGATCCTCCTCTATATTTTTAAAGTCTGGTTTGATTGGTTTTTCCTTCTTATTTTTTTCTTTTCATTGAAAGGTCCTTGTGCAGGAGAGGGGTTCTTAAATTCAGCTGAAATACCGTGTGCATTGAGCAGAGGCAGGGGAGACAGCCTCTCTTCAGGCCTGGACAGTGCATGTCTGGTGTTTGGGGCAAATCCTCCCTGGAACAGGGTCACAGTGAGTGGTTCATTCCCTGTACACAGGTTGGGTGTCTTTTGTTTCTGCCTTGTTTGAGCTCGTGTCAGAGCCTGTCTCTGGAAACGTGGCAGCTCAGTGAAGAGGGTGGGACGAGCTGACTCTCAGAAGTAATGGCACAAAGCGAGTGGCAGCCAGCCCTGCTCAGACTGCCACCAGAGGCCTCTGGGCCCAGGCTCTGAGCTGTGAGTTCCCTATCAGGAGAAATCCCTCCCTGGTTTTATCTGAGGGGTTTTCTGGGTGTGTTCCTTTCCAAGGAGGGTGCACTGCTTTTCAAAACCTGGAGCATCTAATTTTTACAACATCATTCAGCCTTGTGGCAGCGTCAGAGTAATGAATTCAGGAAGTGTGTGGCGAGGATTGTCTGTGCAAGAGGGTGCAGGCAGTGCTTAACTCCCCATCGATTGCCAGTGACTGATAAACAAGTGAGTGCCTCCTGACCAACCCCAAAGGGTGCTGCAGGCCCCAGGCTCTTCAGGGGTGGCCCTGGTGCTATCATCTGCAGCAGCAGCATTTCAGCACCTTTCCCCTTGGAATGATCAACTAAACAGGATTTGCTTTTGCTCTCACTGGGATATTCCTATTCAAGGGTAGTGAGTGTCAGAGGTGGGTGCACATGCAGGGCTGGGCTGTGTCCAGCTGCAGGACCCAGCACTGTGCCCAGGTGCCACTGCTGTCACACACTCAGTGCTGGCCCCTGGGTGTGCAGCCCTGTGCTGTGTGGAGGAGGATTGTGGCTGTGAACGGGGCAGTCGGGTGACCAAACGCGCTCCGTTTGTCACAGCTGCTCCTTCCGGGGCCTGATGCAATGTGCCTCTGCTGTATGCACATTTATAAATTACCAAATGATGAATATGGGGCCGTACCACAGCAGAGTATTCCTCTTGACAAAGTGCTGTGCCTATTCCCAGCTCTCCCTGGCCTCTGTTTTTGTTAATTTTACACTGAAGGATCAACATGCCCAGGATGCACGCGTGCATCCATCTCTCTCCCTCTCAAAGGAAATTAGTGCTTTCCTGTCACCGCAGGTGATATGAGAAGGGGAGGAAGTACACAAACTGATTTATCTGGAGCTGTCAGCTGTTTTGAGGATGTTGACTACTAAGGGTGTCAGCTCCTCCTCAGTAGTTGGCTGACTCTGAAGAAGACCCCATTCCTCATTAAAAGAGCACTGAGCTGCACTTGAAAGTGACTTTCCCACTTGTTCTCCTCTCACAAACATCACAATAACAGATTCGCTGTTTAAAGTGGCATGATCTTCATGCCAGGCCCAGGCAGCTTTGTAAAATACACCTCTGCAGCACTCGGTAGCATCGGTACCATCCATGCAAAATTCATTTGAGGTATAAACTAGAGACTATCATCACAGATGACAGTTATAGCAAATCAGCACGCTGTGTACAGTTTCATCCTTTATTCACATTATGTATCATAATAAACGTCGTCCTAGCAACACAGTTTGTTGAGAGTCAAACACAATACCCCACAATGCCTTGCCACAGATGGATGTGAGGAATTGTGGCTCTAAGAGCCTGAAAAGGAATCAACAATTCCTACTGTCGTTTTAGGGGGCTCTTTCCTCCTCCCAGCAGAGCCTTGGGAGTGAGGTGAGCAGGGAGCCTGTGTGAGCTGGGGGTCTCTGCTGCATGCTGGTCCTTGTGGGAGCAAAGTGGAGTGTCAGAAGCACTGGGAACTCGGTCAAAATGTGTCAAGGCTCAAAACTGGAAGGCTTGAGGAGGAAGAGGAGGGGTTGTCATCTGGTTAAATTGAGAAAGATTGGGGAAGAAATATTACTCAGGTACAAGACTACATCTTCTTTCTTTTTAATAACTGCTTAGTGAAAAAGCACTTCCAAGGTATTGAAAGTGAAAGAAAAAGAGATCCTAATGCAAAAATATATGCCTTTGGTGTAGAATTCCACTCAGACCTAAGAGAGATGTTTCTGAGTGGAGTCGGGTGTGATTCACATAACATTTTGCCATCCCCTGGGGAATGTCATCTCCTTCTGATGTCTCCATTTGCAGGAAAGGCTTCATTGCAGGTGCAGCACGAGGCTCCCACACCAAAGGGCTGTGCTCGCTTTCAGACCCTGACGCGCTCTCGCTCTGTGAGATACAGCAGCACATTTTCTCTAATCCTTGCCCTGGCACCTGCTCCAGCATGTGTTTTTCCTTATCCCTGCTCATGATAGCCCCTGCTCACATGCTCTGTATTACAGAGGAGCTGCTGCCTCCCTGGGGTGCCGCTCAGCCCACGGTGGGGATGCTGCTTCCTCAACACTGAACCCCTGGCTGAGGCCACAGGATGCTGTCCTCTGTCCCTAATGCAAATCATGTGTTCCCACTGCTGGGAAAACTATGGGAAGGGAGGCTCCAGCTCCTGTCTGAGGTGTGTCCTCAGAGAGCCTAATGAAGGATTCTGTTACATTGAAAAAAAGCCTTTCCAGGATGAAACATTATTTTCAGATGACCCTGATTAATTTTTTTTGCCCTCCTCTTACTATTTTGCACAAAATTGTCACAATGTCTCTCTGAAATGAAAATACATTAATCAATATGCTGTTAGAAAAAAGGAAACATCTTGGAAAATCACCTTAAGTGTTGCTAAGATGCACCTAATTTCTGAATGAGCATGGAGCCACTCTCACAGCAATCCTTGTCCAGTGTGCAGTTCAGCAGTTCAAAAGCAACAGAGCCAGTGAGACACAAATGCCAGAGGAGATAAAGACAACCTTTCCTTGCACAAATCCCTTGGGAGAGGAGGTAACACAGATACCACAGGAGTTCAGCCTTTTTACAAAGCAAAGTGTAGTACCAAGCAGAGGCCTGAAACTTTGAAGCCTGGACATCAGTCCACAACAGAGCCCTTCCAGCCTGGGGAGAGGAGAGGTTTATGTCTTTCTCAGGGGTGCCATAAAACAGGATCATCCATCATCCCTCAAAGTCTCTATCTGGATTCAGAAATAGGTTTTGGGCTCAACTCTGCATAATTCATTGTTATTGTGGAGTAGTCCTGTAAACCAAAATATGTTCTCTTGGGGATTTTTAAAGTTTGTGCAGGTTCTGGTGCTAGAGGAAGAACATTTGGGTTCCTGTGGGAGGGAACCGAGAGCATCACCAAACAAACAAAATAAACAACAAAAAAAGAGAAAAGCCCTTATGGTTATGAATCAGAATTTTATATACTTTTCAATTCTCCTCTCCAGGGCCGATTCCAGTGCACAATAATGGAGCGGGAGCCCGTGCCGAGCGCGGTGCGCCCCCGCCCGCGGAGCGGTGCCTGGCTGGTCCCATTGTCTGCGCCCTGAATGCCGGGCCCGCAGTTAATAATTAGTGAGCAGCGCTTAAATGGAACGGCGCAGCCGAGCCCCTGGCAGGCTGGCAGAGGCGGCGGCTGAGCCAGCCAGGACTTTGTCATCTTGGCAGGGAGCAGGGGAGCTCGCTGCCATCGCGCAGCCACCGCGCCGGGCAGGGGACCTGGCGCTGGCACCGCGCTCTGCCCGCCAAAGGGTGCGGGCAGCAGGGAAAGGGAAAGGGGCTGTGCCAGCTTCTGTAGGGGGAGAAATGGGACTGACTCCTTTTTGGTGTATGGAGGCTTCCCGGAGATGTCTCTCAGGTTCATATTTATTGTTTATTGCCCGTAAAACTGTGTTTCTATGCTTCACAAAGCCATCATTTCGATGTAGTCTGCCTGGCCTGAAATGATAAATGAAAGCAATGAAGGGAGAGGAAGGGTGTTCTGGTGATTAAAACTCTGGATTTGACTTGAGAAAGTAGGTTTCAGCTCCATCTCTGCCACAAACTTTGGGGTGACTTTTGACCAGTCGTTTAATCTCCTTGGGCTTATGAGGCCTGTGGAGAACCGGGATTTCTCCCTTTTAAATTTTTTTTGTGGGTGCTTTTATTTCCATTGTCTGGCTAGGTTGTCCAAATCTTTCCATTGGGAATCCTTTTTACTATGTAAAATGTGGCCAGAATGGGGTGCCACTGTAATTTAAGCTCCTGTTCCTGGTATTTTAACAATGCATTCATGGATATACAGAGGGAAAATAGTGCAGTAATTAGAAAGGATGTGAATGGTGAGAGTGTGAACAGTGGCGAACCTCAGAGAGATCCTTTCCTGACTGGAGCAGGTTTATTTCCCTCAGTGGTGATTGAAATTAATATGGGCTCTTATTTTATGGAGGTACTCGTAAACTGGAGGAAGTGTGATGGCCTGTAGATGTAAAAGGTCAGAATAAATGATCTAATGGTCCTTTTTAGCCTTAAAACTATGAAGGAAAATGAAGACTTTTAAGAATTATTCTTTTTCCACAGTTAGACAGGAAATGGAGATGGGATGGCAAATCTAACCCCCAAGCTTGGACACTGCCTATCCCTGTCCCTTTGCTCATTCCTATGCCAGTAGGTTTCCAGTGGGGCTGGCTGTCCCAGAGGGTCTCTGAGCCACCTCCCTAAAGGGTGCCTGAAAGGCAGCAGAAAAAAACCTATTGTCTGGAGGCTTTAATTCACTGTTACAGGTGATCACCTCTCCGTTGGAAGTGTAAGGGTCCATAAATCAAGAAATGGTTGAAAACTTCTGCTCTGGTCTTTGCCAGCGGTTAAAGACAGCTCATGTCAGCCACATTTATGTGCCCATCTTGACTACCTGTGCCTGCTCCTATTGCTGAACAGGGCACTTTTTGCCACCACTGTCAAACCAGCCTGTGGCCCTCTTTTAATTCTGCCTTTTTCTACTTACCCTGCAATTAAATACCCCCAAAGTGACAAACACACAAAGAGCTTAATCCACAGGCCTGTGGCACACCAGACACACGAGTGCACCTTGGTGGGAGGCTTTCCAGACAAAGGCACATAATCGCTCATCAGGGCCATTGTTTTTGCTGCACGTGTGGTCTGGATCAAGGGCTCGGCATGCACTTGGCAGTGCAGTGATTCCCTTGGGTTTTGTAGGTTCCAAACTTGGACCAGCAGCCTTCTTTTGGCCTTTTCCTTTACCATCTCCAGGCAGGGAAGGACATGGCGTGAGTGACTCACACTGTGAGGGTGACATTACAGCCCCTGGCATCACCGTCTTGTCAGGATGGAGGTACCTGGACAGGGACCTCTCCCTTCCCAAGCCCTGTCCAGGTAGAATCCCAATCCACAGGCCATGCAGGATCATTGTGCTCCCTGGAACTCTCCCATAAATTTGTCTAATGGTGTTTACAATCCATTTGTATTCCTGGTCTCTTCTACCTGCTGTGCGCTAAGTTGCATAATCTAGTTATTCTTTGCAAAATGTTTCTTATGGGCTGTTTTAACCCTGTTGCCTCATAATTGGGTGTGCCCTGGTTCTTATGCTGTGAGAAATAATGACTACTTCTTTTCTGTTTGCTTTCCCTATACTGTTCATGATTTTATAGACTTTATTGTGTGTTGTCTGATTTTCCTCTATCATTTTGTAGCTTGAAGGGCCACATTTTTTACAGAAGTCAGCACAATGGGAGATAAGTAGAGGATTTGGTGGGTTATTGCAGACCTTGAAATGTAGAAGAAAAATTGATCATCAGCTGAACAAAGCATTAAATTTTAGACTTTTTATTAGAAAAAAGAATTAAAAATCCCCAAACCTTTAAAAGACCAGTTTGACGTTCGACATTAGTTCCACTTCAATATTGAATCCTTTTGTTTTTATGCAAGCTAATAACTAAATGTCAGAGTCCAACAGATTTTATATAAAAGGCTTGAGACATTTTTGGTTTGAGAGTTACAAAATGTTTGCATAGTCCTCTGCAATTTTCCTCCTCAACCTGCCCATCCATTCAGACAAAAATCTCAGCAAATCTGCAGCTTACCCACCCAAAAGGCCTGGTTTTACCCAGGTAGGAAGAGAAGTTGGCTTTAAAAATGTAGCCTAAACCACACATATTAGACTGAATATAAAAACTCTCCCAACACAAATCCATCAAAGGTCTCGTGCCAGGCAGCTTTCCCATGGATTTTACTTGATGTGCACTAAACACTCCACCAAACAAAGCCCATCCACCAACGTGAACTCAAGAGCTGTTTAACACCGTAGATTTTCCCCTTGTATAACAATTATGGAAACAGGCTTGCTAATTGACATCGGATGCGACACTGTGAATATGTGAATGGTGTTCAATAGCCATCATAATTCCTCATTTTACTGCTTTTGGTGGCGTAGCCAGTGGTTGTGTGTAGCAGGAGAGAATACAAAACACGCCGTCCTAGCGCCAAACTACCTGAAGATTATTGCTGTTCCCTGCTGGCCAAGTGCGCCTGGATTTTCTCACCTCTTCAAGCTCAGGTCTTTGTTCCTGTATTTATGTTTTATAAGAGGAAGAAACTAATTAATCTCTTTCCCCAAGAAATGCAGGCGTGTGCTTGTTCCCACCTGAATTTTGCTGAGGGTGAATTCCTCACTGCCGCAGTTTTGAGTCCTTGGAAATGAATGGAAATGGATTTGCCTGATCCTGATGTCTGGGCCGGCCTGAGGTCCTTTTGGGGACCCAAGAGGGTAAAACTTATTGGTGAGAGGTTTGTCCCTTGTGTGCCTGCCAGACCCATGGGTGCTGGGAAGATTCTTTGTCCGCAGCACAAATATTGTCCAGGATAGTTTGATGGTTGCCTGTGATTGCACTTGAGAGTTCCAGCTAATCTAAGCAAGCTTTTGTTTCCTTCCCATCCTGCTAGTGTGGGATTCAGTCTTAGTCTTTCTATTCCAAGTCTGTCTAAAAACTGATTTTTAGTCATAAAAGGAGGAATTCATTTAAAAATGGATTCAATCCAAATATATAGACTTTGCTTGAAATATTCAATATCCAGTAGGAAATCCCTTGTATTGTATGCAGGGTTTATTTAGAGTAAATCTAGGAAGATCAAGACACATTTTAATATACAAATTACATTTGTTTTTAAGCTACAGTGTTCTATCTGGACTCAGCCTGCTTCCATTTTTTTAAACATTAATCTTGCTTTTTGCCCCTAATCCTTTCTTTGCTACAATGAGCTTTCATTATGTGTGTGTGTGGGGAGGGAAAGCCCTATTAGATTATAACATTTTATGAGTTGTCAACGATATAATGACATTAGCCACCTGACTGAGAAAGTAAAAACCTTTGTGGTGTCACATAACAGGTTAGAATGGGCTGGTAAGCCCTTGTGAAATAAACAGGGTGAAAAAAAAAAAAATCCTCCAAAATGTGTATTTAAATGGGTGGCTCTAACCCCTCCCTGCTTATTAGACCACCGAGAGCACATTAAATATTTTATATGTATATATCTTTCTGCTGCTCCAGAATAGATAGAGATAGGCACACGCACATCAGTACATGCACACAGGCATAGACACACAAGTCTTTCAAAATCAGAAAGGTCTCAAATTTAATTGGAATGGAAAATGCTAACTAATTGGCATCCAAATTTGATTTACTGTAGAAACCTCATATTTGTTTGAAACACAACACTGTGTCTTGGAACACAAGCCCAGTCCTTCAAAAATCATACATGAGAACTGTGGAAGAATCAATTAAAGTTGATTTGGCAGATCTGCTTTTGACAAATATAAAGAAATCTCTGATTAGGCTGAGAAGAAAAGAATCCCTCTTTCGTGCTCTCTCTATTCTCTCCCTCTTTAAAGGCAGTAGATGTCAGAAGGGGGTGGGTAGTGATATGCAAAACATGGCCTCCATAACCAAAGTAGCCTGCAAAATTAGGTGTCAGCATGCAAAGCTTATTGATGTATGAATGCGGAAAATGAAAGCCAGCAGTAGACAGACGGGGCTAAAGGTGAGACAGCCACAGTGAAAGCAGCTGTACATCTACGTCAAGGTGTTGCTATATGAGCCTGCTTTTTTCTGGAGGGCCACAGCCTAACAAGCTGTGCCTGGCCATAAAATGATGAAACAATACAATGTAGGCACACACTGTGTGAATACCAAATAAATTGACTCGGGCCCCCCCCACACCCCTTCAAAGTAGGCCTGTGTGTTCATTAATAAATTCATATTCTGAGTTTTCAATAAAAGAAGAAAATGCAGTGTAAACTGGAGTTACTTAGTGACACCCAGCTCATTGCTTTTTATTGTTGCTTGCAGCTACGAAGCCTTCGCTGTGCACTAGTAGAATTTATTACTGTCTGTCTTTGTGGCAAGTTGGCGAAGTGAGCCTTTTGAAGAAAATTGACCCACACTTCATGAATATGATGAAAAATGCCAATAACACTACAAAGACAAAGCTCTTGACATTAGTGTGCAAAGAACTAAGAGACAGTAATGAAAATATTGCAATTACAAATCATATCCCTCCTCCCCGGCCGAGGGGCGCGGGCATCCGGGGGCTGCTGGGGCGCCCCAGGACCCTGCTGGACGTGGGCTGGGCTGGAGAATGAGGGGGGGCAGGCACCTTTTCACTGCCTGGCCCCCTCCCCATCCTCCATGCTCTGGAGGAGGGAAGGCGTGAGAAGAGGAAAGCAAGCAAAGTGCTTAATCCAGCAAGGATTTCCCTCCTGGAAGGTTGGCCCTCTTCCCTCCGAGCCTGCGCGCAGAGGGAGAGTGGTTTTGTTGCTAAGGCACGAGATTAGCAGCCGTGGGGTCCAGCCTGTGCTTGCCCTTTGTCCATGCTCCTCCTGGAACCTCCTGGACACAAACCACTACAAGACTGTGCCTTAATTTCCCCCCTCTGTAAAATATTTTTTCTTTATTTCTTTATGAATGGAGCTTCTCTGACTGGCATCTCCTCTAAGCTACCTCATTCTGTTTGTGTGCCTGCACCCCTCCACCCTTTTGGTATTGCAGTAACAAGGATAAGTTAAAAATTAGCATTTTACAGGCAGAAAGGTCTGTCCCACGGTCTCTGTCCTGGAAAGAGACAAGAAGAAGGAATGCGACAGGCAAAAGTTCTCCATGTAATTCTTAACCTGGTGATATGCAACTTGGTCAGTGAAAATCCATAAGGAACAAATAGGGTGGGCTTTTTTTTCCCCACCCAGCAGCTGATGGAACACTGGAACAAGGCAGATAAAAAAAAAATTAAATAATTAAAATCAGTAATGAAAGGTTGTTTAGCCCTATGTTGAAAATTTGCCACTTTCTGAACTTATCATCAATCAAATTTTCCGTCACCAAGATAAACTGTAAGTGCCAGGCACTTTGTTTATGCATTCTGCTCTTATATTTATTGTGGAAAGACCTGCTAAAAATCAAATAAAAAGCAAGCATGCTATCTACTAAATTTGGATGTGACAGTCATAGGTAAAATATCTTGCCACGCTGGAATACTGGTGCCTGAACAAATCAATTGAGCTTTGCTGTTCTCTTGCTCCTCATCCCGTTTGTAGGGGGTGACACTTGTAAGTGCCAGCAAACCACAACTTTTCCTTTGTGATATGTGGCCACTGATGAGATAGATAATTGTGAAGTCAACCAGAGCAATTCTGCAGGTCTGTATGAACTGATGGACTTCAAAATATGAGCTAGAACTCTCAGTACCTGGGAATTGCTCTTCCATCAGGCCCGTGCCAGTTGTGGATCCTTTGTGTGATTCCCTGTGTAGTTTTGAGGCCCAGATACAGCCCCAAAGCACTCAGACCTCTGAATGCACATCAGGGTTATCTCAGCACCCTGAGCATCTCTCTTCTCATGGTGTGGTGTCATTTTTCTGTCCTGGTCATGGAAGACCTGCCACATCTGAGGAGTGATCAGTACCTGTGCCCCTGGATGGCTGAATCCTTCCATGGAACATCCTCATTAGAGGCACCATGAACCCAGAGGGAGGAAATGACTCTGCTTTGAGGAGAACTAAAGTGGATGTGATACACTTTTCCATGTTTTATAAATCACTAAGAGTTTTACAGTAAATTATGAGGACAAAAGAGATTGAAAAGGAAAGTGAGTAAAGAAGCATCCAAACAGCAGGAGCAGCTACTGTATAACAGGTGAAAAAATAGCAAAATGGACTGATTATGTCTGAACATCCATCCTTCTAAAGCAACTGCAGGTTGGAAATCATTGCTTGTGTTATATGGCTTTGAAAACAAGGCCGGTGCAGAAAGCTCTGGAGGAAAATATGAGACCACCGCATAGATCAGAATGATGCAAGTGCAAGGAACAAAAAAAAAAAGACAGAGGCAGAGCGAGCCAGCAGATTGTCCAGCTGTAAAGAGCAGCATTGAAATCCAGAGGAAACTTTCATCAAAGGCTGACTTTAGTGCAAAGGTTCAGCCCTGGCTAAGGAGCAGCTCATTTTTTGTTGCTCCAGAGCAAGACCTGTCCCCCTGATCAGAGTGAGCGAGCGAATGTTCTCTTGCTCCGCAGTGGCACAGTCTGGCCACAGATGGGGAATCTCACAAGTAACGATGGAGCCATTAGATAACATATTGGAGCGACTCTGCTGAGCAGGCTGAGTGCCTGCTCAGTGAAAAAAAAAAAAGAGAGGAAGAGAAAACACTGTGTAATCGTACAGCCACCCCGTTCTACCTTCTCCTTCTTTCTTTCTTTCTGTCTCCATCAAAATTAGGGTTCTGCACCTCTTTCCTTTCCAGAGCACTTTGTGGCTTGTCTCTCTGGCAGGTGATGTCCCTTTACAGTGAATAACCTTCCACAGGAAGCTACAGGTTTCATGATGGGACACTCCTTCTTGCTGCCGAGAACGTGGACCAGCCTTGTAGTGAGCTGATCCCCTGATCAAAAATGTTTGTTCACTTTATTCCTTGTATTTCACAAAAAGTGCAACCACGGGGCAGTTTATTTGGCATAATTGATTATGGGTAATGATGACTGAAAATCCAGCTGTGGCACTGCTGGACTTGTCAGCAAGTCAGATACAAGGAGATATGTTTTTTCAGGTCTTGGTATGTTTAGCATTTTGGGATGAACAATTTATCTTGCTGGGTTCATTCTGCTGCTCCCAGAATTGATTGTATATTAGCATGTCTCATGAAAATCATGCGTGACATTACTCTTGCATCTATATATTGAAAATAAATGAAACTGGGGCTGGATAAAAGCCCTTTGAAGTCGGTGGAAATGTCTCCCATCACCTTCAATATGAACAGATGAACACGGAAATACAGGATTGGAAAGGACCTCCTGGGTCACTGAGTCAGTCCTCTGCTGTCCCCTGCACATCCCTTCTCCATTGGTTGTTTCTCTTCAGCCTGTCTACGGCGGAGGATGTGCTCAGCATATTGCTGGATGGTTATCCAGATGGGGATTTGTGCATTCCAGGTAACCAGAGGCTCCTGAGCTGTGTTTGATTTGTCAGCTCCTGCAGGCGGGAGCGATTCCCAGCGCGTCACCTTAAAATCGCAGTCAGGGGGATGAGCGCAGGTGTTGGCAGGGCTGGAGGGGGTACAGGGCTATCTTCATTCCCTCTGTGTTTGTCACAACTCTGAATACCCACATCACAGTCCCCAGTAAGTGGTGGATGGGATTCTTCATCCTTGCAGCAAACAGTGGGGACTGATGGCAACAAAATGAAAGGGCCCCAGTTTTGTGGCAACCTTAAAAGTTACAGGTAAAGGAAGCCCATGTTGTTTGGGTTCTTTCTTTATTTTTGCACAGTGTTCCAAATGCTGAAAGTGAAAAGAAATTATTGAAAGGTAGGACAAGGAAGATTTTATGCCATTTTATTCAATGACACTTATTTATAAGGAGAAAATAGAAGAAAGGGCTGGAAAGGGTTAAAATTAAAAGCTGTTTCTAAAGCCTGCAATAATAATACAATAGACTGGTGGTAGCCACAGGCAGAATTTACTGTCCTTGGTCTAGTGAACCAGTATTAACCCTTCAAGTGTCCATGATGGCTCCGTGCACAGTGTCACTTTCTGCTCCAGTGTATGGATGTATGCTTTCTGTCAGATTGCTCAATTAATTATAATTGTCCTACCTTTAAAGGGATGGCCCTGGGCATACTAGGGGGTGTGGCCCTCATGGGGTTTTATTTCAAGCCATATCCTACTGTCTCCCACTCAGTCAATGCATCTTACTCATCAATATTTAATGACCCAAGTGTACCTTCCTTTTTTCCCCCTTTAAATTATTCTTCTACACAGCTAGACAGGTGCATTGTCTTCCTGTTACGTTCTGGCAGCAGAGAAGATGCTGTCTCGCTCTGTGTTAGCATCTAAGGAAGAGGTGGGTTGGAGCCACCCAGAATTTTGAGCAATGGGCATTGCAGACCTCCTGTGCTGCCTCTGAGATGTGACAATAGGTGTCTCACTACAAACTCATTGCCCAACAGGTTTTCAGCAGCTTCAAAGCTGCTTTTACCAGCTCTAGCACACAGGAAAATATCTTTTAAGGAGCAGGGCAGGAGAGACATCTCCAAGACTGTCCTTATTTTATTCTGTAGTGCCACCTCAGCTGCTCTGAAAGCTACCAGTGACACATATTGTGCTGTTCACACCTTGGTATACTCTTGGACAAGAACCACATCCTGTGTATTATTGATATTTTATGACAAAGTAAAGCAATTTTAAAACATCAGGCCGCCCATCTGCTCTGAACTACTTTTCACAATATTCAAAATAGATGTGTTTCCCTTTTCTGTTTTCATATGAGGGAAATGAAGACTACAGTTAGGTTATGAGACTGGGGGCCAGGAATTTTTCTACTTTTAATCCTGTCTCTGACATTGATTCCTTCATTAGCCTTGGGCAAGTCATTTCACTTGGATATATTCGAATCACCACATCTATAAAATGGAGATGCAGTGAGGTGTCATGGAGATTTATTAGGCTGTGTCTGCAGCATACTTTGAAGAAGTCAAACCTCATACACCTGTTAATGAATGGAATTTTAAAATATGAATGAAAACATTTTCTCGTTTCAGAAGCCCAAGTTCTGAAGGAGTGTCCCACAGACCCGTGACTCCTGCTGCAGCCAGCAGCAGGTAGGATTTTACACTCACTGCATAAACTCAGCCAGGAAAAAATACCTGGAACTTAACATTGTGGCAGCACCAAGGTCAGAAATGTGTCGTTATTGCTGGATATCTTATTGTTCCTGAGAAATGAAAAAAAGAGGGGTTTTTACAGTTAAAAAGTCTCCAGGAGAAGTTTAGGGATTTGGTGCTCTGGGAGTGGAAGATATAGAGGGAAATTAGATTCCTGCATAATTACTCTAGGCTTGTGTGAGTGTTTTGCTAGCAGCCTGGATGAAGCCAAGATCTCATCCAAGTGACAGGTAAGCTTCAGTGGGAGAATCTGAGGATTCATGAGGACTTGGAGCCTTTCCTGGTAGCTCTGATGAAGGTCAGTAATTAGCAGAAGTGTCTTTAGCCTGAAGAGGAGCTTGTGAGATGAGTCGGTCCCATTCTGCAGTGCCTGCAGTGACTCAAAAGTTTTGGCGTGGGCAGAAAGGCATGAAAAAGGATGTGTGTCCCTGTCTGCCCCCCCAGCCTGAGCCACACACCTGGGCATGAGACACAGCTCAGCTCTGGCACCAGCCAGACCCGAAACAAGCCTCTGCCACAGTTACACTGTCTTTACTCATGCCGGACTTTCTGCAGACAAGAATAAACCCCTCCATGAGTAACCTGTGCATGACTCACCAGCTGCACCACAGCCAGGCCTCAGGAGCTGTGGGAAGCCTCGGTGCACTGAGGCATGCTGGAGATGAGCTCTGACCCCTCTCAGCAGCCAGCAGGGCTCACACAGAAACTCGGGGCACGAGGTGGCCTCTGCAGAGCTGGGGCAGTGGGGCACAGCGTGGTCCCCAGCCCTGCTGCTGCCCTCCCCCTGCTCAGCCACTTCCCTGGGCCCTGCAGGCTGCCAGCTGCCAGCCCATCACTGCTGCTGCCCTCCCAGCATCTCTGCACAAAGCAGTGCTGCGGGGATTTTGGGGAAACCTCACGGAGCAAAGGGATGGTGGTACAACAGGTGATAGGAGCTCAGTCTAGAGAGAGGAAGACACCTCTCAGGAAGCTGGGGTGTAAATGTGTTACAAGGAGATTGAGCAGCAATAGGAAGGGTGAGTCTGCTGCAGAAGACAAAGTAAGCCCCAAAAGTCATGGTGCAATGATAAGATTGAGTTCATTTTAGTCACCCAAAGCAGTTTGAATTAAGCTCTTCCCTGTCCAGGCATATCTAACACAGAGCTCAGCTGTGTCTGTTTCCTATGAGGAAAGCTGACAACTTTCTTCTCCAGCCCCTGCTTAACTTAACAGTCATAACCAAACCCATTGTTTCTGCTAACATGTAATATTACAAAAAGGATGTTTAAAAAGTCAAGAATTTCTCTGCATGGTCTGGTTGCAACACAATTTTAAAGGCTGTACTCAGGCCTTGCTGCTCTGTGAGCAGAAAGCAGCTGGGAGTGTTTCATTGGGAGCTTGCTTAGCCCTGGGGGAATGGGTGAAGAGGGTGTTTCTGTGACTTGTTTGCAAACCCCTGTGGCTGTTTTGAGGAGAGGCTCCTGGGATTTTACACAGTTATGTACATCCCTTCTGACTCGGAAAGATGGCTTCTGTCCAGTGCTTGGCAAAAAAAAAAAAAAAAGAAAAAAAAAAAAAAAAAAAGAAAGGAGGGGCCCCTTCAAAGGCTGAGTTTTGCTGGTTTAGAAATGAAATGTGGTTAATGAAAACACCATTCACCACCCTCCCTGCAGTGCTCCTCTGCCCATTCCTACATTAAGTAAGGAAAATTAAGAATGAACGCAAATGTATCCAAGTTTGTTGTGGGCAGCCCCTGGGTAATAAGAAAGCCTTGGGCTCCAGAGGCACCTGGAAGTGCAGATAAAATCAGACCAGGTCAAGGAGGGAGCCTGGCAGCCTGGTCCTGCTGTGTGGGACGTGGTGAGCCGCAGCCCAGCTTGCCAGCAGCAGGTGCCACTGGCCTCTCCTCAGCTCTGCACCCTGCCAGCGAGGGGCTGGGCCCTTTCCCTGGGAGACCACAGCCTGTAGAGGAGGGAAATCAAACAAAAGTGAAGTGATTTCCACTTTCCTCGGCACCCCGAAGTTGCTGCGTGCTTGCTAAGCTTCAGTTTTCTTTTTCCGAATCTGGCAGTGTCATTTCCACACTGCAGGCCTGTTTCACCGTGTTTCTGGCAAACCCCTTTGGTTAGACTTGTTTCACCACATCGTGGTCTCTTTTTATAGCCTACATCTGCCAGGAAAGCTCTGTCATTCACTGTCCTCCTCTCTGCAGTGTTCATTTCCAGCTGGGCCCAAAATGCCCTTGTGCTTCTGAGGGAGTGCAAAGGCTCCTGGCTTGGTGCTCAGAGAAGGAGGGATAGAGGGAGCATACCTTGATATAGTCCTTACACCCCTGGATATAAACAGTGTTCAGAACTGGGGAAGAGGAGGAAAAAGAAGGTCCCCAGCACACACAAAGTAGGCTGTGGGACTCCCCTTCTCAGTGACATCCCTTCAAGAGGCAGCTGCCCCAGGCACCTCCAGGTTTACCCATGTCCATTCCTGACTCTTTCTGGTGGAGAGGAGCTTTTCCCCAGAAGAAATTCCATATTTGTGACTTTCAGGGCTGCATTTTTCCTCCCTTTCCCTGTTACTTGTCTTGTTACGGATGAGAACCGTGTTGGTGTGAGCCACTGTGTTTAAACTTGGGACAGAACTGAAGCACACCTGTATTTTGGCCACTGGATTTCTATAGCCATAGTGGAAGAGTGCCAGAAATATGTATTAATACATATAAAGTTGTTCAATTGCTGTTCTGTTGACAAGGTGGCAGCAGTATCCATGACAGAATCCATGGATAGTTTGTACAAGGCCAAAAGTGGGGACAGAAGTCCTTTTGACCATGGTTTTGCTAGTCTCTTAGTTGGACCATGTTTGACAAAAGGCTTTCTTGAAGTTCTTTGGAGAAAGTTGATTTTTCAGCAAACTTGTTTGGGGTGAATCTGGGATGGCTGGAAATGTAGGTATAAAATCGAGGTTTTGTGTAACATCTGCCTCAAGTCACATCAGGGCTGTGCTTGCTGCTCACTTAAAGAGCTGAAATCATTTTCTAGGCACAGACCATCTCCATTTCCCAGAAACTCAGGCACAGATGGACCAGGGTGAGAACTTAATATGGGAGCAACAGTTATATTCTAGTTGCTTGCTAGGAGTGGATTTGGATTCCTGATCCCAAGTATCCATTTTTGACATTTTTGCTGTTGTGTGACTGCCATGAAAGCAATGAACAAATTCCCTTTGGCCTCGGTGGGCTCCAGAGGAGAAAGCACACTGAGATAGAGCAAAGGCTGATGTGGGAGCCAGATCTCTGCTCTTCACACCACAGCCCATCTCTCTCCTCTGTATCTCGCTTGTGCAGAGACAAATCAAAATTCAGGGACTTGTGCCACACTCTCTTCATAATGCATGTGTACAAATATTTGCATGCAGCAGCGGTTCAAAGGAGCCTGGAGATAGTATCTTAACTGTGGTGCTTTCCCAGACCATTGCTGTGCTTTGCCTTTGTGAATAAAGGCAGTAGTGTCTGCAGTCAGGAGATCTCTCATATAGATTTAATCTGGCTGCTTTCCTCCCTGGGGAGCAGAGTTGAGGATAGCGAAGTTCAAGGTAGCGTGTGTTTGAGTTTTGCAAGCAGAATAGACATGGAAATTTGAAGCCTAAATTGCACATTCCAGCCTTCTTATGGAAATGGCAAGCAAAGAGGAAGCAGAGCCTTTGGTACTGATCATGTGCCAGTTTTTAAATACCAATACAGATCCAGAGAGTTTATTTCCAAACACCCCATGTGTGTATGGGCACACAGGCGCTGGTACGGATGCACACCTATGTGAGATGTTTATAAACAGTGCCCCACCCCTCTGTGCTTATAGATCCCATTGATGATTGCTTTATTCATCTCGTGGCAGACCCATTTAAATGAAAATACATTCCCTTGCTGCCATAAATTCCGTGCTATGGGGAAGCAGCAGAGTGCTCTAGCTGTACCTCCATGGAGAAATGCCCTGGTGGGGAGAGGAGCATTATACAGGGAACAATTGACAGCCCTTCACTTCAGTGGGTACATTTCTCTGTACAGCTGCATCACCACTAATGATAAATGAGTAATGTTTGATAGCTGGCTCCGTTGCCTGACAGCTACAGTTTTGGCCAGAGGGCCACGACAGGCTTTAGACTTCTGTTCAAAATGAGTTAAACATATTAGGTATTACGAAGCCACAGAAGCCTCGAGAATGAGTGCCGAAATGAGTTATCAAGGTATGCTCCTGGGTACACAACTTGCAAAGCAGATGTCATTCTAATAATGTGTGATATAGAACATGTCTGGCCTAAACCCTGCTGGATGAAATATGAAGCCCCGTTGGTGATATTTAATACCATTTTATGAGGTGCCATCTTATAAAGACAATGCCCGCCTTATGTGGAATGCTTAAGGTATTTTGCCAAAGGCACTGGGAGGTATCTGAACTAAGTAGAATTTTTATTATTTTATAAGCCTTTACTTTGTAATATTTCTGTTTCTACATTATTGTGGTACTAGCTGCACTAACCCTTTGTCTAGTGAACTTCATGAGCGGTTTGCTGATAGATTGACTGATAGCCACAGCTGCCTGCAAAGGCCAGCTCCTACCTAAATATATTCCTAGCAAAAAAACAGAGTAAAGTAGAAAGCAGACTTCAAAAGGAAATAAAGCTTTACAGGAGGCACTCTTGGAAAAGAGGTCCTTGAAGCTATGGGATACAGAGGTTTCAGTGTTTATTAAGGGAGTAAGGCCTGGCAAGGTTGTGAGTTTGTGTATTACAGCTGCAACATTCATTTTGTCTTGAATTCCTGTTGTAAACTTTGACTTCCTGTTGAGATTTCTGGGTCCCTGTGCTGATATCCCAAGGACATACCTCGAGTCGCCTCATTTTGGGAAGACGATGAGTGTTCTCACTCTCCAGTTCTCTCTTTATTTACATATTTTCATTTAAGGCTGCTTTTGTGGAACCAAATTGCCTCCTAGTTCGGGTCTGCTGGAAAGCAGAGGCTGAGTGAGTGCAAGTGGTTATTCTGAGCAAATTAGGTATCTCCTCCCCGGGATGCAAAGCCCGTGCTGACAGCACTGTGGAGCTAAAGACCCCAGTGGGGGTGATACTTACATTTCAGTGATGCTGAGTCAGTGCAAATGGGCTCTGTGCTCAGAGCCCATTGCTGCTGCCAGAGGATCTGGTCTGCTGCAGCAAGGGAGCAGTTTTCTTGTCTTAATCCTACATCGTTCTGTATATCTCACAGTTCTTCTAGTCTTCCATGCTTCTCTGTTTTGCCTCTCCTGAGAGGATAGTGCCCATGACCTAGAAAGCAGCCACTTCCCAGAGCACTCGCCACGGAAGGCTGGTGCAGCCCAGCTTTTGCTCAGGCAGGCCAGGGACCCCGGTTCTCCTCCCTCCAGGGTCCCCTGCTCAGCCATGACCCGGCTTGATGAACCTCACAGAACCAGGTCCTTGTGACTTCTTCTGCTGATGTGCTTGTCTGAATAGACATCAGCACTAAAGAAATTACTCAGCTCGGTGTGTCAGTGACCACCACAGAGAATTTCCAGCTAGAAAGACACCTCTGAGCTAAAATATGTGGCGCTCCTTGCTCTTAATCCTAACGCTCTCCTTCTGCCTCCCCGGGTAAGTGATCTCTCAATGTGTGGTAGTGCAGCCTGATGCAAGGAGGTGTTAGGTTAATTCCCTTTGATAAAACCGTACTAACTTTTTTTTGCCCTTGAAAAACTTGCTTTCCCTTCCTAATGCATCATCCTGCAAGCCCAAGGTTCACAGATATTCAGATTCATCTTCCTTTATACCATAAACATGCCAGATTTATATAATCCATTTGGACACTGGCAAGTGATGACTATCAGAGGCAGAATGGGTACTGAGGGGCCCATAGTTATACAGTAACATCAGCCTGGCAGCAGCTCATCCATCGTGCTGGATGATCTGTCCATCTCCCTGCCTATGGCTTGTAGCGCATAAAGCACAGAGGAAAAGTCAGACCAAATATTCTGCGAGCGATGCTCGTCTCATCTCAGCCCGGCTCTTCCAGCCCCAGTTTTAAATGCACTCATGGACCAACTGTCTGGTTGAGACGCTGCTTTTGGAAAGAAACGTGTCTTAGAAATTCCTGAAAGTCGCTGCTCAGTGTGTGACATGTCAAGTTACATCTGCTGTGTCACGAAACATCAGCGTGTTGCGAAAGACCATAATGCAAGGTGACAAGACACGCTGTAAACAGTTTCGGTCGATGTTTTTATTTATCCCAGAGCAAATTTCATGCAATATCACGATCGCGGGGAAAATTCACCTTCTGTTCCATCACTCAGCAAAACTTTTGCCTGTGGTGCTCTGACCCTGAACATTTTGGGTGTGGGGGTAGGTCAGCCTTCGAGCCGAGCGCTCTCGGGATCACCGCCCCTGCCCCAGCGCGCGGTGGTGGGTCTGTGCTCGCCGACCCCAGGGACCCTGAGGGATCAGGAGTGCTGGGGTGGCATTTCCCCCAGCCTCAGCTGTGTCCCACCACCCACGCATGTTCTGCAAGGGGAATTCCCCCCCTGTGTCCCAGCAAACGCGTGGCTGGGCACAGGGCTCCCCGAAAGGAGCTGTGCGGGACGACTCGGGGTTCCCACGAAGTGCCGGGGCCCTTCCTGGGGCTTTCTCTGCCTCTCAGAGAGAGCTCACAAACCCATTTGCAAATCCTCCGTTTGAGCTGTACAGGTGGCTCATGTTTATCGAGGTTTTCTACTTGGAGCTCATTTCCTTAAAATCTGTCCTTATGTTTGCTAAAATCCACGCAGTCCCTGTTCCAAGCTGCACGAGGCTTTTAGCTCTTTTTTTCCTCTCAGCATTTTTTGCCTATATTGTTGCAGGAGTCAAATGGGGAAATGCACAGAGCTGGGAGATTAAAGATGTAAATTTTATAAACAGAAATCAAAGGTCCTAAATCCTGAGCAAAGAAAAGCCTACATAAGTATGAACATTAAAAAACATACATAAATAGTACTTCAAGGCTGAATGTGCTAAATTATTCAACAGTTAAGTCATAAGTGTTCTTAAACTTAAGTATAAAAATGCCCTTGACAATATTTCATAGCTGTGCATTTCTTTAAAATATTTAGCATTCTCATTAAAGAGAATGACTTTATTTTATATATTAGTTACACTCCTGCTTGTTAATATGAAGGAATTTAGTAGCAAAGAGTATTCTTATGTATATAAGCCAAAGACAATTTACATATAAAGTTGGACGACTATTCACTTTTTATTTATTCCTGGATCATCTGCATCCACGCAGAGCTATATAGCATTTAAACAAATTTGTTCCTTAATGTGTAGTATTAATATCTCTTGCCCCAAAATATCATTTGCTAATGCCATCACAGAGACAGGTTCATTCAAAGCTGCATGGAAGTTCTTGCCTTTGAAAGACTTAATGAACCTTACATTTTTGGTATACTGCACAGTGTAATGCCTATTACATATTCATTGCCAGAATGGAAGATTTCCTTTAACTCTGAGCTTCCTGGTCTAGTTCACTGTAAAACATTGTCAAAAGTCACAAGAGACTTTCACTGAAAATTGTGACTCTTGATAGCAGGATGTAATGGGGAGGTTTAGAATAGAAGAACCAGTGGTATATGGGCCCAGGGGGAATCGTTCTGACAGACAAATGGATGGATAATACAGTTTTTGACATAATGGGATGAAAAAGTTTATGCCAGAAAGAACTGAATTAAAGTTATTACTTTGAGGAAATTTTGAAGTTCTCAAGACCAGCGGTATTACCTGCGTGCGTTTCATTTTACTGCATCTCTGCATAACAGGTTTTTAAACGGGCTTGGTTTTGAATTGATTTATAAGCTTACTCACAAATCTGCAATCAAAATTGTAGCTACTTTCCTGGAAGTAACCCCAGTAATGTCATTTTACAGGGGGTTGTTTTGGGAGCAGGATTTTTTGATCTCTCTGGTTTTTGCAAGTCCTGCATCATCAGTTTGCCTCTCGGCTCCCTTTTGTTAGGACAGCAAAACAAAAAAGGCTATTATTCTGCATTTTCCTCTGGAATAGTAGGAGGTTGCACAGAGCTATGTTATTTTGTATAAATTTCTTTTTCTCAGTGCTTTGTGAACTTTGGAAATTCACAGGTCTGAGATCCCCGAGTCCTGGTGAGACACAGAAATCGGCCGACGCACAAACCATCACAAATCCAAGGCCTCAGTTAATCGAGGCTATTAAAAAAAAAAAAAAAAAAAGGGGGGCACTGTACGTTTTTGTGTGTGTTATTTTTAGGTGCTGGCAGGGCTGGGCTGGCAGTCAGACACGTTTCTGAGGGGTGCAGTGTGCACGTGTGCACCCAAGGGTTTGACCGCAGGTCCCTGGGGAGGGCACGGTGCAACAGCAGCCGCTGCTGCCCGGAGCCTCTGCCCGGGCTGAGCCTCATTTTGGCTGGCAGGGACCGAGCCAACGGCTGAAACGCAGAAATAGCTGCAGAGAGAGGCCCTCAGAATGGCAGAGATGAAAAATGTGTTAGCAGAGAACAACGAAGTGATGGTAAATCTGAGATGTAGGCACGAGTCACCACTTGTACCATGCTGTTGTCAGAAGTGTGTTGAGATATCGGAGAGAGCAGGCTGAGAAAGGGAAGCTAATTATACCACATTATTCACTTCTGCTCATTAGGTGTAGTACAAAGGCCCTGCTTTTTATGTATATATTAAAGTGCTCAGGACTACAGGAATAGATAACTTCATGTTTCTTTTGTCTCTCTAGTGGGTCAGTCCAGACAGAGAAATTGTGTTTTCACAGACATGCAACTTTCCATCCTGCAGAATTAGGGATTTCCTCCTGCATCACCTCTAACAAATAGAAAGAGACAACTCTCCTCCCTCTTGAAACCCAGCAAGCAAAGCTCCTGTTCCCTGTGACAGTTCTTCACCCAGTGCCTGTGTGAGGGTGCATGGGATGGTTCCCACCTCCTCCCCTCTGCTCAGTGTAGGCACCAGTGTCCATGAAAAAGCCCTTCCTGCTTAATCCCACTTCCGCACATGGCTCCAGGGGCAATTTGATGGCCCCTAACCTTCTCCATGACTGACATCCATGCCTGTCCCCTCGTGCTGCCACTTGTCCCTCTGCCATCCCGAGGCCACAGAGGCCTCTCCAGCTGAGTGCCAATGAAATGAATTCAGCTGTTTAATGAACCTTGGGTGGTACATATAGCACATTCTGCCTTAGATGTTTTACCTGCCTCACAAGCCTTCTATTGCATTCGGATCTGTAAATGAGCCATTAGGAAAAGATGAAGGGGAAGGCAGAGGATTGGTTTATTGAAATTATTTATATATGAGAAATACCTGACTTTGGAAATTCATGGCTCTTTAATGCTCAAGTCACAGAGAACACATTAAATCTAAGAGGAGAGGAACAGGTATTGCACTTCCACACTGAGGTGAATGAAATCAGATTTGGGCATTGAAACCTATCCTTCTCCACAATGAAAATTGCCTTGCTCTTCTAATTATGAGCATCACAAAAGTCACTGCTTCAGTGAAATACCCTGCAGCTACACAAAAGGATAGACTGGAGAAGCACACATCTACCAATAAGTGGCACTGAGCATCTACTCCATTTCTCACACAGGTTGGCATATCTCTCAGTGGTCCATCTGGTAGAATTGGATGGCATTTATCAGGAAATAATCCAATTGTGGCATGCCAAAACCTGAACATGAAAAGTACTTGTGCCTAGTGTCAATCATTCACCCTCTGACAGTTCAATAAACATCCTTTCTGTGATGGTTTTCAGGAACACTGACACCCAAAATGCTGGAAACAATGCCAGAGATGGAAATGACAATGCTTCTGTGAAACATCAAAAGGGGCCGACACAACCTGGCATGGATTTTGCCAAGTGTTGCTTGGCAGTGCCTGGTGCTCGTGGGCCACTGGCGTGCCGGGATTAGCGACGAGGGGAGCGACATTCACACCTTAGCTGAGAATGCATCCTCCCCAAACAGAGCAGCACGAGGCAGGGAAGTGCAGCATCAGCAGGAGCAGGGGATGCCGCAGCCTCGGTGTACAGCTCTAGGCTTCCAAAAAGCCATCTGCTCTCCCCAGTTGTCTTCCTTGGGCGTGGAGAGACGAAGTGCCTCGTCCCAGCGCCGGTGCTGTCCTGTGAGCTTGGAGGGTACAAGGAGGTCTCACGGCCTTTTTCTTTCAGGGGAGACCAAACTCTGCTGCCAGCAGCTGATGCAGGCAGAATTTGGCCTGGGTTGGGCTGGCCTCTGGGCTCTCACGGTGGTGACAACACAGGGGATGAAAGATTGAACCTGGAATTGGGTGGTGAATGACCAATATGACTCCCAGTGAAACATGAAATAGGAATGGTTATTTTAACAGCAGTAAGAGGATGTAAGGAGCCCTTGGTAACAAAAGGAAAAACTTGTTCCCCACCCGAATTTCCTGAGCAAGCCCTTCTCCCCCAGTGCCTGGATGTGTCTCTGCAGCCACCCCCACCCTGTGAGGGACCCTGGAGGGCAGAAGCAGCTTTTCCAGAAAAGCAAAGCATGTGCAGTGGCCAGAGGGAAAACATATTATTTGATATGGCAGGCACCACTTTGCCACTGAGGAGGAAACTGAGTCGGGGAAAGTGAAATAACTTGCCTGAAGCCACCGACAGACCTGGGAACTAAACTCTGGCCTCCTTCATGTGCCAGATCCTGGAGCAGAGGCTCACGAGGTCTAACCAAATTGCCTTTTATCTGTGTGCCTGGTAAATGGGAGTGGGAGGAACGTCTGCATATCAAATCAGGGGGTTTTGTCCGTCTCGAAATTCCAGGTTTTCAGATCCAGAAACCAACTGACACCTGGAGCATATAAACTGCCTTTTTGGTGTGGTGAGGACAGACCTGCGGGTCCAAACACAGACGTGCCAGCCAAGCCTGTCCAAACAGGGATCTGCTGTGAGTCCAGAGCCTGGAGGGAGGCAATT
Organism: Ammospiza nelsoni; assembly: GCF_027579445.1. Taxonomy (NCBI): domain Eukaryota; kingdom Metazoa; phylum Chordata; class Aves; order Passeriformes; family Passerellidae; genus Ammospiza; species Ammospiza nelsoni. The sequence continues at coordinate 2,942,766 of NC_080635.1, forward strand.
GCCTGGGGAGGCACCTGTGGGGCAGTGCTTGTTTGGCACTACTCCTTTTGGCTCAGGGCAGACCAGTTCACAGACACCACCGTGGTGGTGGGGCTGCAAATTCCATGAAAAAGGTGCTTTCCAACAGAGTGAACAGAAATCCTGAGGTGTGCAGATCCTTATATATACTTATGACAGTTTTCCAGGGAGAAGTGCAAGCTAACTCCATCAGTGCCTTTGAGCCTTGACTTGTTAATTGGCATTACTTCTAATTCCCAGCTATATTTTAAGGTATGAACCTAAGGAATTTTAAAGTCATTATGTGGGTGAGGGACTGATAAAAATAAATCCTTCAGGTTTGAAAGTGGCAGAGAGGGAATAAAAGGTGTTAAGAAATCCAGGAGTTTTCAGCCAATTGGTTCAAAAAAGCATCCGGGTGGACTGCAGCTCCTAGAGAAAGGTCACTGATACTACTCTGGATACCTCTTTTTATGAACTTTATGCATCACATAAAATAAATTTAAAGCAGTTTAATTTAACAGTCTAATTAGCCATGGTTTTTTCATCTTGTCTATTTAACTGTGCATGGAACAAAGAGAAAGACACAGGGCCAAATTTGGAGCTGGCACAAATGAGCTCTGCAAGTCCAGGAAGCCATTCCTGCTCATCCAGGACTGAATACAGATGCCTGTGGCCAAATTTGTCCCTGGGGGTAACACCCCTTGTGCCTGGAGACTTGAATTTGGCTGCCAGGAATTAACTCTCTGCAGAGCAGATCCTTGGGTCCCAGTGCTCAGAGCTCAAGCCAGGCAAGCTGAAACGTGGGTTCAACACTCAGCAGAAATGGCTTTAGAGACTGGACACAGTTTGGAACAAAACTCTTCTGCGTGTTGGCCTCACAGAGGCTCCTGCTCGCATTCCCTTCGCCTCAGCCAGCTTAATTCACACCTGATTTTGCTTTAAATTGCAGTGCTCATATAATCTCATGATCTCCAGCACAGAGCAGTCACATGAGTGCACCCTCCACTGGGAAAAAGTGTCTCTCCACTGCCTTTGATGTGGATGTGGTTGCACTGGTTATGCCACTGCACTGAGCTGGCCTTGCTCTTCAGCTTGTGCACAGAAACCCTCAGTGTTAACCAGGCTTTGGTGCAGGGACATAAATCAATCCACCTTCACCAAGGTGAAGTTTCTGTGCAGGTTCCAGGTCATAAAGTCTTAGGCCAGCTAATGCCTAGACCTTCAAGCCCCAAGCCCATGGTTATATCATGGTGTTTGGGAAGGCTGTGATCCCACTGCTGGCTTTCACAAATCATTTCTCAAATGTTCTGGATTCCTGCCATCAGTTGAGGTGTTTGCTTTTCCATGTCCTTTTACAGGACATGTAACCCTGCTGGGCTTGGCAGGTTGGCATGTGATGCTGGCAGGCACTGGAGGGGCTTGGGAGGAGGCTGAGGTAGCTCAGCCATGTGTCACCCCAACCCTGAGGGACACGATCCCCTTCCAAATGGCTCTTTCCAAAGTTCCTGCAAGGTACCATTTCCCCAGCCAAAAATAACTACAACAAACAACATGAGCACAATAAAGAAATTCAAATGTATCTTAAACCACCTAATAATTAACCATGTTCAATTAGTCTCCGGGGTTTTCTGTGCTGCTGTGTGGTCTCCCTGGAGGCACCCCGGCACCACAGCGGTGAGTTAATGAGTTCTGGTTGTGTCTTGTCCGCACGCTCAGCTGCCTCACCGTGCTCCCCCTCTGGCCTCGTGCTCCCAGGAGGAACACCCACTTCAGAGCACTTTCTCCCTTTTCCTGCTGGAAGCTGATGAAAGGCTGGGTGCTCCCCTGTAACGCATTTACCAGGGCTCTGCAGGGCTGTGTGAGTTCGGGGCTCAGCAGGGCCCTACCCCATGCCCCTTCCTGGGCATTACCGAGCTTGCCTGCTTGGGTTGCAGGGTGAGGGTTCCCATATCTGTCACATAAAGCCCAGGTCTATCTTTAGACAATGTAGTTTCAAGAGTGTGGCTTAGTTCTCTCTTTGGGGAGGTCTGTAGACATCAGTGCTTCATGCCAGATCTGGCATCTGTGTAAGTTACTCCTGTTTCTTCTGAAATTTGGTGTCACAGGACCATCAGGCCTTTTAGCACATCTTTCTCTTAACTTTAATTCATGTTTCACTTGGCTTTTGCACAACAGTACACTCTTCCCAAAGTTTTTTGAAGCTCTGATTCTGTATTTTATCCCTCTTCTCTTCAGGTTCAGCCAGCACCTGTGCAGACCCTGTGCCTCTACAAGAAATTGCATTTTCCTGTGAAATGCTGCACAATCCCAATGGTGCTGTAAGAGAGTCCTCAAAGTGAATCATGAGCATGAAGGAAAGGGACTCTCTGGACACATCCAACACCCTGGGCATTAGCCCAGCTTCCAAGTGCACCTCTCTGCTAGGTAATGGAAAATGTTCTCTTATTTCCCATTTATGTGAACACTAGTAGGACAGGATGAGGCCTGCATCAGCTCCTTCAGCCCTGCTCTGTTGGGAGCTTCCATCTTTAACTTTTTCACTCCCTTGTTGCACCTGGGGTATTTTTTTTTCCATAACACCACTGGGGTTGGCCCCACGCTGACTTGTGCTCCCCTGCTGGACTCAGAGCCACAAACTCTCCTTTTCTTCTTGGGGATGAGTCCACCCCTACCCAGAGGCACCAGCAGTGGTGCCAGGAGGGCCCAGAGCCAGCATGGTTGGTGCCAGCATTCCGCTTCCCCCACACTCCACATCCCCCCTCCTGTGCCATTTCCCACAGGGGACACTTCAATGCACCATTTTCTGCAGAATCCCAGTTCCACTCCTCATGCTGGCCCTGGCTGGGGGCTGTTTTCTTGCAGTGCTTTGAATGAAGCTTCTCACAGTGCTGCTTTCCAGGAATTCTGTTCTGGACACGATGAATTCCACTGTGTGGCAAATTTTAATTGTTTTATCAAGGATTTTTTTTTCCCTGAGTTTTCCAACCTCTTTCCCTGGTGTTTTGCCTCAAATCCCAGCCATAATATGTTCCTTCTAATAAGGGATTCCAACCTGACAGTTGCAAGATTGGCACTGCCACCACACGTTACAAAATCTGGAGTTTGCACCGTGTTATCTTTTTCCATGGAAAAATGAGGCACTGGCATATGGCATCTCTCAAGAGAGTGGAGGCTGAGAGTGGGAGGCCAAGAAAGAGGAGGGTAAGAGATTTGGAGGCCAGTGATGGGAGCTGAGAGAAGAGAAGCCAAAAGTGGGAAGCCCAAAGAATGCAGGCTGAAGGACACTGTAATCTCCAGGTCAGGCTCTTGCTGGGTTTTTTTTCCTACATTTCCTCAGTTTCCCACTCAGTGGCTGCAGACCTGCACTTGTGTGTGACCCCCCACACCCGAGGTGAGGGCAGGAGCTGCCTCAGCCTGTCACTGCAGCTCCAGACTTCAGGCAGGCCCCTTGGCTCCGGGAGGATCACAACCCCTGAGTTGTGTCTAATCAGGCAGCATCTGAGATTAATTGTGAGGGCTTTCCTCCACCCACCCACAGAGATAAATGCAGAGGAGCCAATTTGGTAATTGCCTTGAGTCCTGGTGTGCTTCTGAGTTGTTCCCGGGCCAGGATAAGGTTGGATGAGGGAATATTTGCAGAGACATGAATGGAGCACTCACTGTGGCCCCAGCTCATCAAGATACCAGGCTGTCTTTAATGGGGCAGAGCCATGAATGTCATAGGTGAGCACCATGATGCTATAAATAAGAAAGAGGAATCCCCTGTCATGGTTTTGCTTAGACTCCCTCTTGCTTTCAAACAGCTCTGGAGCCTGCTCTTGCCTGCTCTTGGGGTTTCCTACATCTCTCTTGAACCAGAAAGAAGGGGACACCATTTTGACCGTCCCCACTGAACTGGCTGTACCTCTGAATTGATATTGTGAGGACTCAGCTGACAATGCCATCACCCAAAGGTGATGTGCTCATGCTTTTGGCTGCCTACAGCTTTGCCAGGATGGTGCAGGACATTCCTTGCTGTGTCATCCAAGATGTTGGGGTGTAAGATGAATAAGGATGGGGCAGGAGCAGATTGGTGCTTTACTGGCTGTGGGTAGGTAGAGAAGGGAAAAGCAGCCTTGGCACCTGTTAGTGGCCATTAAAAGCTCCCATGTTCTGCTAATCTGTGCTCATAAAAAGGCCATCTGCTAATGCTCAAAGGTCATTAAGTTACCAGCCCTGTTTACTCCTCCTGTGCTGCTGGGCCAAGCCTTTCTCAGAAAACAGGGCTTAAATGGTCATTATGGTGGCGCCTGCTCACCCTGCCTGGTGGCTGAAGGTCTGTCAGCATTTTCATTAGTAACCCAGACTTCCAGGGCTTTTTAAACTTGACCATTAAAGCATTTGCTTCTCCCTGCCTGGCTGCACTTTGGAGAGGGACGTTTTGTGTTGGACTGGTTGGGGATGAAACTGCTCAATGTCTTTGTGTTTTCCCTACAAGAAACAAAGGAAAAGCGTAGAAAACAGAAGCCCACTGTAGGTGCAGCTCTAGGGACTGTGCTGGTGTTGGTTTTGGGGTTCAGGAGGCAGCAGCATGGTCTGCCCACGTAAATGACACTGTCCCCAAGCAGGCAGTGTTTGTGTCTCACACGATCCCAGCACTACAGGTGGCTCAGGGAAGAAGCTGAGGCCTGCACTCTGAGCTGCCTTGATTTCATAGGTTTTAGTCAAACCTTTAAGGTTACATTAACATAGTTTTCTTGTGGTTAAATGGAACTATCAAAAACTTTGATAATTCTTTTTTCCTTCTGAGACTTCCCAGCGATAAAATAAGACGTAGCTGCTCAAGTTTTTATCCTTCATTTCTGATAATGATGGTGCCTGTCTCATCAAAACCTGCCTTTTATCTTCCCCAATTAGCTGAGTTGCTGCACCCTTGTGCTGGGAAGTTCTGAGTGCACAGTCAGAGCACCCCCTCCCCAGCTCCACGGGCCAGGCTGTCCTCAGCACCCACCCTGCCGTCCCCAATCCCATCAGCACTGGTTTAATCTTTTGCTTTCTGCATAGCATGAAGAACAAACCTGGGTCAATGAATAATGAAAGCTCATTCAAAACCTGGACTCTTAGAGTTTGGTCTCTGCTGCCTTTTATTTTAAGTGGAACTTCTGTCACAGATCTCTTAATTTTTTTTTCTTTTTTTCTGGTTAATGCATTCAGGTTTTCCCTTGTGCATTTCATGAGGTTTTTCATCCAGGATTTAGGGGAAGATCACACTGGTTGTGTGATTCACTTGTTCTTTGGATTGTTTTTATTCAGATAGGTTTTTTATTGTTTTTATTGTTGTTTATGCTTCTGTTCTGACTGAGCTCCAAGCCCAGCTGGGGACAGGAGGGTGCTGTGCTGGCTACTGTGTGTAAATAAGGAATATGGAATTCCTTGGAGAGCTAAGAGTCAGGCATGGATATGAAAAACAGGGAAGGATACATCTCAGGTTTTTTACAGAGTCTTTTCAAACCATGTCGCTGAACTTAAAAATTAAAAAACCCCTAAGTCTTCATAACTTAGCAGAGATGTTTTTGCCAGAACATTCTTCTGATCAGCCAGTCCTTCTTAAATCTGTAACAACCCAACAGGTAGTTAAAATAGTCTCAACTAATTGTAACCAGGACTGCTGGCTTCTTCTGAGCTATTGTTCTGATGAGGCAGCATGGCCAAAATCTTCAGGAGGTATAGAGGCAAATGAAGAACTCAAAACAAGAACTACAGACCTGGAGGTTTTCTAACTTGTTATTTAACTGTTGTAAAAGCAGGCCCCTTGTCTCTGCTGCAGATGTGTCTGCCATGGGCTGGCTCATGGCTTGGTCCAACTCAATGTTGCTCCCTTGACTTCAAGAGAGGAATGGATTAAAGTGTTACGAATTGAGGGTTTAATTCAGATTTTCTCGAAGCACAGAAGTGATAAATTTGTACAACTTCACACCACCATTCTAACATCAGCCTTTCCAGGAAAGTTCTTTTTTAAAAACACAGCCAAGCTTGGGAGTCCCTGGAACAAGAGACTGGGGGAGAAATTATCTTGTGATGGACACAGTAAGGTATCTGGAAAGGCAGTGGTACAGTGAGCAGCCCTCCATCCTGAGAACCAGAGCAGTGGAAATGCCATTTTCCTTCCCCCTTGATCCCTCTGTTTGAACCAAGTACTAAAAAAGGTGTTTCATATTTTTGCAGTAGTCAGTACTTGAAATGTTTTGGTTCCTTATAGGTAGCGACACAGTCTGTTTTGGTGGTACACATGAAAACAAACAAGGAAAGAGACAGAAAGCACAGGCAAGTCCTCGGATTCTGTGTTTTGCTGAGGCTGTAAAGTGGAGGGGGCAGAGATTTGTTGGGATTCTTGCTCAGCACACACAGAGCCAAATTACTGGTGAGTTTTGGTGTTGAGGGAATAAAATATTTTGCCCAGGGAAGGGTGAGGGATTTCACTTTGCAGATATGCCTCTATTTTACTGGGTGTATTTATTTGTCTATCTCTTGCTCAGGAGTGTTGGGTAGGTCTGCTTCATAGGATTAAATCATATCCCAAACCATCCTGGCTTTGTGACAGTACAAACATTATTGGATTTAGTTCGCTTCTGCTTATCCACCTCCCGTCCTCCAAGATCCCCATTATTATTATTATAATAATACCCACAAAACTCCTGCTCTGAGATCAGAGGGGTTTTCAAGTGCCAAAGCAATCAACAAAACATACCTGGTCCTTTTAATCTCCTTTAATCCCATCTTGTGGGACTCTCCCAATAAATGATCACGTATCCAAAAATTCTTTCTCTGCGATGACATTTGAGTTTTAGCTCACAGTTTTCATGAAATTGTCTCATATATGAAAGAAGATGTACTGGGGCCTTCTTATGCCATCAATAAAATAAAAGTTTGGGTTGAAAAATTATCTTATGGAATAAAATAGGATAACAAAAATCCATCATTATCTATGTTTCAGAAAAGGATGGTGTTTTGTTTAGCATTTTAGTTAGAAATGATGTATGGCTACATCATAAAACACTTATATTAAAAAGATCTTCTCACCCTGAATTCAAAATATATATTGTACTCTCTTATCATCCAGTCATTTCAGAGTGAAAGTTAAAAATGCTCATCCTGTGGTATTAGTCACTGGTATTATATCTTATAGCTGATGTATTCTTCTAATACTTTTACTTAAAGGGGCTTTTACTCCGGGCCCATGAGAGCAGACATTTATTTTGTTATTGGAATGGTGATGTCATGGGTGGTGGGTTTGTATTATTTTGCCAAGAAGGCTTGGTCTGCCCTTTCTGTTGGTTTCCTTTATTTTTTTACTGCATGTGTTGATACCCTCTCCATTTTAAAGAAAATCAAGTGATAGCAGAATAAAGGGTGGCCCATGCCGTGGTTCAAAGTCTTGGGGGCGTGAGCTGTCCAGGAGTTTTCACAAAAATCTCTGTATTGGGAGCAGGCAATGTGACAGAAAGCAGGACTCTGCAGCATCCTGGTTTGATGTTTTAGAGATGAAAAGTTTCTCCTGCCTGAGGCATAAATTTTGGCTTGAATGAGAGAGCCTAACCCTAAGGCGAAGATGCTGGCACCCAGATTCCTGTCACTGGTTTGAACCACAGAGAGCAGTCTTATAAATGACTGCCTCTTGTCCTAAGTGAACACCCTCACCACTAAAAAGTGAATATTGTCAGGAATAAAAAGGAAAAGGGAATTATTTTCTGGTGGCAGGTTCCTTGGTTTGTTTCATTTGGGTTTTTCTCTAAAGGAATGTGGATACATGCAGAACATCAACTTCTCTGAAAACCCAAAGTTTTTCAAGGATGGGATAAAAAAATGCTTTCCTACACATTTGATAAGAGATTATCTCAAGTTGTGAGAGTGTGAGGCAGAACTGGGTTAAGTCAGGCTGGTCAGGCTTTTGTGGGAAAGTAAACACTGGGAAATCTGCAGAGTAACTAAGCTGGACACCCCTCTCTGGCCTGCAGAACAATTTACTGAGGGGCTGGTTAAATGGCAGAGATTAGGCTCATTAATGGTTCAGATATTTGCTTGGTTTACACAATGCTGTCCAGCAAATTATATTGATGCTTGACAGAATTATTGTCATTATTTATTTTGCTGTAAGCCAGATTTATAGATATTTGTAGCTTTTGTAAGACTAAACATAAGAAACATTAATAACTTTACTAATTATATCACTGCTTTAGAGATATAGATAGTGATAAAAATGCCAAGTAAAGTGAGCTAGTAAAACATTTTAAAGAGAATTTTAAAGTGAGCTACTGATTGATGATCCCTTGGGTCAGTCTAAAGTTTTGAATGTGAGAGTGGTGCTCCACACCAGGGCACAATGGCCTTCTGCCTCCATCAGCTCTTACAGCAGAGATGAGAAACAACAAGACTTGTATTGAGCAACTGATTCTTAAATCAGATTGCATAATCTGAAATATATTGAAATCCTATAATAGCATAAACTGAGGGTGAACTTATTAAACACAACAGGGTTGGTTGTTTGGTTTTTTCACCTTTTCCTTGTCCTCAACCCCTCCTGCCTCCTGGATGGTTTATCTGCACTTCTTTGTCTCTTACCTGCTAAAATTGCAACCTCTTTAGAGCAGGAGCTGCCCCTTCCCTCTCTCTCATTACAAATGTGAGCAGGCCCTAGCACAGCTCTGATGAGGAATTCGGGGTCCTAACAAAAATATTAATAATGATTTCATGTCTGTTAACAAATAAATAGAATCTTTAATTGGTGAGCAGAGTCTATAGGGGGCTATATACAAGTTAAAGGTGTGCTTTTACACAGCTGTCAAATGAAAAATCCATTTTCCCAACTATTGATCCCAGTTTTGCTGTGAGCACCCTTTTAAGGAGGGAGATAATGGGTGAGAAAAGAGTTAATAAATGTTCAGCCATTACTGCAAGCATGAATGGAAATCCATCATCAGTTCAAGTACTGGATGGGCTCTGGATGATAATCCAAGCCTGCTGACCACTGTCAGTGCCATGGGAAGAGCCCACAGGGCCCTGGAGCTGTGATCCTCAGGGATGTGCCTGGCTCCCTGCTTTGCTCTGGTGTGCAGCACTGCAAAGCCCCTGGTTTTATTTTTCTCTGTGTTTAGTATTGACCTGGTTGAAACTCCCTTGAAGCCATTGGGAGGACTGACAGTCTCTAATGGCCTTTGGTTCAGGATTGTGGAAGTGTTTTCCTGAAGTGAACAACCAGTGGGAATTTTCTCCCAGGTGTGGGGGAAAAAAATATTTTTTTTTATTTTTTTTTTTCCTTCCCCTCTTGCTCTCCCTGCTTTGGAATTTCTGATGAATTGGTGTTCCTGACCCACTTGTGGTTAGTGTATTGTGGATGCTCCCAGGAGGAGAAAGTTGGGCCCCACCTCATCCATGGTGACATCCCATTGCTGCTTGATGGGATGAACACAAGGACTGTGGGTTATGGGCAAAGCTTTAGAGCAGGCCACGATGAGCTTGTAACAAATGCAGGGAATGTGACCCTGCACCCACTGAAATCCTCAACGTTTGGGCTGCCTCCTTGCAGCATGACAACAGCTCAAGCAAGTGACAGTGGAATTTAAAATCCTCATTGGGAAATCAGGATGAGACCTCGCCACTGAGGCTGGGAGAGCTGGAAGAGTTTGGCACTGACATCCCTATGCTCTCCCACCCCATGTCAGAGTCTTGGCCATGCAGAGCAACTCAGAAAACTCAGAGGAACTCACAGGAACATTTGGTGGAAGATTCCTGGGGTTTCTTTCTAGGCATGCTGTAAATATCACAGGGGCTGCTCTCCCTTTGATCCCAAACTAGAGATGAAAGGAACAATTCACACACATTTTTGAACCATAAAAAACATGTGGCTTGACATTGGTTCCAGAAACAGGTCAAGATGTAGGATAATCTTACTTTTTTCCTGAAATATTTGAACTGTCGCTTCTCACCATGTTATGAAGCTGTGCCATAGCCTTGGAATATAAACAAATGAGTGTGCTGAGGGATTTAATTCTCAAAACATGGGTAAGAGGAAAAGTCTGTTTGACTTAGGTTAGCAGAACTTTCTACAGAACACTGAAACTAAAGCCAGATCAGTGTGCTGCTCCCTGATTTCCTTCTTCTCTAATATAGTCATTGCTCAATTTTTGTGGGTCACGATCATGTGGAAAAAGCTGCATGTGTTCTTTTAGCTTGGAAAATTACAAGATAACAAATGATTTCATGGAGTAGTCTTACTCATTACTACTACTACTACTACTACTGTGTATCCTGCTTTTATGAGCATGTTTTGGACCATTGCTTTCCACCTGCACTGAGGTTCTTGAGCTTCCTTCACTTTTACTCTGTTTCTTAAGATACCTCTTCAACTTGCAGGTATTTTAAACTCCTTGGAGGCCCCAAATATGGTCAGCTCTCCTAAAAAGATGACATGCACCAGTCTGTGCGTGGAATCCTGAGCTTACAGGTAAAATCAGAAATGATATTTGCCCTCTGATGACCTTCCAATGAAATTATGGAAAGATTAGGAGGGCTGAAGTGGTTTTATGGTTGCCAAGGACTACCAGTCCTGAAGTTCCAGAAGGGTAGTGACTGCATTGATGAAGAATTCAGCCACGTTTAGCTGTCTTGCACCAATGAGGATGAAGGTTTGGCAGTTGAGTGAGATTATGTCAGGACTACTCAAATAATGCCAGTATTTTTTACCTCCATGCTTTTTCCCCAAAACAGGGGGATGTAGCATCTTTAATTAAATGTTATATGAATACATTCCAGATAGACCCAAACACAGGGCAACTGTGTTTCTGAAATGCTGTTTCTAGATTTAAAATGTGTTTGAAATGTAATTTAAGAAAAAAGATAATGGAAAAAAAAAACCCCTAAAATAACTCGAAACAAGCCAGAATATAGTAGCTCATCATTACGCTAATATATCAAACAATATGAGCTTAGCTTAATTATCCCCTTTGAGAGTTGAGAAAACTAAGCACAACCTTCAATTTACAGCTGTTTGGTGCCGGGAACCTGAATTATTATTTGAGAAGAAGGGGGAAAAAAAAAGTTTATTTATTGTGACCTACACTCAGTTTTTATTCATCATGGAAAATCTGTATATTCGCAAATGAGGGCTATTCATCTGCAGACTGCAGCATTCTTCAGCTGTCCGGGGCTGCATCAGCCGCACTTCTTCAGCTTTTGTGTTCATCTCGAAGCCTCTTCATCCAAATTGTTCATCATCTTGATGGCGGAGCTTTATCTTGCTCTAGTGCAGCTGCATTCCCCTTATCCAAAGTGCCGAGAGATACAAGGGGAGAGGGAGAGAGTGAGAGGCAGAATAGAAAAGAGAAAAAGCAATGGCCAGTGCTCATATGAGGATAATTTGTAGTTTCTCAATAATAATAAAAAAAAAAAAAAAGGAAAAAAAAAAGAAGGAGGACAGGCTAATTACTGGCTTAACTAGGGCAGCCTGTGGATCCTCATGTCAAAAGGACTAGCGTAATTATTTGCCATCAAAGCACATTCATATTGTGGTACAAAAGAAGGGCCTTTCGCAAATGGATCTCACTAATAAACAGGGCTGAGAGGAGCATTATGTGTCTCCCTGGATGCAAGCGCATTAACACAGTGACATGGAGCATAACTCTCAGCCTGGAGAGGGGGGGTGGAGAGGAAGAATGATAATTATCCCCCCTCCCCAGCTTTCCTCTCCTTTTCCTTTGTGTTGGGCTAGCAAGCCGAACGCGACCCGCTGGAAGGCCCAAGGCAGGCTATTAGTGACCTCTGAGCATTGACAAGGTGGCTACACTCTTAAAAGCCCAGCTCTCCATGTCACGAGGGTCGCAGGAGCCCGGGAGAGGAGCTTTAAATGGTCCAGCAAACACTTCAACCTTAAAGACACCTGGAAGGTCATGACCAATTTAATGTAGATGAATCTGGCATGAAGAGGGCTCTTTTGAATCCACGGACAAAAGTTTTTAGTTGTTTTCCTTTTTTTTTTTTTTTTTTTTTTTTCCTTTTCCTTGGGTGTTTTTTGTCCCCCCACATTATTTTTTTTGCAGATCTTAGCTGGAGAAAGGGACTTGATTCCGGAGGCCACTCCTGCACCCGCTGAGCAGATGTGGTGGCAGCCGGCCTCCAAGGCTGCAGCTTTCCATGAGGAAAAGCAAACATGCTTGGAAAGAAAGAGAAGGGACCTGGAAGCCCTGATGTGCTAACACATCTCAAACTCAGACACATTGCAAAATGTTTGTGTGTATCTATAGGCTTAGATGTGGATGCAAAGGGGACTGTTTGTCTCTTTTCAGTATTCCAGCTACACCAGGCTATTCCCCACTGCTTCCTTGCCTGCCAGCCATGGAGTTTATCTGTTGGGATGATGTCTGAGTGAGCTCATTGCCTGTGATGGGAAATGTTCAGCACCACAATTTGGTTTTTCCAATCTCCTCCCGTGGAGCTGTACAAGCTCAGCATTCAGGGGCATGAGCTGCCTTGGCTGCGCTGATTTTCCCCAGGAAATCCCTCCTGCTCCTCCTCACCCTTTCATGGAGAGGAGGCTGCAATAGGGGCAGTCTGAATAATGGGGATGAGCCACCCACCCCAGTGCTCCACTGCTCTGGAGGAGGAACTTACAGGTTTACAATGTTGGTTTTGCTTCATTTTTGGAAGGAACATTTCTTTCAGCTCATGTCCCAACTTCTTCTAGTTAATTGGGTTCTGTGCTGTAAAACAGCTCTGCTGGCCATCAGAACAGTAAAGTGGGGTAGTCCTTTCTTGTGACACCCCTGCCTGGCACCACAAAACTGGACAAGTGCAGCTGGCAGGAGGGAAGGTGGCAGGGAAGGCAGCTGTTTTGTTTTGTTTTTCCCCATCCTTCTTGCTTCGTAAGTCTAGAAAGGAATTGGATGCTTTCTCCATACTTTCCTCTGCAAGGAAAAAGAGTGGTAAACATGGGTTTGAAGGGGCAGAAAATAACCCAGGAGGAGGGAGGCTCTTTAGCAGAGATCACAGAAACCTGATGCAACTCAGTGAAATAGCAAACATTGATAGTACAGGAGTACAGACAGACACACTCCTACCCAGGCAGGGTTTGAGGGCTGGGCCACCCTTCTGGGACATGACCAATGCCTGTGGCATAAAAAATTCCTAATTTTCACCCATCCAGGAGCTGTACAACCCCTCTTTCCCAGCATGGAGTGCTGGAGGGATGGAGACCCACTGGAGCGGTTGGTAGCAGCAGCCCACCACTAAAGAGACACAAAGCTGCTTGTTCTCCTATGTTTCCTTGTCTCTGTGGCCCTAAAATGTTTTTTTTTTCCTTTTCCCCCTATTTCCCTGGAGATTAGAAAATTCTGCATACAGCAAATTTTGTCTTTAGTTTATAGGAAATTGTAAACGGACTCAGCAGCAGATTTGGATCCACTGAGCTATAGATATTCTGGAGTAAAAAGAACAGAATTTATAAAACTTTAAAATAAATATCTCGAGGATAGGGATTTGAAAAGTTACCTTTATAAAGTTGGGAGAGTGGGGGGTTTTGTATTTTTAAATGAATGCAGGTAAACTTTCCTGGCTTAGTTGTATCCATCCATGCCAAGGACCAAGTGCTGATATTAGCAATAAAGACAATGTTATTAGTAGCATTACATCAATGTAAAGAAGGTTATAGAGTTAGCATTTGTAAAAAAAGAAACTGTTAATGGTGACTTTTTGCCATTAACTCACTCTTTTGCAGTATTTTATGCAGTGTTTATGAACCTGGGTATGTATTTCTAGTGTTGCCAAGAATAATCACAGACAAATATAGCAGTTGCAGGGTTTCTTTCCCGATGAAATCCTACTGCAGCTTCCAAAGCCAGAGCTGGCCTCCAGGAAGGGACTGTGTCCTCTTGGAGTCCAAGTGTGCTGCTTGAACTTACCACACAATGCTTTCAAGGCTGTGCTTGTCTAAAGTGCCTTAATTTGTGCTGCAGGAGTAGCCTTGTGCCCACAAACACGCCAAAAGCCGCAGCCAGCCAGGGCAGCAGGGTTATTACTAATTTTTTATTAAAATCCCTTAGGCGCACACAGAAGGCCCAAAAGCAGCTTTAATAATAGACAACATACAGCACATTTTTCTTGTATTGCCATGTAATCAAATCTAAAGCTTCTGTTCACTTTCTTTGTTTTACCTAGAGGACCAGCTTCCAATTTAGTTGTGGCCTGCACTAAACTGATTTTTCATTGTAATTAATGCCTACTTTGGCCTCAGCCACTTATACAACTTTCCATTAGAGGTTTGCAGCCATCCACAGAGAATTTCACCAAGTTACCCTCCTGATCCTGCTACACTTGCAATTTTTGTTAAAGTGCCTTTTTTTTTTTACTTTATTATTATTTTGCAAAGAATGTTTAAATTACTAGGCCAAATAGGTTTCTTTTTCCCTTTTATTTTTCTCTTTTTTCTCTTCTCCCCCCTTTTTTTTTCTTCCCCCCTGCCTGCTGCACCTATTAAAGTGGTTGGGCAGGAGTCCAACTGGAAGGAAAGCCTTTAAGTGATTTCAGAAAGGGCTAGTGGAACTTATTTAGGCCTGGGGTCTGCTGTGGTTAATTTTCAGTCTGTGTTTTGTGCTGTCCATTTCCTCTGAAATACTACCTGGGGTTTAAGGTTCCTCAGCACAGGATGTTAATAGGCCTCTGCAAACATTCAAAAGGCAGCTTTCCCACCACTAACCTTAAAAAGATTGTGGCACCGGGCCCAGGGTCAGATTGAATAGATGAAAAAGTATATGCTGTGCTTTTGCTTGCTCCTTGGACCTTTCCCTGTTGGCTTGCCTGACATTTTCAGTGACTTTTCTTAGTACCTTATTTTCAGCGTGCTTCCTAGAAAATTCTGCTTATTACCTTCTCCTATCCCCCAACAGCATTGCTAACTCAACACTGCAGCACAACAATTTGGACTTTTCCCTTGCTGCTGCTTCCCTGGCCCCGATGGAGCAGCCGGGCCCCTCGGAGCGTCCTCCTCACGCCATCACCCAGGGATAGCAGGGTGCTCCCTGTGGGTCCCTTCTGTGCCTCTCCCAAGGAGAGCAGCTCTGCTGCAAGGCTAAGGCACAGCTAATGATCAATTACGTGCGTCTCTGGCTGTCCTCCCTGCGGCAGGAAACGCAGCCGTGGGAGCTCCAGTATAGGTGTGACACATTTTGGGCACTGGAGCCACACAGTTCCCAATGTTTGGATTCTGGTACCAACATTGTTCCTTGCTGTGGCGCTGCTCAAAAGGAGCTGGAGGGTGCTGCACCCTCCCACATGCTTTAGCACATACACTCACCTCTCTTCTAATTGCAGATGAGAAATTAGACAGGCCCAGAGCCAAAAGGTGCCTGGTGTCCCCAGTCTGAGCTGGCAGCTTGTTGGTTGTGCTGGCTCTGTGCTAAGGGGCCGGTCCTGCTGGGCTTCTTTATGTGGGTGCAGCTCCTCTCAGGAAAGCAATCGGATGAATTTAACTGGATTTGATTTCAGGGCTCTCTCGGGTACTATAGGTGGGTTCTTACAAGTGTGTCCTGTCAGACCTTCTGTCACTGAGGAGCTGAGGATGGGTATTTGGGATCACACAGGTCTGCTCTGCGCTGTTACTGTGCCAGATGTCCCCACCTGAGTGGGGGAAGAGTAAGAAGCAGGTCTTTCTTGTATTAATTTTTTTCCTAGAATAGTGGTAGCTCTTCGTTAGTTGACAGGGGAACTAAAGCACCATTTGAGAAGAGCACATGGAGACTCCCAGACGTTCCAGGTGATGGCCACAAGCTAGGCCTTGGATCCCAAACAATGGGCTTGCATCCCTACCCAAGCCAGCTGCCCTTCTGGCTCTTTTGACTGGTTCACAGCTGGACTCATTTGCAAGCTCAGTCCTTTCTGGCAGCCCTGGGAACCAGAATTGTTTCAGGTGAAGCAGAATGAGAAGGAGAACCAGGCCAATGGAAAGACAGTGCATTATGTGCCCTGTGTGAGCTGGGGTCAGGAAATATGGATACACAGAATCCAGGATAGTTCTGTTGTGAGGATCTGCCCCTTTGCACCCAAGAGCACAACTTCCAGGGATATTTCCTCCAGGAGGGACCTGCAGCACTGTGTCCCTCTGCAGGAACAGTGGCTGCAAATCCCTCACTGTCTGTCCATGGGCCTGAGTGAGCAGCCCCGCATGAAGCCACTGATATTGGTCTAAACACATTTGTGTATCTCTGCCTGACATTTGCTCTGTTAAAAGGTCAGGCTCCTGCAGCACAGACAGGAGCCTCTTCCTCATTATCACACATTACTGCCAATTTCCAGTATATAAAAGTTTTCAGTGATTTCTGCTGCTGCTCTGGCTGGGGCAGTCCAGCACAAAGTGCCATGTGCCATCCTGGAAGCTCTACCCTGAGTCACACTAAGGATGCTCAGGGAGAGAATCAATGACCATTTTGGGAAAATTTGTGGAAACCCAGTGAATGTCTTGCTGCAGTAAGTTCCTTCCTTGCAGTGATGAGCTGGGGAAATATGTGACAAATTTAACTTAGAAATGCAAGTCTGCAAGAAGAAAGGGCTGCTCTGCAAAGAGCCATTCATATTTTTCAGTCTTCCCACAGAAGTGCTGCTCTCAGTTTCTCTGTAATCTCTGATATTTCCTAATATCAGAGCACAGTGCTGGCAGAGGCAGAACCTGGGGCTAAACTTCAGTCTGTGTTCTTGCTCAGAGGAAGTGGATTCTGGGATCTCTTTGGCTTTTGAATGTCTAGAGGCCAGGCTCAGAAGCAAAGGAGAGGGGAAAAATAAAAGTTGTATTTTTCTTGTTAGACGAAGGTCTTGCTGATGGGAAGACACAGATGCTGAAATAAAAGCGTGTGTGACACTGGAGTTGGGCAGGCTCCTTGGGAGCTCACTGGGGAGGGTTGTTTGCTCTCTGTTTTCCACACCACCCTCCCTCCTGCCAACTCAGGAGCAGTTATACAGATTTTTACATACAAAAAGGACTCCAATTGTCCAGGGACATTTGTTGTGGAGAGAGCAGGTATTGTTCTTCCTTTTGGAATTGATCTGGTTCTGTCCAAGGAAGAGGCTCAGGAAGCATTTCCTTGATTGGTAGCTGACCTGGCTGGGAGAGGGACGAGCATCTTGCTGGTCCTGCTCCGAGTCCCTCGTGCAGTGTGGATGGCCACTGGCTGACATTCCTGATTTTTCTGCTGACTCTTAACGTGCTGTGAGGTGACCACTCAATGGTGGCCTTGGGAGAGGGGATGATAAACTGCTGATTTAGTAATGGAAGAGTTGGGGGAGAGGAAGAGCCTTACTTACTTTGGCCTCAGACATGGGTGAGACCTGAGGAGCCTTTTACAACAACAAAGTTGAAAGAACAAATGCCTCACAGCACAGTTTTGATGTAGGTTTGGTTCTTTTTATTTTTCAGTAACAACCATAAAGAAAATATACTTTGAAAGCAAAATATTTTTTTCACATTCTTCCCCTTAGTTTTCCTCCTTCATGTGGTGGTGGCAGACCACAATGCTGCAGCCAGAGAAGGCAAAGCCCACATCCATCTGCTCTGAAGATATTCAGATACTACAGATGATGGTGTAGCAATTTCTCCAAGAGTGGTGCATCTACCTGCTCAGCCCTGCAATTCAGGTGGGTACCCACTAGAGAAGGATTTCCTTTAGGTTTGGCTGCCACAGAAGCAGGGTGAGTCTGCAGGATGCTTTAGCCATGTTCCTACCCTAATTACCTCTAGTTTTTCCCTCCCTGCCAGTGAGAGAAATGCCTGACCAGGAAAAAGTATCTCACATAATTTCCTTGCTCTTGCATTTTTGTCTTACAGAAAATATTATTTGATCTAATGTTTCTAGGTGCTCGGGGTGTCCCTTTCCCTTGTGCCAGTTTATTTATGCTAATTCAGTAAAGCAAAAGGGCTGCATTTGAATTCATTGCCATTGAAGTTGTGACTGAGGACAGTTGCAATATAACAAGATGAGGATGACCTCCTTTCATCTGCTCTTGCTGCTATGGAAAGTTAGTGCTGGCTTAAACCCTGGCTGCCATTAATGAAAAATTCCACTATTTTTATTAAATTTCAGAATCATCTCAGCTAGCATGAAAAACAATGATATTGGATTTCTTTTTGAAATTAACAATGTATGTAACACAGTGAAAAAAGCTGACATTTACTTAGTGCCTGGGAGCAAAGAGACTGCAAGGCAGACGGCGAGCTCTCCTTCATCCTGCAGCCTGGGAACGCGGGCTGGAGACGTGGGGAGAGGTGGCTCGG
This sequence comes from Ammospiza nelsoni, assembly GCF_027579445.1. NCBI lineage: Eukaryota > Metazoa > Chordata > Aves > Passeriformes > Passerellidae > Ammospiza > Ammospiza nelsoni. The sequence goes on from NC_080635.1 coordinate 2,961,052, forward strand.
GGTGCATCACACAGCCAGGATGAAAGCCAAGAAACACCACTGCTATTGCTACCTTTCTGCAGTAGGAGAACGTCAGGGCTCGCAGGGGAAGGGAAAAAAAAAGATTTATTTTAGCAGCTGGCCTGGATGTCTGCCAAAACGAGAGGGAGCTCAGAAGTGGAGCCCGGGATCTTGGTTCAAGGATGCAGGAGGTGTGAGCTGGGGCTGGACAGTCACCAGCTCTGATCTGTGCCATGGTCAGGCTGGGAAGGGACCTTGAGCCCCTTCAGATGTCAAGGGACATTCACTGTCCAACCTGTGCACCATCCCACTTCTCACAGAGCAAGGAGCCAGCCAGAGAGGGGAGCTGATGTTACTCTAACTTGACTTCAGATATTTAAGGCATGTTTATTTATGGTTTAAAATTATGGTGTTAGCATTTTACCTTGGGTTCACTTCAAAATTCACTCTCTTTAGGAGGTTTCTACTGCAATCAGCAGAATCCCTTATGAAAGTAAAAGCAGGGAGGTGCTTCATACCTGTTTGCAGGCATTGCAGAGGGTGCAGTGTCTAGTAGAGAACCAGCCTATCTCAGGCTGGAAGTGGTATTTGATTAACAGTCTGGGGCAATCTGGAAATGATCTTGCTCTTGAGGAGAGTCCACAGATCACCAGGAACACATTCTTACAGGGCCGCATCCTCACTGTCTTCCTAATTCATTCCTTCCCACTTTATCCAACATGCATTGCTGCTGGATTATTGACTATGTGATTTCTTAGCTTGATGCCACAATAGAAAAGGCATTACTGTGCAAGGCAGGGAAATAAAGCAGGGCTCTGTGAGTTAGACTTGTGGTAATGCTGAGTAGGGCTGGTACAGGGCACACTCCTCCTCCTTTAGGGCTTGGTGCCCACCTTCCTCTGTGGATGCTCTGGATGTGTGGAGCACATGTGGGATGAGAGATCTGGCCAAGGTCTCCCTCCACCCTTGCTGTGGGGGACTTCTGATCTATCTGGGGGACCCATGCAGCACAGAAATTGCTCAGTTTCAGTGATGGCAGGCAGGACCAGCCCTCACAATGCAGGTTACAAACTGATTTACCTGGAGCTGGGAAAACTCATCCCACCTGTAAACAGAGACAGGCACTGAGCATCCAAGGGAGACCGTGCAGGAAACTTGTACTAAGTTCTGTCCCTCACGAAAATACCAGTGCCACAAATCTGCTCTTGGCACTGGAGTGACTCTAAATATCGCAATCTACCCTGTTTACCTGGGTTTTCAGGAGCAGGATCTCACTGTTGTGTTTAAATTCCCTCTTTACAAGGAGTGCTTGGGAGAGGTGCTGCAGATTTCTCCTGTTACCTACCTCAGCTTGCAGCCTTGGGTTGGGTGCACTAGGCAGGATGCAAAGATGCATCAGCACAGACAGACATCCACACAAAGGGTGCTCTGTCCATCTACACCATCACCTGATCAGTCCTGATCAGCAGTAGGGAGTTATAAATAGCCTAAAAGCAGCTCACCATCATCCTATGCCACCATGGTAATAAATGTGCATGTTCTTTAAAGGCTTTTTACTCTTAGAAGAGAAAAAGATATAATAGCTTTTTTTTTTTTTTAAATATGTCACATAATTTATTCCAACAAACAGATGTATTTTGTTGTTTCCATTATCATTTGATGAAATACTTTAAAGCTGGTCCAAGGTGGTGCATTTTCAAATATAATGTATACAGTACATGTAGCAGTTAGTGGAATTTGGATGTGCAGCATAGAATGGTCATTATTTTTACTGAAAAAAATAAAGGCACTAATTACTTACAGACAAGATACTTAGCACAAACAGATAAGCTTCAAAATGAAAAATTCTCGGTTTATGATAATTATGTTCTCTGCTTTGTTTTCAGAGACTGATAATTTGAGGCTTTAAAATCACCAGGAAGCCATTAATTGGAATTCTTCAATAAAAAATAAATTACATAGAAGTTCATGATGAGTTGTAAAAACACAGAGACTGTATTATGCAGTGAGCGACATTGCTCTACTATTTATAGACATGCAGAACTATGTAACAGCAAAAACTGTAAAGAATTTGAGATGTGCAGATAGCAATTATTCACGGATCCCAACGATCTGCAGATATTTCAAATAACTGCTTTTAGCAGATCAGCTATCCAATAAAAGCAGGGCTTTATTTCCAAGTGGCACTCTTCTAGCATGTTGCTTCTTGTTTTTGACATCTTGTATGACATTATTCTCCTGGAGCTGATCGTCATGAGGAGATGTGCAAATCCATGTGTGTGTTTATCCCGAGGAGCTGAGGGGATTACTCTTTGAAGGGTTGGTCACTGTGCTCCTTCCTCCTGTAGCAGCCTGAGATCTTGAAATCCATAGCAGCTGACTAAAAGAAACTGTGCTGGTTTTCTTCCTTGCCCCATTTTTCTGCTGTCCCCCTTTTCTTTGCTTTCACCTGGGACCACATCCTCAGGGATGATCCCACAAGAACTGGTAGAGGGGTTCAAGGACTAAGGATCTGCCCAGTGTCACCGAGCACAGAATTTCTCTTGACTTAGGAAGGAGCCAGACCGACCCCTCACTGGAGCTGTGTGAGCAATTTGGGGATATTTAGAGCTGCTGCAGAGATCTTCTGTCCACCCACACCCTTCAAGCGCCCGCTTTTGTCCTTCTGAGCACATGGGGCAGAGCCACCTGGCTTCCAGCAGCTTTGGAACCTCCCATGAGGAGACTGGCATTCCTTCATCCCTAAGGGAGACCTGACACCTCCTTGCTATTGTTTGGATGCAGGCCTGAGACTCCAGCCACTAATGGGGCTCAGTTAATTATCTGCCCAGAGGATATGAAACACTGCGATATTCCAGCTGTGCTCTTTTCACGGCCACTGACACCCCGGGCTCCTGCAAGGAGCTCTTTAGATAAAGCAAGGAACAAAAGTGATCACAGGGATCCTTGACACGTGCCACCTAGCACAGGAAACAGAGCAGGCTTCAGCTCATTCACCACCGAGCTCAAGGGGATGCACAAAAGAGTGAAGTGGCCTTGGTAGAGCCTGGTCTAAAGTTACACTTCAGGAAGACAGAGGAAGTGTTTCCTGAGGACCTGATCAAAGGCCCTCTCTTCAGTGCCAGCTTTGTGCCTTCTGGCCACCTTCGTTCACAGGTACCATTCAGGGGCTAGATGTGACTTCAGGCAGGTTCATTCTCACTGTATCAGCAAGCACAGAGCTTAAAACCATCCTTTTAATATTTTGTGGCTAGAATTCATCAAAAGCATCAGCTGGTTTATTCCCCCTTCCCTTGTTTGTTTAGATCAGTGTTAGTGCAATCACAGGGAAGGCTGGACAATGCAAGGGAGACAAGGATAAGAGGAGACAATGGGAAAGAATCTGCAGAGAGGCTGCTGCAGTGTCAAGACCAAATGGCATCGTGTCAGGAGACAAAGACATACAATGAAAATATTGGGTCTCTGCTGCCACTCGAGGAGTATCGTAATTCTTGGAGAACAAAACCTCCCATACATCATCCAAAATCAATTGATAAGAGATCTCAGAGAGATTAAAAACTGTTCCCTCCCATTCATTAGGAAAGGTGGCTTCTGTCCAAAGCTGATTGTTGGTGTGGGCCAACTATGATAAATGCTCTCTTACTCACCAAAAAGAAACACGTCTTAATGAGCGATCAGCTTGTGTACATTTTAATTTCCAAATTGCTGTTGAGTCCATACACAGTTCCCCAGAAGTGACAGTGCTGCTCGAGGCATGCTCCCCTAAGCAACACTTTGCTTTCTTTGTAGGCCCATAGAACTTTCTGATGCCAAGCCAATCCCATGACCTGATGCCTCTGCATGACTAATATTGCAACAATGAGCTATTAACTCCTGTTTCCATGTATTGTAAAACAAGAAGTATTCATATGTGGTTAGTGAGTGGCACCTCAGCATTTGTGGGATGTGATTGCAGTGACTGGGCACCCACAGCTCCTGCTCACTCACAGTTCCTGATGCTCAGCATCAGGATGTTTCACTGTGGGAAAAGCCCCTTCCCAACGGAATGGTTCTGCCTGTTCTCCATGACTTGGTTATGTTCTCTTTCTCTATGTGTGCCCTAGCCTAAAAGAATGTCCTTCTGCAAGTCCCCATGTCCTTTGGGAGGGCAGGGACCAGGATGTCCCACACAGAGCCTGCCTTTGCTTTCCAGGAGATGACACAGAGCCTGCCTTTGCGTTCCTCCTGCATCCCTGAAGTTTGCAGCTCAGTCCTGGAAAAGCCTTGAGTGTCCCATCCTGTCTCAAACCCCACAGCTCTCAAGGAGCATCGGGGACATTAACCCTGTGTCTCTAAATTATTCTCGGTAGAGTGGTGCTTGGGCCAGTGACAGTGATGCTGCAAAAGGTCACTTGGTGGACCTCGACGCCCTGTTTTATTTACGTAGTTTATTTGGCTTGCAATGGAGACAGGACATGCTTAACATGTTGGCCACATCACGGGCAGCCAAGCTCCAGTGTCCATCACCTGCTGGGATTAGAGCATTTGTAGGAGGTGTCAGAAGAAATGGAAGGAGTTCAGCATATTTTTTTGGTATGTCAGAATTTCAAAGGATTTCTGAAATTTAATGAACTCATTTAATAGGCATAATTGTCTTGAGTACATGTGAGAAAACTTCTGAAATAGCAGAATTAGGCATGCTCCATTTTGTAGCCTTTCAATGACCTCCAGCAAACGTGTGACCCAGATATGAGAGCCTCCTGTCCACTTGCATAAACATGATGTTTTAAAGAGGCGGGGGGGGAATAAAAGAATTGAGCTCTTAATGGCACATGGACAGAGACATACTGCAACTGCAAAACAAATTCAGCAGCAGCAGAGAGAGAATTGCCTCCAGACCCTGCACGCCAAAACTCTTCTGCCTCCCCAAGATGGGGGAGCTTTGATGGCCGGGGACCTTGGGTCCACCCTGGATCTCCCTGAACCAAGGCTCAAGTGGTGGCAAGGGGCACCGAGCTGCTTCAGGCCCAGGAAAAGCTCTGCTCAATGCTTGAGTGATGTCCACACTGCTGTTTATTCAGGGTGCCCTGGAACACATGGCACTGTTTTGTTTCCTGGCCTCGATGGAGGAGGTGAAGGGGTGGCAGTGGCCATGCCAGGCACTGAGGAGGTGGCAGCTGCTTGCTCCAGCCCTCCTGCCACTTGCATACCAGCTATGGCTTGAGCAAAAGCTATAATTTAAAAAATTGCCTTAATTAACATGCATTTTTAATACATCATTAACTTCCCATCACATGTCCTGATCCAGAGGAGCTCTGTGGCTGGGTTCTGACTGTGGGCTCCTTCGTCTCTGCTCGCACAGAGGGTGAGTGACTCTTCATCAGTTTAGGCCCATCATTTCCTCAGTATCCAGCCCTGATGGACAGGACTCTGGATTAACATGCACACTGAGGAGAAGGGGAGGGGGTCCTGCCAGAGGTACCACTGCTGGCCCTGCTCATTGCAGGCTGCAGCTCCAGCATCCCACCTACCCCATCCCCACTCCGTTCACTGCTATGAGTGAGGTTTAATTAAAAGCAGGAACCAGCAAAGTGTGGCTGGGTTTTAAAATTATATGCTGTTAGTTATTAACTGCTACAAATTAGGTAGGTGTTGTTTCAAGGAGAGCAATTTCCACAGCCGGCGCTGGTGGAGCGAGTTGGCGTGGGGTATGGCACAACTTTCCAAAGCAGGCATTGCCAGCTTGCTCAGAAAAGCACTTTTTTGGCCACTTCTTGGGTTTTACGCATGACCGAGATTCAGCATTGTTCATGCTTGCTTGCAGCAATGATACTTCCCTGTCTATGAAAACTCATTTTTCATTTTAACAATAATTCCTGGGCAGGAAAAAACACGTCCTGGTTTCTCCACTGAGCCAAGCGCTGAAACAGAATATTGGGCCAAATTATGCTCTGATTTTGCAACTTTAAAATCTGCCTTTGCAAGTTAGTGCTGAATTTAGTTTGTTTCCCTCAGGCATTTTCCATGCAATAAAAATCATGTTTCTTTTTTCTTTTATTTTTCTTTTTTTTTTTCCTTTTTCTTTTGCTATTGGGGGAAAAGGAAAACTCAAACAAGAGAACAAAGTCAATTGATAGATTAAAATTATCTGAACTCTTGGTATTAGAGGAAAACCATAAGGAAAGCTCACTCCAAGTATCTTGCCTGGAAATCTCAATTATCAGCATGACTAAATTCTGTTGATACAGAATGAGGCATTTTGAGTTGTGGCAGCCAGTGATTAAAAAAACTCTGAAAAACAAAACTCAGAGAAAAGCAAAACTTTGAGACTTCAACACTTCTGTTCAGCCGTTTAAAGGGAGAATGCAGTGAGCTGGTTTGAAGATTTTTCCTTCCCCACTACTTTTGCCACTTCCACAACCCTGCAGGGGAGAAGCAAACAGTCTTTGAGCTGTAATAGGTGTCAAACCAAGCAAATTCAACAAAATTTTAGTGAGTGAGAACGGAGAGCAGCGTTCACAACATTTTATTTGGCAGTCCCTTTATAGGTACTCAGACGTGGAGACCGGGAGTGTGATACACAGAGACAGATTGCTCTGGGATGGAGAATGGGGAATTTGAGGTGCCACGCATAGCACAGCTTTTATTGGGCTAGGAAATGCAGAGTGCAAACCATGGTCTTTGTCACAAAGAAAAAAGAAAATGCTCTTCAGAATAAAGTTTTTATGTTAATCTGGTAAAAACTGTTACAGAAATTATCAATGGTAGCTTTTTAAAAGCCAGTAAGGCTGAAGGCCACAACCTACCCATACCTTCAGAGCAGATAAATAAATTTTTCTTCAGGAGTTAACCAATAGATGGCATGTAGGGGTGTGTGTATAGGTATGTTTGAGTGTATATAAGTTTTCCTGGGAGTGTGAGAAATAAAGTAGTTAGAGAGGGAATGTAAAAGCTCATTATTGTTTGTCATCAAGCAAAGGGACAGAAATTAAAGAGGCTGGAGGGGAAGCTAGCAGCTGTAGCCTTACTGACACCCATAACTTTTCACCAGGGTGAGGCAAAGCATTAGGACATGAGACCCTGGCTCCTGCCCTTTTGAACTTGCTTCTATAGATCACCCTGAAATAGAGAAGTGAGAGAAAGCCTCCTGTCCCCAGTGGGGAGAGAGGAAACCAGCAGCTCATGCAAATATTTCAGATGAGAAGCTGAACACACGCCCTGCTCACATCCGCAGGGCCGGCCACGCTGAACGACTCCAACGTCTGTCGGAGGTGGAAACAGGTCTGAGAAGTGTGCCTTCCTCATGTCCACTCCTGGGAAGTGTAAAAGATCACTTTAGCCATGGTGAGGCCCTGCAAAGGCACCATGTGGGGTGGTGGTGCCCCTAAATGTGGCTAGTGTGAGGTGCAGGATGATGAGCTCTGTGGGACATCATGGCCAGGCTGGGGCTCAGCTGTCCCCAGGCACAGGCAGCAGATCTGCAGGTCGTGCTCTTGCCCTGGCCATGGGCTGGTGGCTCTGCCTCAGCGTCCCTGCTGCCACCGGCTGCTGGGCAGTGCACCAGTTGCCCTGTGGGACCTGTGCAGGGAGGTGTTTGTGCCTGGAGTGTTTTGTCCCTGAGAGCTGGCCCTGAACGTCCCCTCTGTGCTGGGGATGAGCAAGGAGGGGACGTGGCAGCAGGCCTGCTGCTGAGGCTGCTGGCCGTGCCTTTGAGGTGGCCATGGGGCTTTCCACCCGGCCCTGCCTGGCATGTGTTGGATGTGGAGTGGCCAGCACAGTGCAGTGGCTCTTCAGAGGCTCCTGGTTCTGTCTGCTGCTCAAATGGCCGTGGCTGAGGCCCTGCTGGCTCCGGAGGCCTTAGTGTGGCACTGTGTGGCCTGCAGTTTGCTCCTGAAAGCAAATTGAGAAGTGAGAGGCAGCTGCCACGCTCACAGACCCTTCATGAAGCCATGGCCCCCAGCTTGGCCTCTTGGACAAAGAAACAGAGTCGTTTGCAAGACCTGAATTCCCCTCTGTGGTAGCACAGACTGCCTTTTCACTCACCTTAGGAAACAGAGGTAGTGAGGAATGCTCAGAGTTAACAATACCCAAATGTATTTTGCTCTTTTGGATTAAAACAAGCCCCCTCTGAAATCAGATTTCTGCTGAGGCCAAGAGGTGCTTCTTCTCTCCTGCCAGCTCTTTCTGCTTGATTTCTTGTCCGCTCCTGGCTGAGACAGGAGTCCCACCACGGCAGGAACTGTGCACCCCCCATTGAAGGAAAACACTTCCTGTTTTACAGAGCTTCAGGTTTAAACAGAAAATGTTGTGAGGGTAAGAAAGCAAATAAAGTGACTCAGGCTGGCTGGTGGCAGGTGTGGGACTGGACTCTACTCTTCTGCTGTTCTGGTGGCCTCAGGATGAAGCCAGGTTTCATCCTGGTGTGCCAAGTGTGGGACAATCCAGCCTGTCTGAAATTCACAATGGCATTAAGCAACAGCAAAAAATTGGGGGTTTATGTCTCTATGCACATTGAGTGTCATCATCAATATTACAGTGAATTTTCATTGATTAGGAAGTTCAACTGCATTGCATTGACATGGACTGAAAAGCTGGAGGCACCCGAATTTCCAGAAAACATCTGTTTTCAGACACCACTGCTGCTCGGCAGAGCACTGGAGGAGAGGTTTTACATGAGCGAGATTTGACATGTGCTATTTAAAAATGCAAAGATCTCTTGTTTTGTGTGAAGAGGCACATTTTCAAACAGGGAAATGGGTACATAACATCCTCTGAAAGCCCCTGGAAGTCTGAGTGTCATTGGTATCTCTGCAAAAGTTGCCCTGTCTGCACTCCTCTCACAGTGCTTTGGTGACAATTTGTGAGCGACACTTCAAGGCTGATTTTAGTAAGCCTGGCTCTGCCTGTGCTTTCCAGACCTTATTACCCACTCCTCAGTAGTCCAGAATTTGCTGTTATTTTAAAAAATTGTATGTCCTGAGAAAAAGTTCTGTAGGATAGCTCACAGTTTCATCATCTGCATCTGTTTCAAAGTGTCTCCCATAGTATTTAGATAGTCTGGGGACTTGTAAGGGATGGTTGCCCTTTCTGCACTTCAAATTTTCACATCCTGACATTAGGGTTTATTCTTGACTGTGAGTAGTTCAAAGGCAGCTTTGGTCCGAGCCTCCTTGACGGTAAATATTGCACAGCCATAGCTGCCTTAACCCTTAACAGTGTAGAACATTTCCTGCATTATTTTGTTTTATATTCAACACTCCATTCTTTTCTACCAACATTTCAGCAATTTGAGTCCCAAGCCTCACCCTGAATGTATTTTGACATTACTAGGTTGCATAACCTTTCTCAGGTAAAAAAAAACAGTGAGCATGTTACTCCTATTTAATTTATTAAACAGAGCCTTCCATGGCTCTAAAGGCTTCCCAGATTTTTGGGGAAATTCCCTGCTCACACAACTCTTGAACTGCAGGTGTAAGCATTTTGGTGATGCCTCATCACAGAGGTCAGTGTTCACCCAAGCCTCTGCTGCTGCTGCTGGGGACCGCAGACTGCAAAGTAAAATCCTAAATTCAAATGCTGAAAGGTAGAGATGTCCTTTTAGGGAGAAATATTCAAACGAGGTGCACAACACCAGGAAAAGTGGAATGGGGCAGGAGTCAGGGAGCAGCAGCCTGTCCCTTGCAAGAGAAAGCAGCAAATAACGAGTTGGTTATAGGAGAGATAAAAGAAAAGCTGACCTCTGCGATAAGCATGGAGGTGGTGGAATGCCGAAGCAAGGAGGCAATTATCCCAACTCTCTGGGATGAAGTGGGTACAAGAGCTAACAGAGCTGAGCAGTGAATTTCAGCAGCAAAAAAATAAAAAATTGGATCGTGCACAGCTGCAGGGGTTACTGCCGGAGACTGTATCAGAAAGAAGAAAAATGGATATTGCCTGCAGAGGGACTCAACACTTTATTGGGCTTCCAGGAGAAGTCGGCTCCAGCGTACGCAGGAATTTCTGAGGAGATGATTTCCCAGCTACTTTAGATTCACTGCAAACAGGTTTCAAGTGATAAAATTCTTTGGGGGATATGGGTTATAATGAATGATCCGTTTTAGAAGAGGAAACAAATAGTGGGATGTTGCAATGTTTTAGCAGGGAGAAAGCCATTGTTTCCAGATTTGTATTAATGATACGGAGTGGAAGGAGAATGGTGAGATGACAGCATTTGTAAATGAGGGAAGTGATCAAAGATCAGCAGCAGTCCCAGGAGGAAGGGTGAGAGCAGTTAGAAAATACTAAATTTCAGCTCCAATTCTCACACATCCCCTAGGATATTTTATAAATTTATTTGTTTCTGAAGAGTTTTCTGGGCACCCCAACTCAAGGCAGTGCAGGAAGCCTGCACACCTCTGTGATTTGGCCAGCAGTTAAATCCAGCTTCAGCTGCTAACACGGATGAGCTTGGAGTTGGGAGAGACCACAGCACTCCTGTCCTGTAAGCAGCAGCCACCTGACATTGTTCCAAGGCTACTGTCACGAGTACAGCCTTTGTCCTGTGAACAAATGTGTGTATTACTCACAACTTGTAAGAACAAAGTAAAGAACAGTATTTGAACTGTGTTTTTCTAAACAACCACATGAACTATACTTCGAAAGGAAAAACTTCCTGTCAGGTTTTATATTCAACATTTCTTTCTCTTTATGAGACATCAGGGAAAAAAAAAAAAATTACCTGCCCTGGAGATCTAAATTTGTAGGCAGAAAGATGCAAACTAGGAAATCCCAAAACACACAAAAATTATCTTGCTCAACTAACATTATACTACTTGCATGATAATAATTATAAACAGACACACCATTTGATTGTTTACAGATTCATTTCTCTTCTCTACTTAGTTCAGCTAAAATTTGTAGAGTATTTCCCCTCATTTGTGGAGTAATTGACTTGTTCTCATGACAAGCCTGGGCTTACAATCCAAAGCTGAGTGTGATCTCTCCCTCACAGCCGGATGTCTCTGTGAAACACGCGCTGGGATTTCATCGCGTCTTGCTGGGTTCAGTACAAAAACTGCTGTTGAGATGCAAACACCTGGGCTGTGCAGAAAAGGATGCCAGGGGAGCAGAGGGGTGGCTTGCACTCTTTGCATTCACTGAAACAGCAAAGCCAGAGGCTCTCCCCTTCACACGGTGTCTGTAGTGCTGCCAAACCCAGAAGCTTTGGAGATATGAACATCTCAAAGAACCACCTGTCAGGGGACAGCACGAGAAGGCTTTCCATTTCCAGCACTCTGTAGGCTCTCTGGAGCAGCCTGCTCTGCCATGGCTGTGGGTCAGGCTGCCCACACTTTGCTTCCCCTGCTCCCACTGTCACCACCCCAGATTGCCTCATCTCCTCTGTTGAAGGATAATTTCTGCTGTTGAATTTCTGCTGTTCTTCAGGCAAGTCTGCTGGTTGTCCTGCAAGGCTCTTTGATGCCTTGGCACAACAAAGCTGGCCTTTGTCATTGGGCTCCTCCTCAAGCAAAGCCGTTGTGTATCCTTCATTAGCCCCTGGCACCCTGATGCCTTCCTCTGGTCGGGGTGAGGTGACACCTGGGCTCCCAAATCTCCCTCCTCTTATCAGCCTTTCCCTGTCCTTGCATGAGCACAGCCCTGGAGGAGGGCTCCCCTGTACCATGGGGTGAACAGCCTGTCTCATGTGTGGAGGCACAGGGAGCTGCCACACTCCTCAGGCTTTTCATGTGGCACAAAACACCTGCCTGTGCACACAGAGTCACCTTCTGCCTGCAGTCAGAGCCCTCCTCACACAAACACCGTTTTTGGCAACACTGCCTGGTTCAGCTCAGCTTCCTCTCCCCAGTGATCATGTACTGGTTCCTCATCTTTATCAGAATGGGCAGCTTTGTACTGAAAACCTGCTTTGGTTTTTGCTGCTTTGTGTTCATGTTGGGCATTTTTTGGTGGGGTCTTCTTTTCCCTGTGGATGCTCTTTCACACTGCCAGTTTGGTCTGTGTCTCCTCACTGCCTGGTTTTCCTGAGGAGCTGGTCCCAAGCAGAAATGGGAGGTCACCTCTTGTGTGTTTCAAAAATTTGTAAGAAGTATTCATTGGGAATCAGATATGAAAATGTGCACAGAGTTAGAAGAGAAAGTATTAGTGGCATAACCCTTCTAATGATATTCCCTACAGATCTTACAGGTATAAATATTTCCAGTGTTGAACAAGTGCTGCCTTAAATCATTCAATCACTCTCTATAGGCTGCAGCTCACTCAACAGCAAAGTTTTGTCCTGTTTCCAATCTCTCCTCAACAGGGAACACAGGATTGCTCCATCATATTCACTGTGTGTTCTCTTCTGCTGCTACTTTCCATCCTGCTTGGATGAGTACTTTTTCCCCAGTTGGGCAACTGGTAATAAAACCAGTATCTCACAGTGATTATTTGACTCCATTGATTTCGTCTTTACCTGTAATCAAGTGCAAAGCAGAGGGTCAAGAGCTTTTTCGTATGGGTGACACACCACGTGTGACTGGGACCAGACTCCCATGGACATCTTGTCCTATTCTGTAGCAGAGTTACACCAGGGAAAGGTTTGGCACAGGCTGTAAAAGCTAAACCTTGACCCAGCACGAGCAAATGAGAGCGAGGCAGCTGTTTAAAATGCCTGATGGTGAATTCAGATTAAACCATTTCAATATTGACTGAAATGCTTAATTTTATTGGCACTGGCTACTGTGAGCACACTTCCCTCTCAGTGACAAGCAGCGGGATCACCCAGCTCAGAGGTCAGCAGGTGGGCTCTCCATCCTTGGCTCCCCTCTGAGGACAGGGCTGGGGAAGGGATGATCCCTAACTCAGGCCATCACACCCCTGCCCTTGAACACTGGGGAGAATGAAGCAGATGCAAGTGGCTGGTGATCTGGTTTTCAGCCCAGCACTTCTGACCAGGGGACGCTGGGCTGTGTGGCCAGAAGCCAGTGAGCTGCCAGCAGAGTGTTTGTGTGAAGACACATATAACATCTTTTGGCTGACAAACTGCAGTACACGTCTGTCCCCATGCCCAGGAGTAGGCAGAGCAGTTCTCTGCTTCAACTCCCTGTGTTATATATATATGTGTGTGTGTATGCATAGCCAAAAATGTGAACTTCTTGTGGTGGTGATTTCTCCAAGCTCCTGCCCAAGACAAAGCCAATGCCCCCAGGATCTGTCTGGAGAAGGGGAAGGCGCTCTGTCTGCTCAATCAACGCGCTGACACCACAGTCCCTGAGAATTGGCTTGGCAGCGGGCGCTCTCCGAGCCAGCACTGGCAGATCAGCAGCTGCTGGAAGCAGACACTCCTTCGCAAGTTCTGGTCCTCTCTGGTGTCACCCAAGCTGCTTCCCTGACTTCCAGCGACGGCTTTTTGTTAATTAGGTCACGCGTGGCCCCGCCGCGCTACGCGGCGCCAACGCTCTGGTGCCGGTGTGTCTTTTCACTTTTGTGAGGCTGGCATTTTCTTTGCTCTCCAGGTTATGCCAAGACAGAAGGAGGGACTTGGAGAGGGAGGATTAACCTTTCGCTGGCCACGATTCCCTCCCTCTTATCGCGGAGGCTTCGGCAAGGCGCCCCCCCGCCCCCCAGCCAGCCTATCTGTCTGAATTGCTGAAAGCATAATGCTCCCATATGAGAGATAAGTAAGTGAGCTCTCTTTCTTTTCTGTAGGGATGAACTATAGTGTATGCAGATTATTGGGAGAAGAAAATAATATCAGAGAAAGGTGGCTTTCTTAAAAGGCATCGGTAGCATTAGTGTCATGTGTGAAGCACCCATTTGTGACAACTGTACAGACCTTTCAATGGAAAATTGTGCTGTGCTACCTTTTAAAGTATGAAATGCTAATTTTGGATTTACAGTTTTTGAACTGGAGGGCTGCATTTTGCATGGAATTTTGTTTAATTTCCCAGAGAAAAAAGGCATTTGAAACACAACTGCCTACAGCCAACTGTCAACAAAAATCAACTGTAATAACACGCGGCCTGTCACTGATTTATGTGGTGATGTGGTAATCTTCTCAATTTAGCTGGATATTTCTTCTTCATACCAAATAGCTGAAAGTCTTGCTAGACATTTATGAATATCGGGAGGTGCTATTAGGATGATAATGGGGCAAGATTAAAGAGGTGCTCACTAGTTCAAAGTGCCAGTTAAAGAGACAGGGAATTGAGAGGTGCAGATATATATGGCCCGTTGGTATAAGTGAACTTTATATTTTCAGAGTTGCTTAAGATTTGGGAGACGGCATATTGAAATCCATCTGCCAGGAGAGCGTCTTTCTAAAGGGAGACTGGGGGAAGCAACTGTATGCTTTTTTATTTTTTTTTTTTTCCCTTCTAAAAAACATGCTTTTGTTTAGCAGGAGGTTTGGACTGAAAATCTTAGGTATGGAAGCTGGAGCAAGTGAATGTGGATGATGTTTTAGCAAGCAGAATGCTGGGAATTCTCCCCCTTTTTTACAAAGGTCTGAGCCTCAGCCATGGTCATTTTGCAGCAGGCTGTGTCTCAGCCAGGACTGGCGAGTAACATATCACACTCTATGTGTTACAGCTAAGAAAAGTAATTGGCCTCTCATAAAGAGCTAGAACTAATGCAGACAAAACGATATTGCAAGACTTGAGCTGCAAATAAAGAGACAAGTTTGTGTTTTACAAAAATGTATAATTTACCAGGCATTTCATTATGCTGTATAAAAAGGCAAAAATGATAATTGAAAATAAACGTGGCTGCCTAGCTACAGTATATGCTGCCAGCGTTACTGGAAATAGAAGTGCTTTCTTGCTGAAGAGAGTTAAAATTTTCATACAACTTCTGTCTGCAGACTTGTGTAATGTATCTTGTTAAATTTGTTTCAGTTTGGGTATTTGTTACAGAGAAGCAGGCAAAATGTGAGGCTCCGTCTGCGTATTTTTATATCTAGGGGGTTGTACAATTATATTAATTATTAACAGCCTCTTCTGCAGATGCACACATCTGTGGAGTCTGAGGCAGGATTCATCTTGCTGAGTTTATTCCAGAGTGGGAAAAGTGCATCAGTTGCCTTCAAGGTTGCCAAAGATATCCCACAGCAAACTCCTGTCTTCCAAGGAACATGGTTACAAATGTAGATAAACTAACGTAACCTAGTTGGGCTATTTTGCCCTGAAGCAAAGGGAATTCCGAACTGCTGTTTTTCTTCAATACATGGGGCTACTTGGGGACGCTGAGAATTACTGGAGGGGGAGAACACAGGTCTAGGAATTGTCATTGCTTCTGCCCTAAAAGCTTCTTTCTGGCCCCCTCATTCCTGGCAAGAGGAAGCTGCCACAGACATGGTGTCCCTCTGTGTCCAAATGTCTGAGTCTCCCTGTGCTCTGCACACCCAATGTGGGAAAACCTTCCCCAAGGGAGCTTTGGGGGAAAAAACCTTCCTCTGGATTGAGATTTTCCCTCCAAGCTCTGCAATTTCTCAACAGAGAGAACTGTAAAAGGCTCCAGGCTCAGTTCTTCCCAGGGTCTGCTCATGCCCCACAGCAACAAAATGCTGTGCAGGTTATCCAAGCTGAAACTACTGAGTTTCCATTTGCTCTGGAATTAAGCTAAAAAAATCAAAAGGTGAGAGGTTCTCCCTTGCCTTTAAAGGCCAGGGAGGTAGGGGAAGAGAAATGAGATAAGTTCCTTGTTGGCACTCCCCTTCCACAGATCCCTCACCAGGGTGGATGGAATGGCAACTGAGTGGACAGGGTACAGGGAAAAGAGCTCATCAGCAGGAAGGTTGTACTTTCATGTGTGTGTTTAAAATTATCTTCTTTTCCATTCTTTCTTTCCATTTGGGCTCTTCTTTTATCTACAGACTCAGCTGGGCTGCATTGTTCAGAGTCATGGTTGTGTTTGGATGGGTCAGGCCCTATGAATTCGCTTGGCCTTGAAGCAAAAAAGCTCATCATGAATAATGAAAGAAAGGAAAATAATGCCTGAGACAGAATGACTTTAAAAATTATTAATATCTATTCTTTCCCTCATAATTTGCCTCCAGACTTTTCCCTTTTCAAAATAGCTTGCCATTAGCAGTTGAACTTTCAATAGTCAGTAGTTTGATGGAACTGGTGTTCTGAAGCCAAAGGGAACATTATTATTATTATTATTATTATTACTATTATTATTATTTGGAATCAAGGTTCATTTTGGTAAGTTCAAAGCCCTGGGTGAATACAGAAAGGCCCAAGTTCTGTCCTCCAGCACATCTTGCTGGCTCAAGCTGGCCACTTGGAACACAGCAGTGTTTGCCAGGCAGGTACTGAAATTGTTGTGACCGTGGATGTGTAAACAGCAGCATCGGCTCCCATCCAATAACTGCTGACAGGAAAGCTGGTCCTGTGCAGAGCAGCACCGAGGGGATTTGCAATTATGAAGGAATGGGATATATCAGGGATGCAACTGGCTGTCACTAAGTAGCTCAGCAACTCTCAGGGGCCTCCACTGGGGCTCCCCACGCCTCCTCTCAGGCAGGAGATTTTCCTGCTTCAGAGGCTTTTATTAAAAACCAGTTCAGGTAAATGCTGACAATAAGCAAGCAAACCTGTTGAGCCTCGAGTCCACAACGTGCCAGGCAACAGGATGCTTCTCTGTGACATTTAAGAGAGCTAACACCTGAAGAAAATACTGCATGTTTTACCCTTTCTGCTTAAAATAACACCAAGAAGTGCTGCTCTTGCAATTGCATTTAGGGGCATTTTCAGCAGGCTGTCCCCACCTCTGTCCCCAGGATCTAAGGGCTTCCAGTTGCCTCTGATTAAAGGAAACCTTCTCCATTAGTGCCCTGGTTGGGACTCTGAAATAACCCAAAGCAGCTTTATGTACCCCAAAAGCAGCTCCACAGCAGAATTTGGTGTGTGCTGAGGCAGGGCTCTGGCAGGGTGTGGAGCAGAGCACTCACAGCCAATGAGCTCCAGGAGTTAATTAGTGTGTTATCCCAAACACCTGTGGAGCACACTTATAGCCTCGGCTTGCTCTGGCTGCAGTTTTAGTCTCTGCTGCTCCACGTTCCCTCACAGCAGCTCCCTCCAGCTCCCTGGGATACCCTGAGCTTTGGGTAAGGTAAGTTTGCCTGTTATTCCTAAAGTTTTACAGATTTGTAGCACAACAATGCTCCATGTTTCTTTGAGGTGATGAGCAGAGAAAGCTTGATGGTTGTAGGACCTGAAGTTGCTCCTTGCTATGGCTGTTGTAAGGTGGAGTAGCTGCTTGGGATGTGAAAGGGATTTTCTGTGGTGAAATTATTTTTTTTCTCTTTTAAGCCCTCTCCCCATCTATATTTACTCTTAGTTCCATGGTTCTGCTTTGTTGGCGTATTTATGCACCTGTATATGTGTATGGCTTCTCTTGTGAGCCTTCCCTGAGCTGGTCATCTGTGGAGAGGATGAGGATTTTATGGGAATCTAGCAGGATTTTTATGGGAATTGGTACTTCTTAAGTCAGACTTCTTTGATTTTCTACCAAAATAGCAGATGAGTATTTTGTTGGCAATGGTCAGCTGTGCCAGCTCTGTGAGCATTGTGGTCCTGGAGTTTGTGGAGTCAGAATTGTTATGGCCTTTAGACAATGCTCCCACTGAGTGTGGGGATTTTACCCCTGGTTAATATAAGGGATACCCCAAATTTCCACTTCACCCCTTTCCTGGCCCTGGAGGAAGCTTGGGGGAACAAAAGGTGAATCTTTTTCCTCAGCTGCTGGAGCTTCAGAGGGCCTGGGCAGCGTTAACGAGGCACAGCTGGGCCTCGTTTAAACACTTGAGGCTAAAGGGTGAAGCCACGAGGAGCTTCCAGAACCTTCTGGGCTTTTCCAATCAGGCTGTGGATTAATTAATTATCTCTGCCTTCTGCTAGAGGTGGAAGGAAGCCTTTTAATGTCTGCCAGGGAATAAAGCTTCTTGTGTTGCCCACTGAAAGCATGGCAGCCCCAGCTCAAATGGGTGAACCTGTGTCACACCCCCCATTTTCTGGATTTTAATGGCTTGGGGGAGGAGATCCTACATGGAAAACCCCTCTGATTCCAGGGGGTTCACCTGCAGCGTGTGCCAGGCTGGGTTTTGAGCCATCCAAATGCACTTGTGTGTTACCTGCAGAGATAATTGAATGTATGTGCACATCCCCAGCAGAACACCTGTGCTGCCTCCCTGGCATGCATAAGTATTCCCTGCATGCCTGTGTGTTCCCTGCAAGCTACACTACACATTAATAAGACAATCCATATATTGCATTAGGACAGACCCTATGCAGACAACGCTCCAGGTACTGATTTTTCTTTTTTTTTTTTTTTTTTCTTTTGAGTGTAAATCCTGAAATATGGCTGATATGGTCCACTGCAAAATGAACCTATATTGGAAATGGCAAAATTGTAATGTAAAATATACTGGGGTCAGTGGGGTGTGATGTTTTTTGCATACATTTTTTCTCCCTTGACCCATGCCATTCTCCTGCATATCGGGGGAAAAAAGCTTCATCTCACACGGAAATGTGATGTCCTTTACTGCCAGAGGCTGTTGCTGTTTTAAATGAGGAAAAAGCACAATGCATGAAGAAGGAAAATTAAAGCATATTCATTTTGGAAATTAGATACGGTGTCAGGAGACTCTCTGGAAATAGCATGGTTTGAATGGAGCACCAGACTACAAGACAGTTCACTGAACTTTTGACCACTATTTATACTATGGGAGCTTTTGAAATGGGAAGACAGCGAAGTATTTTATAGCTGTTTAATAGTGGATTGTGGTTTTTTCTAGACATTTATCTTCCCTCTGAGTGTATATAAGATAAGTAAACATTATGGAGTGTAATTGCCTTGTGTTGGAAGCGCTTTAATTTAGGGCTGCTTTATGCTCCCTGTTTGTGGCACATCTCATCCCCAGGCACTGTGAGGGGGTGCAGGTGCCACCTGAGTGCCTGACTCCATCCTAGGGTCAAAAACCTAGCTGAGCCTGCTCTTGGCATCTCAGTGATGCTTCTGCTGCTTGTGTTGGGCAAAAAACTTAAGCCTAAAGCAGAGGTGCTTGTGGCCCTGGACTCAGGTAACTTCTAGCTCCAGGCCTGACTTAATTCCCTTATCATTGCTATATAGTGAAACTCACTTTAACCTGCTCTGTGGCTTCAGTCCCTCTTTAGCATTCCAAGTGCAGGGAGCAATCCACCCTTCCAGGGCTGGCAGCTCTCTCATTACAATTGTGACGCTGCATCACCAGGCAGACATGCATGAATGAAACACTGTTTGTAAAACCAAAAATGTGTTTGGGGTATTTTTAGGTCCTGTTAACTTGGGCTGTTGTTCAGGGAAATAATATGGAAAGATCAGAATTTTGGCGTAATCTGAGAAACGTGGTCTCGGCGTAGTCAAGACTTTTTTCCCTTTCTCCCTTTACTTTCCAGCTATGTAAATTTTTAGCTTCAGCTGGCATGGGGAGAGTTGCACCATGGCTGTGGGTCCCAAGGAGCATTGAGAGGGAAGTGCTCTGGAGAAGGAGCTGCCACTGCCAAACCAGCCACCTTCTCCTGGAGCTGAGGGCTCAAATGGAGTCATGCTGCACTGGGATTGGTCCAGGTAGTGCTGTTTTACTTCTGCTTTTTCCCTCTTGGAGACAATTGTAAAACAGATCTCTTACTGCTTAATACTGAGAGGCAAGCCACAAAGACTTTTTTTTCCTTTTTGTTTTTTAGTGTGCTATTAGGGGAAGTTTAGGCTGATGGACATCCATTGCGTGGTCCCTTTGTCTTTTGTCATAGTATAGCTTAGCCTATGTGGGAAGGAAAAAAAAAGATTTTTTTTCCTTCTGCCATGGAAGATGCTTTTCTTCCTTGGACCAGAAGCTCCTCTCCTCTCAGTAGCCAGTAACAACCCTTCTGTTCATCCTTATGCCAGAGCCCCAGTGTGGAGCTAATAGAGATGGCTGACAATTAGGGATGAGCTGAGATGCTTTGGCAGGCTCCGGGTGCCGCGGCCCCCGGGGTGCTCTGGGATCCCTGGGAGCAGCGGGTGCAGTGCCAGCCGTGCTTCCCACGTGCCCTGTGCTCCTGGGGACAGCACTGGGTGTGCTGAGCCCAGCTGGGGCTGGGGGCTGCAGCAGTGTGTGAGGGGGAGTCTCTCAGAGTCAGCTCTTCCCTCCTGGGAGGTGCAGCTCTTCCCTCCCTGGCTGCTCTTTGTCGCTGCTTTTTGCCAAGATGTCCCAGGCACTGTCAGGTCTCTTCTCCTGTGGGAGATGGATGTGACAATATCCCAGGATGACTTTATTTTGTCCTCAGGAGTAGCTTGATGGGTCACAGCTGGAGAGACAGTGTCCCTGGAACACACAACAGATACGATGTGTGGGATAATGTTTTTAAAGGAATGCAAATTCCCCCTCAGTGCACACCTCCTCAGGTGTTGGGTTTGTTACTTCCTTTTGTAATGATTATGAATTTTACTTTATTTTTCTCTAGACTTAGAGTATTTCTATCCTGTGCTTTCTTGTTGCCCAAGACAATATCTGGAAATACCTTGAGATCCTATTTATGCCAAAAACTGTATGGTACAAGTGGTAATTTTGGATGTTTTCCTTATTCTTTATTCAGTGTGGGACTACTCAGACATAACTTGAAACAATACCCCAAGTAACCATTGGTGAAAAAGCAAATACCCCAAACAAATGTCTCAAAATTAGAATTTTGCCATGGGATGGTTTAGCTGAGCCATGACCAGCAGCTTGTCATCTCTAGCATGGTTTCCACCCTGAAAGACTGAATTTACCTTTTCTGCTCATCCTGACTAGCTATTTGTGGGAGTGTGGAGAAAAGCTGCTTCCCCAGCCTCATTAGGGAGCTGTGCTGCAGGGAAATTGCTTAGGGAATTTTTGTACATCATTTGAATCCCGTGAAACTGAAATGAAGAGGTGTGTTTTCATTATTTTATTTCGCTTTTCTTAAGGCTCCAGGGTCTCTTTCACCACGGTGTGGAAATTTGTACCTCAGTGTTCCTGTCTGCCAAGTGTGTCTGATATTTGTGGAGGACTTTGGAAGTGTCTCAGCCTCCAGCCCAGTAAAACTTTTAATCTGCACCATGTGTCTATTAAAGAGGAGTGGTAAAGTGCAACAGGTGGCCAAAACCTAGAAATTAGCAAATTTCAATTTGCATTTTGGAGGCGTATGAAATACATCTGTGTCGTCTCTAGAAACACAGAGAGGGACCATGCTGACAGATCTTTATCCTACATGTCTGCACATGCTTTTCTGAGGAAAAAACCCACAAAACCAGACCAGAGCCAAGGCACAGGGGTAGTGAAACAGAAAAACGAGTGGCTTGTCCCCATGGTTTGCACTGTGGTCCGTGTGAGCACATCAGACATGGGTTCTTTGTGTGTGTGAGGAGATAACAGATCCACATTAATTTCAGAGCTGATTGCTGTTCTTTATTAATAGAAATGTGATGCGGTGCCAACGCCAAGCCCTGCCAGCCTTTCCTTTTTATCTCCTCTTTCAAACATAGACAGCGTGGAAAGCCTGATCAGGAGGATCCCCCCATCCCTGTTTATTTCACAGCTTGTTAAGCTGAGGGACAGTAATGGCACCTTCCCATGGCTGAGGTGACGGGGAATTGTCAGCTAATGCTGTAAATATCACCTGGAAATTTTTTTGGAGGCTGGAAATAGTTTCTGTGGAATAATGCTAATTTAATACGGCTTCATAAATTGAACAGAATTGAATGAGTGACAGTAGATTTGTGAATAATTTGCAAATTGAAGCAGTGATAAAATTTGTCAAATAATGTGTTTTCTATTAATAGTTTGCCCTGCTCCATGTAGCTGCTGAGCAGTCTTGATTCTTTTGGGTTTTTTTGAGGAAAAGCTGGAATAAAAATTCTTTTTATTATTTTTGTTATATTTTTTTTCCTTCCCTGTTCCAAGAGCCATTGTTTACTTCTGAAGTGGATGAAAGATGAATTCAGGTTACGTTCTGACATTACGATGAAATTGTCAATAGAAATCAATGCCTTGTCAGATGATGAGTTAGGGGCTATAAGGCAGCCTAACAGTGTCCCTATATCTTCAGGCTCCCTCATTGTGCTGCCCTCCTTGGGAGCCAGGCAACTGTGCTGTTATGGAGAGGTGTTGTCATCGTTAAGGGGACAGAAATGGAGTTTAATAAACCTGGCAGCCAAGGCACGGAGCCCTCATCCCAGTGCCAGGGTTATAAAGCACCACCTTGTCTGTCGAGCCTGGTGCTCCCATCTGCATTTATTATTGACCCTGGAGAGGTAATACAAGCACAAGAGATGGAGGTCAAAGAGCTCACCTTCAGCTGCTGCCTGTGGCCACACTGAAATGGCACTGTGTCACCTCTGTCCTCCCAAGGACCCTGGCACGCTGAGCCACGGCTGCTTCCTGATGTGCACCCAGGAATGGCCAGGGATGGGGAATGCTGTGTTGGAAATGTGCTGTCCCCACCCAGAGAGGCTCTGGTGTCACCCAGAGCCCGGCTGGAGGGGTTTGAGCTCTGCCAGCTGGGTGCTCCTGGGGCATTCCTGCCTGATGGAGCCCGGATGCAGCCAGGCTCCTGCCCGGGGCCATGCTTGCTGCCTTTTGCAGCCCATTCATTTGGGGAGCTGGCTGTGCTCTCCAGGTGTGCCTTTGAGCTTCTGCTGGAATGGCCTGAAAGTCATTCCCCTCTCCCCTCAAATCTGTCCAGATCCTGAATTCCACATCCTCTCTGGAACAGAAGCTCCTTCAGCCTAAACTGGTTCAGCCCCAGAAAGCAAAACCCCTAAACAGAAATGATAATTATTATATAAACTCACCAAAACACACCCAAAGAACCTGATTCAGAACAAGACAGGAACAATTTATTCTCTGTCTCTCCATGGATTAGAGGGGTGGTACTTGGAGCAGCTTGTTAAACAGAAGTGCTTGGCCCCTGGCCTTGCACTGCTGTTTAATGATCCACTCTTCATGTGCCACCTCTCTAATCCACGGAGAGATAGGTACAAATTGTATCTATAATGTTATATTATTTAACAGTATAATGTATTATAAATCATAGAATTGCATCCCTGCCTTGTAATTGGTGAGATGTGTTGCATGAGAAATCCCCTAATTCAATATAAAGTGGTTGCTCTTATGCATAACTACCTCTCTGGATCAAACCAATTCAGCCCAGAAGTGGTGAGGGGAAAGTTAAAGCTTTCTTAATTAAAAAAAAAAAAGGCAAAAATATAACTTAGCATGGCTTTTTAGGCCCCTCATTGGGTTTATAGGCTCCTGCCCTCCAAGAGCTGTTCAAGAGAGGAGCCTGTCCTTGCAGCAGGAGCTGGTGTGCAGCGTGTCCTGCCACTTCCCAGAGGATCCTGCCTGCACACTGCTCTGCTTGCACCAGGACTGATCCTCACTTCTGGTGCTGGATCTGCCAGAGGCAAGGAAAAATGTCCAGCCCCTTCTGCAGCGCCTGTCTCAGTGATGTGAGAGCACTTCTGCAGCACAGTCCAAACCAAGCCCCCTGTTGTATTTCCCCCCTCCCCTTAAACCCAATGTCTTGTCCTTGAATAGTGACCAGGAACAGCCACAGCTTCAAGGAAGACTTGAAAGTATCAAAAACGTGCTCATTATGTAACACATGAGGAAAAGAAGTATTTTTTTCCTGACCCTGATAGTGATCCACTCATATCCTACAGCACTTTGAGTGATGGGCTGTCTGGTTCGTTCCGTGGAGTTGCAGCTAACAGATGTGTCTTCCCCCTCCCCAATAAATAACTAACCTTTCTTTAATAAATAATAAATAAACCCTGGAGCTGTTCTAGACAAACTATGCTTAATTAAAGCCTCTGACACTAAAACAAGTTGCATTTTCTAATTGAAAAGAGAGGTATTTTTGGCACAAGAAAAGAAAATTTAGCAGTAAGAGTTTCTCTAAATGCATGATAGGAATGGACCTTAATGAAAGCAAGAAAAAAAGCTTTATTTCAGCCTTAGCTAGGCTTGGCTCTGGGATTAAGGGTGCTGTGATGGGTCCTAACCAGGTGTGGCGCTGACCTCACTGGACAAGATCCTGTTGGTCTTGTGTGGTTTCCAAAATAATGGAGACCAGCCCTCAGACAGGTACCAAACTCTTCAGGTTTCTTGAGGGCAAGAACTCTGGAAACCTTTTGTGAGTACTAATTTTTGATTTTTTTCCTCTCTGCTGAATTTGGGTAAATCTGTAAATATTTAGGAAACCTTATCTTGCTTTTCCTCTGGTATTTCACCTGTGAGAAGAAATCTGGCAGGCTTAAAACAAAGAGAAGGAAATAAACTTTTTAGACCTTTGTATGACTTGAGCCAGTGCAAATTTGCATTGGGGCTGGGGGGAAGGTGTCTGTCTCGTTTGAGGAGGAAGTGATGAGGGGCTTATTTCTGAATCAAAGCACAGATCAGCCATCCCCATCTCCTCCAGCACTCACAGGACAGCCCGAATTACTGATTCAGAAAAGTTCCTTCATGTCCTTCTCTGCCTTATTTAAGAAGGCAGATATTCCCCTAAAACCAGGGGAGCTGTAGGGTTGTTTCCCCCTGGTTTTATACACACCATATACAAGGTGATAGCCTTCATTAGGTTTTTTGGAAAAGGGAAAGAGCTGAACTGTTTGTGTTCCAAGTTCTGTTTTGCTTGGCAAATAGGAGATAGTGAGGACCTGGGAGATGATACTTTTTATCTGCAAACAAGGCAAGTGCTTCATTCTGAATCTGAAACTTGCATGAAGTGGGGGCTGTACAGAACCAATGCTCATCCCTGCACGAGGCCTAAAATCTTGATGTGCTGATTCCTTCTGCTCTTGCTTTTTGTCTTTGAATTTATTTTTCTGAGATGCAAAGATGCTGCCAAAACTCAGAGCGAAGTTTTCCAACTTTTTTTTTTTTTTTTAAACTGGTGAAGCCATCAGAATAATGACAGTACTTCTCAGGGCAATTAGACAAGACTGTTTTTCACCCAGGTTGTTATATTTATGTTTGTTGTACCTGGGTTTCCTTCCTGCTGGAGTTGTTTTGGTTTTGCTGAGTGAGAATTGTGTACAAAAGGAATGCTTTTATACATTTATCTCCTCTTTCTAGTCAGTTTTACCTGCTCTTACAAGTGAAAGCCTGGGGGTGGGAAACAAGGAAAAAAAAAATAATTTCTTAGTGTTCTCCCTCTGAAAGCCCCAAATAATAATGTGGAGTGGGGCAGAGCATTTTTCCCTGCTGTGAGTGGCTGCAGTGCCCCCTCCCCTCCTGATGCCCTGGGGCTCTGGATTCTGGTCCCCAGGGTGGGCAGGGATTCCTGTCCTCGCCCCTGAACAGATCAGGGTGGGCATGGGGAGAGAAGGGTGGGAGGAGCTGAAAACAGAGGGACAGGAACAAAATGCTTCTCTCTTGGCGAGCTTTAATCGGCGCTCACCTCGCACATTTGTAAAAATGACTGCCTAAGAGGTGAAAAAAATCTATTTCTCCAGCAGCACGCACTTACTCTTAAATCAATCCAATGCAGCAGGGCACTTATTTTTTTTCCTCCCGACTTTTCTATTTATTTGCTTTATATGACAACAAAGTTGCCTTTTTCTGGACTGAAGTGAGCAGCAGAGTGCTGTGCCTCTCTCCTTTCCCCACTCTGTGGTATTATTGGGAGTAGGGTGTGGACACCATTCAATTTGTGGAGTGTTTTTATGCGCCTGTCTGCATAAAAATAGGATGTAGAGATGTTGAGGATTAAAGGTATGGTCAGAAACTTTTTTAGTATGGTATGAAATAGTTGCACTGAGAGCAGCTCTTTCTGACCCTCCAGGACCTCCATACTGAGCATACAATGGCAATAAATCCTGCAGCAGATTAAGCAATTTCCCCACAGTAACGTGTCTATTGGAGTTTCAAATAACTCAGAGTGGCTGGAAACATTTGGATATTCCAGTCTGTACCCCATCTGTATGTAGAAAGTTGATGGCAGGGCAGCATCCTGAACTTTGACTCCTTGTAAAAGTTTAAATTGCTGCCCTGCTGGGCTGAGTGAATGCTAATTACTTTGTCTCTTACAATACGTCCAGACTACTTATTTAAAAAAAAAAGTAAAAAAAAAATCCCTGAAGACACAGCTTTTGCATGCCAAATATATTGCACTCAACAAAACACAGGGAGCAGTGGGCCTGTTTGCATACAGGCAGTGCCATTGTGAATTTGCTGGGTTTAATGGCCTTGAAGAATAATTTCAGTTTTTCACTGCTCATGTGAAAATCCTCAAGGCTGAGCAGCTCCTGGTGGCAGCTGGGGTGCACAAAATCCATGCAGGTTTCTCTGAGGGCCTTGGAGCATGTCCCCAAAACAAAGATGATGGTCTTGAGTGTGAATTTATCGATGAATCAAGCAGGATTTCTTGCAGGCAAAAAAGGTACAGTCACAATAAGGCCACAGCTGTAACCCATGGAAGCAGAGTCCAGCATGCTCTGTCTTCCTGGAGATGCTCAAAATCTTTGATGCTGCATTGCCAGAGTCTAATAATTATTAACAAATCTGTAATAACAATATTAATTGCCAGGGAAGCCGAAGTTCACTGATGAATTTTTGGTTCCTTTCAGCAATTGTTAAGCACGATTAGAAGATCAGCCCTGTTGAGCTGCTGGCAGTGAGGATGTTTGTGAGGGCCACTCCTTGTGTCACTGCTGTGGGCAGGAGTGGCTGTTTGTGGGGTTCAGGCTGCAGAGGTGGCATCAGGGTACCCTGAAGGGGAAGAAAAAACATCCCAAAAAGAGAAAAACTTAAAGGTAATGGAGCTTATGAGTAGGGATGGACAAATCCCACTGGAAAGTGAGAATCTAAACAAAGGTGAGACCCTCTGCTGTGCCCATTCCAGAGCTGTCAGTGTGCAAGCTCACACAAAAAGCTGCTTGTTGGCTACCTGGGCATTGCACAGGACCAAAACCCAGTGCCCTGGAACTTTCCTGAGATGTGGGGGAGAGCACAGGGCTATTTGTCCCATTTATTCTCTCCTGGGTTAGAAAGTGGTGTCATGTTGTGGGATTTCTTTTTCCTCATATGCAAAGAGAGGAAATTTATTTTCAGCCAAGGGTAAGCTTGTCCTGCACAATGACTGAACTGTCACCCGAGAGTGCTGTGGGCTGGAGGGTGTTTGTACACTGGGTGATGCTGTGACCCCCTCAAGGACCCTTGGAATCCTCCTTGCCCTGATTTTAGAGCAACTGAGTCTTTGTGGTGCCCTGTGTCCCTCATGGTCGTGTGAGGGGATGGGGAAATGTGCTGCTAGCACTGCACACCCAGGGCAAGGGCAGAATTTTGGAAATAGGTTAGATGAAAGGCATTCCTGATGTGCTGCCCACCAAATGTCCCAATGAAAAGGAATGTCTTCTGTGGAGAGAAACAGCCTGCAAATAATTAATTGAAAACGGGGGGAAGGGGGCAGAATTAAAGAATTTCATAATATTTCAGACTCAGAAAACGTGTCACCAAATCAACAAACAGAGTATTCATTAGGAGAAATTTGCTTAATTTCAGACCAGGGATGTGGAAGTGCCGTGAGAGTTGTTCTGAGGGAATTTTTAGCCCAATCAGAAATGAGAGAGGACCACAATTATTATGGGAGTCTGTTCTTCTGAGAATGCCAACCCAGTTTTGCAGACCCAGGAGGTCTGAACAATCTCAAATCAGGTCTGGCTGTGGAGCTCTTCCTCTCACTGCTGTCTGTGACGTGAGGCTGCTCGTTTCTGTTTTCACAACCAGTGTCACGTTTAACCTCTGAGCTCAGAGTGGAGGAGTTTATTCAGCAGGGCTACCTGTCCAAATCTTCCCTGCAGGCAGAGCCTGACCCAGCAAAGCTGGCTGGGTCTCCCAGGGCAGGGCTGTGTGGTTTGGGAGTGTCAGACCACGTTAAGAGCCTTGATGAACATCACCAGACCACAGGCATGATGGTCCCCTCTCCCCTGGTGGCACCTGTGGAAGGTCACCCTGTAGCTTTTGGTGAGCAGTCCCAAATTTCCCAGCTGGGAAAGGCTTTTTTGGACGCAGCCACTGCAGGAGGATGTGCAGGCCCTGGCTGCTTGTCACCAGGGCTGATTCACTGGGGTACCCCCAGAGCAGGCAGTGGCGTGGTGGTACTGGAATTAACAACTCAGTGTTTTAGATTACTCCCTGGATTTATTACCTTCTGGGAAAAGAAGTTATTTCTAGACCCTCTGCCAACCCTCAATTTCTAGTAAATGAGAATATACTAGTTCTGGGACTTTGGATGTTTTATGAAAGGAGGGGAGGGGTGGGGAAAATGAAGAAGGGAAAATGATTTTGATCTGAGACAGAAATTCAGACAAAGGATTACCCGTGTTGTTTGAACAGACAGTGCATAAACATTACCTTATATTAGAAGGAACAGAGACTCGCAACATCCAGGAAACTACTTTATTCACAAAATAAAACTAGGCCCGTTTCTGCTTATTCAAATACCACCCACAACTTTCTGGGGAAAGATCATATGCAGAGCATATTTGGAAACATTATTAGGAATGCATAAAGTACAGTATTAGTCAATTTTATATGCTCAGTTGCATGAAATCTGTGTGTTTAAAAAATATAATAATTTGCATTTCATGGCTTTTGATAACCTCAGGAGTGCACTTGAAATTCAGCACATGCCCACAGCACCTCCCAGCTCACCCCATTTTTAACTGAAGACCAATGGTTTCTATTAAGGGATCAGGCAGGGACTCTGACAAGCCAGTCAATAACTATGTGAGGTTACTTCATTAATGCTATAATGGCTGATAGAGTGAGAGGCAAAAAACAGGTTCCTGACAGCAGCAAATGAAAATGATAGAGATTCCTGAAGCAACGCGCCTTTCCTTTGTCATTGTCTTTTGCTTGGCTTATTCAAAATGTGGCATTTATGTATTCAGCCTTGATGAATGTTGCAGGCTTTAAGTACTTTTTCCATCTCTAATGCAGCGCCGATTGCACATTGTTCTTTCTTTCTCTCCCTCTCTTTTTTATTTTTTTTTTTCTCCCCCCTTTTTTTTCCCCCCCCCCTCCTATAACCTCTGCTGTCAAGGCACCGTGGGCTGAAGGGTTGCAGGCTCTGGCTAAATGGCTTTTCTGCTTTCCTGCTGTAAACGGGGAGCTGATGGCACCATGGATCATGAGCGCCGCCGAGGTCGCGCTGCCGTGGGTGGCAGCGCCTGGAGGTGTCCCAGCCCCGCAGGGAGCAGGGCTTGAGCCAAGGGGAGGCAGCAGCCCACCTCCCCAGGGGTCACCGGGGTGCTCTAGGGTGGCGTTTGGGAGGTTTGTTGCTCAGGGGCCTCACAATTTGCTTTTTGAGGGATGGCTCGTCCCCAGGACAAACAAAAACTCCATCCCTGGCATTCCAAATCTGGGTGTCCCCTCTGCTGGCTGTCCCAGGGGTGGTCACATTTCTGCCATTCCCCCAGAGCAGAGTCATGTGTGGAATTTGAACATCAGGATAATGGGCCTGGATAATTTAGCTTCTTTAAATGTTTGTAAGTATTGCATATAAATGCCCAAATTGTGGTCAGAAGCATGATAGAGATTCTTACAGTTTGCTTTCACTCTTACTTCCTTTCATTTAACTACTGACAATATTACACATTTGATTTTTGGTGGCAAGTCCTTCTTGCCAAAACACCAATTGTTTTTCCTCAGACCACACAGACCAGAGGGTTGAGGCAAGGCTGGCCCCTTGCAGAACCTGACACCTTCATGTTTGTGCTGTGGAAAAAATCTTCTAATTTATCATTGACCAGTCTTAAAAAACAGTGCTAAAGGTGAAATAAGTGTCCTCAAACTGCCATATGATGAGTTACAAAAATAATTATTTTTTAAAATTGTTCCCTTCTCCTAATCATTGCAGCTATCTCAGCCATGTGTTGAGGATTTTTGTCCAAAACAATCTATTCCTTTCATAGGGTGTTTGTGCACACCTGCTAAATACCTTCCCATCCTCTGGTTTTCTATTCCAAGGCAATTCTTTGCGTGCCTAAACCCCAGTTTGTTTCAAGCCAGCTTCTGAAGATGCTGAGGCTTAATTCAGAGCAGTGTTTAGCCATGTGCTTATCTTTAAATAGTCCCCCAGCAGTCACGTTGCAGAGGCAATATTAGACACATGCCTCTCTGCTGACTCGAGCCTAAAAGGCCTAAATATCCAAATAATTAGATTAATTTGTGGCTTGATAGTGGAAGACTTTTGGCCTAGGAAATGAGAATGCAAAAAGTATGTAAAGCAGTTGCAGATGTGCATTTCCCAGCGAACTTGGAAGAGACCGTGAGGCAAAATGTTGATACTGGGCGTGCAAGAATGCCTGAACATTAAAGGGCTTTAAGCTCCTTTAAGAAGCAGCTTGGGTGCAAACCAAAGCTCGGGTTTAAATTGTTTCCGCAGCAGAAGCAGAGAGGCTCAGAGCTTGCATTATTTATTTTTTTTTAAGGCACTGGTAACTTCAGGGATTTTCCCATGTTTATGCTTTAACAAGAAGGGAGCCAAGTGTGCTGTGGTTAATGACATAAGCATTAAAATAGAAGGATGAGGGAGATCCGGACTCTCAAACCTCTTTGGGGCTTTTGGGCCAGCCCAATGGCCCCCTCAGCAAAGAGGGTGGGCAGTGGGCCCTCAGCAAAGAGGGTGGGCTGCTGCTCTCTCCAGCTTCTTCTCCATGAGCTTCTGGCAAGCATTGCTGCCCAGCACAGGAAGGGTCTCCAAGAGACCAATGGCCAATCTGGGCATGGCTGGGATAACAACTTAAGATCACCCAGATACAGAGGAAGGGCCCAAGCTGCTCGTTTGCAGTTGCACGGGAAGATCTGTCAGAGACCTGGGACGTGGAGAAGGTGTTTGTGGCAGGGGTGGTCATGCCAAGTATCTGCCTGTCTCTCTCTGTAGGTTGGAATGGGAAGCCTAGTTTGGAAACATAACTTCTTTCAAAGTGTGTGGTTTAGCAAGTATTGAAACCTCTCTTGAGGTGGAAAAGCCTGTATTTATTCATATATTGTGAAGTGATCCTAACTGGCCATGCTAGGAGTATTTTCCACTTACTCACAGAAACAAAACTCTGGAAACCAATAGCTTCTTCCAAGGAGGAGCAACTCCCTCTTGGGACTCCTGGGGTTACCTGCAAAGTGTTTGAAGTCCCAGTTTCCAGCCAAATATTCATTCAGTTGCTGAGCACACTCTGTTTGTGTGTAAACTGATGTCATTCTGTGCCCTGTGGAACTTTAGGCCACTTCCCAACAGGGTGATCCCACACCATGTCCTCTGTCTGTGGTTGGTTCAGTACCTCCCTGTTGGTCTTCACACAACTCATTTCTCAGTCTGCCTTCAGCCTTGAATTATTCCAGCATCTTCCAAGCACTCAGCACTTTTCCTTCCCAGATGGGCCAGGCTGTGATCCCTCTTGGTGCAGCCAGAGCAGGCTTGGCACGTCCCCATAACTGCGAACACGGGAGCTGTGGCAATTCCTTCAGAGCCAGGGGTCCCTGCTGTGGCGCTGAGGGTGAGGAGTGTCCCTGCATGGAAGCTGCCTTCCAGGAGAGGGCTTGCTCGAGGGGTGGCTGTGCAGCACAGCTTGCCCTCCCTTAGGATAAACCCTCCTGGAGAGGCGGCTCTGGGAAGTGCAATTTGCACCTCTCTGCACAGGCTGAGGTGTGAATTGAGTGAGGAGGCTGCCAGGCTTTGCTTCCTGCTTGGGAAACCACCAGGAGTGTTTTCCACCGGGCAACAAGGAGAAAGGGACATTGATTTTGCCAACACAAATTTGCTGTCCTTGCCCAAATTGTTTTTGTGGGAAGTGGGTTTGTGGGTGATCAGCACCTCCTGCCCTGCTCCTGCAGGATGGGGCTGCATCCCTGGGCTGGACTCAGGGTGGGGGAAGTGATGGGCCTGGGTGACAAACCTCACTTCTCTGCCTTCACTCCTTGAAATTACTGATAGTCCTTCCCTGTTTTGGCTGATATTTGTGTGCAAAATCCTGCTTTTTAAAAGGTAGCAGAGATTCACAAGCTAACACAAACCCTGTGTGGTTTTATGTGCAGAGCTGGGTGGTGGCTGAGTCAAGTTGTCTTTTTTTTTTTTTTTCTTAAGTTGTGAAATTGCTCAGGAGTAACTGGGAAATGCATTTTCTGACAGGAAACATTACACCTGTCTTACCTGTTCACATTCACAGAATGGTCTGAGCACAAAGGAGGGCATTTAATGAACCTAATGAATCCATCAGTTAAAGAAAATTCATGTGCTTTCCATCATCAGATTTTATTTCAAGGCCAAACTCTATTCAACCCAGCACAGAATCCCCTAGCAGATACAACTTTAAAATATAAAATCAATTGTTGCATGTGGGTATTTTTTAAAAGAGGTATTAGGTAAAAGTATCAATGCCTGTATTACACAAAGGTAGAGATGTAATGAATGTTTTCACAGAAATAAGATTTTTTTTTTTAAAGAATCCCCTGCTAATTTGTCTGCGTTCATCATTTGCTCTTTTAAACAAAAGTTAGAGACATTATTGCTAGCAAACAAAAATCTATTTTAGACAAACACAGTACGTCCTCAAAGATCCAGTTTGTCATGCTGGTAGTCTCATTGGCTGTGATTTGTATATTAAAAAGATTTTAATTGCCCAGGTAAGTGCCTGCACCTGCTAAGACATTGAATATTAGAGCACTTTATTCTAATCTCTTATAATATAGGGCACACTTCACCCATAAAATTATTCTCTACACAATTACAGCTCGGTTTTGCTGAGGTAGAAAGTGCAAGTTAACTGTTTGGTTTTGCTCATTATTATTAAAATCATGCAAATGAGGACCATTAGGTACCAGTTGTGCAGTTAACCACTCGATAGCCTGGTGCCTGCTTTTCCTCCCCACTGCAGAAATTACAGGGGTGGGGATGTGGCTGGGCTGGGTGGGCAGCGAGCTCTGGGAGTGTGAGGAGCAGTATCAGATGTGATATTGCCACCAGTTTTGTGCAAACTGCTGGGTTTTCTCATGCATTCTCTCTCCATTTAACTGGGAAATCTGTGGTTTCAGAATGCAGAGATCTGTTCTCAATGAGAACAACTGGCACAAAGTTTGAAATTGCCTGTAAAAAAACACATTTCTGGGACATGCTCTTCTGAATTAGTCAAAATGTTCTGGTTCAATAAATCAAAAGGTTTCATTCCAATTCAGTATTTCTTTTATAATTAGGGATATAATGCAAAGTAACAGTTCAGAACAGCTTTTTCCTTGGCAATGAATAATTGACTTGCTCTGTTCCAATGAAATTTAATTTTAGGGTTTATTCTCACCAAAACACCATGGTTCAATTTTTGTTCTAAAGAAAATTCTATCAGAATGTGCTGGCTCCTGCAAAAAGTTCCTATCCAATAAAATGGTGTTTCCTGTTGGAGAATGTTTTATCCCAGCTGCTTTGACCGGCTCTTGCCTAGGTCCTCAAAACTCTAAACAAAACAAGGTTGTTCATTACTCTCCCTATTATACCTTTATTAAAAGAATCCCATGCAGCTGAAAAGGGAAAATCCCATGCTCTGAAGTCCAGAACTCCATGGCCTTCAGCAGAGTTGCTCCAGGAATAAATCTGACTCCCCAGTTTTCATCCAGGTGGGTTTATTTGGATATCACAAGGTAACTGTGTGGCTGTAAATCCATAAAGGGATTTATGGTTCTTGCAGGCAGCTCCTGCAGGTCCTGAGGTGAGATGCTGGAATCATCAGGGTGATTTGTTTTATTTTGTCACATGTGGAGGAGGAATAAAATAAATAGTCATCATTTTATTTAGGTGTGCAACCCAGAAATGTTGGTGCTGGATGCACACACAAAGGTGTTGGGGAGAGGAACCAGAACCTCCTGGGTTCAGGGTGAGTTTCACCCAAAGCTGGGCTTAGACTAAAGCTCCTCTGCAATGTGAGAGGCTCACACAGCCATAAATGTAGGATCTGACATTGGAGGTAAATATCTTCAGACAGCTCCTTGCCAAAGTGGTGAAATCCATCCTCAGCACATGTGGCTGCCTGGCTTCTTTAGGAGCAAAAAAATTCAAGATGTCTCCTGTAAGGAGTTTGGGTAGACAGGAAAGCTGCTCGTGTATGCATAAGGAGAATTATCTGGGATGTTTTAAGTGGAAAGAGTAATGGCATGAAACTGAGCTAAGGAAAACTTCAAGCCATGGAAAAAATAATACAGGCTAGTTGTCTGTGGACTGGTCTCCTGAGAGATCTAGGAAAGCCATGCCATGCTGGCCAGTGGGAATAGACTGAAGAAAAATATTGCAGTTGTCAGCAGGATGGACAAGGTGCCCTGTGGGATTTTCAGAGTGATTCAAGGAGTATTTGTTTTCATGTTTTGTTTTCTAATTGGCCAAAACATATACAGCAGACTCTCACAGGACTGTGCTGAGCCAAAACTCTTGCTGAAGTCAGATGAAGAACTTGTGAGCCTGTCCTGTTGGAAAATGTCCATGGGTGGAATTGTGGGAGGTACAATATGTGAGAATTTCCCACCAAAATGCTCATTTTGCTGTACATCCTCCCTCCAGGGGACACGTGTGTAATTAGCAATTGCTTCCAGTAAATGGCTCTCTGATCATAATGAAAATCCAATTTGGAGGAAATTGTTGCAAAAATCACAATTTCTGGCTGGGCCTTCATGATAACAAGTGGCTGGCTGGTGGAGCAGCTCTGCTGTATAAAGGGTTGGCTTTGGGGTTTATCTGCCCCAAACCAGCGTGGTGGGGGCAAGGAAGTGCCCTCTTGAACGTGGCTCATCTTCCACTCTGTAGCATTTCACAGCTTTTGTGCACCATGGCCACAAGGTGGTTGGAGGATACAACCCCTGAAGATGCCTTTCTAAAGCAGATCTCATTCTGTTTTTCTTTTTCCTCTGAGTGAATTTTCCTCGTGATGTGCCGCTGATGTAAAGTCCTTATTGTGAGGTGTCCCACGGGGATCATCCCTCTTCCCTCTCGCCAGCTGGCCTGTCTGGGCTTGGCACAATGGAGGATGGAAGTCTTTGCACCATTTACTCCATTGTTTGTGAGACTTTACTGCTTCTTCACTGTCTCTGCAGTGTCCCTGTGCTGCAGAGGATGAGCCTTGTCTCTTGTCCCATGTGTCACCAAGGGTGCCTGTCCTTGTCCTGCTCTGTCCAGGTGGTTCCACTCACACACAGGAGCAGCTCAACACTCTTGTAGTGCTGGCAAAGAGGGGTTCTGGCCACCTTGGTGTTGAGTTTTAGCCCCTCAGGGCTGAAATTGCCATGTTACTGAGTCTCCCAAAGTGAGGGGAATGCACTGAAAGTTCATACTGTTTTACTACTACTTTTATTATTATTATTTTCAGCAAGATCATTATTCTGTGACCACATCCCTACCTGGTGAATCAAGTCTGCAGGCACAATAGCTCCTTGCAGGCCGTTTCCCCCTTGGTTCCTTTGCTAAATCATAAATATTGCAGATTGTGGAGAAATTCTATAAACAAAGAGGTTCATATCTGAGCTCATCAGGACAATGCGATGTTTATATAAACTGCTACTCTGGTGAGGGGGTATATGACAATTTTTTATTGCTTGCAAAGGATGTACTATTCAAATATATGAAGGGAAAATAAAATGAGCTCGATAAAACTGGGATGCCCCTAGCCATCAGAGTTTCACTTTAAAATAACAATAATAATTGAAGTGCTATTCTGCTCACCTGCACCACAGTCAGTGCTGTACTCCTTTTGGAAGTGCTAAAAGTTTGTTATTTTGTGCAGGTGGTGTGTCTGTGGTGGGTGAGGAGTTATCCCAGCTCGGGGTGAGGTGCTTGGGGATGGGCTGGGAGATCCCACCCTGCTGATGGATGGGAGCCCTGTGCTGGGATCTGGCTCTGTGGGGCTGCTGCTTCCCAGCTCTGCCTGCTGACCTCGCTGCTTTTACCCAGAGTAACCACATGTGCATTTATCACACGACTTTATGAACAGTGAAGGTTTATTACGTTGCACTTAAACCTCGTTTAACCTTTCCTCAGGAAGCAATGCTCTAAAGTGGGATTGCAGGAGTTTGCAAAATTCTGCGAGCGCTTCCCGGGCAGGGTGTGTACAAGCTCCCCCCAAGAGAAAATGCAGGCACAAACCCCACATCTGTTGTCTTCATAGTTCTACTGTGAGGAGAAATATTGCAGCCTAGGAAAGATTTATGGGAAGACATAACTTTGGATATTTTTAAATTTTTTTTTTTTAAATTTCCAGATCAATCATTGGCTCAAAAATATGCATCTCTCCCTCTTGTATGGTGGCACTTGCAGCCCTGATGTCTCTCTGTGCAGGTGGCCTTGGGGCAGTCCTCAGGCCCAAAGACCTCCTGTGAGCTGTCACGCTGCTCAAAGAGCTCCAGTCCTGCAGGGAAAAGGGAGAAATAGAAAGCTGGAGCTGAGCAGTACTGAGAGCTCCCTGGCAGGAGCAGCGCCCCAGGGGAGCAAATGCAAATCCTGTCACTTGGGATGGTAGAAACTGGAGTGAATGAAGTTCTGGCCTAAAGATAGCCGGGAAGCATCCTTCACAGGTGAGGAAGGGGCTTGGGAGACTCCCAAGCTGGGTAGTCTTTTTCCAAGTGTACTTCCAGTGATTTACATTTCTATTCTGGATCAGCCCCTAGCTTGTAAAATGTTTGTGTCGGAAGTGGAAAAACACAATGGAAAAAAATGTGGGGGGTGATCAATGACACATAGTGAAATTGCAAAAATCCTGGTTCTGGCAGAGAAAAAAACCCTTCACTTTGGGTTTCTACAGAGCCAAAAAACTTTATAAAATTAGCTTTGATCACCTCACACCTGATGTCCCCCTCCACCTCTTTGAGCATCTTCTCTTGTAGGAACTGTAAACATAACAGTTCCTGACCATTGTCAATGAAGACATTTCTTAGAAAGCCAGAGCGCCTGCAAGAGAAGCAGCCAAAAATAAACACATTTTCCAAGTGGGTGGCAAATGTTGCCAGAGGTTGGTAGGAATTTTCTGTAGGTCTGGGAATGAGTAGGAATGGCTCTATGGAAGGTGCTTGAGCCAGAGAGTGCAGCCTGCAAGGCAACCTGACAAGGACATCAATAATTTACCTCGTGGTATGACTGAGATGGGTTGAGTCTTCCCAAATCAACCTGGAGGTAAGCAAGAATGTGCCATAACAGTGTGTTTTGAACCACAGGATAGAGGCTTAATTGATTTGCTCTTTATTCTTTGCAAAAGACAGCTGAATGTCAAAGGTCTTTCTTTTGTGAAGTAGTGGAAAACCCGTTGTCAAACAACCTCCACTCATTTAATAATTTATCCCATTTTGTAAAAGAAAGGCAGCTGACACGCACTAAATCTAGTCCATGTTTAAATTACTGCATTGAACAATAATAAGAGGAATGAATAATCTAGTACATCTATTTAAAATTAAACATATATGAAACTGTTTTTCCAAATGATCACCAAGGGCTATAGTTTAAAGGCAGGGCAGAAGCCATGAACAGAATGAAAATGCCGAGCAGTAGTTTGCAAGTGGCAGCAGAATTATTTATTCTATTTCTTCTATACATAAGGAATAGAGCTAAATGAACAATGTTTAAGCATGTCAGAATTTCATCAATTTTGCATGAGCATTCACAAATATCCTGGTGGGGGTAATTGCTTGCAAATACATTTAAACTAATGATATGTTATGTCCTTACTTGATATAAAACTATTAAAAGATACGTTATTGCATTTGACAATGCCATGAAGCTGGGTCAAAGCTTAATGACAGATTTCTGCATTCATAAATTAAGATATACTCTGCTGGAAGCAAATATTTTGTAAAAATAAAAACCATCTACTATGAAAGTTTGATCATTGATCTAAGGTTGCTTTTTGGTTTCTCCAACCACTGGGCTTGCAGAAGTAGAGGAAAGGGAGATTGCATTGCAGGGACAACTCTGGAGGTCCCAGTGTAGCTCTTGCACATGCAACAGGAGTAAGGAGGCTTGTCTGAGACACCCAGTGGTTTTAACAGTCCCATTGGAGACTTGGAGTGAAGCTTGTGCACCAAATGGTGAAAGTGCTTGGTTTTCCTGTGGGAAGAGCAAAAGTTTATTCTACCTGAAGTTGAAAGTGCTGGGGAGGCTTTTTAGCCTGAGAAGAAATTCAGAAAACAGGTACTGATGGCTTCTGAGGAAACCTGGTAGGCTGAGGTTGGTGTGATGACTTTGTCTGGCCATTGCTCAGATCCCTGGCTGGTTCAGTGTGGCAGGAGTGTGCCATGGAGCAGCTCTGTGGGCATCAGCTCCTAATTTGTGACACTGTGCTGGTGAGCAATTTCAGTTATTTTCTGAAGGTTATATTAAATATGAAACCTTTAGAAAATTAGGTGTCCCCAGGATGCAGCCAGGCAGCTTTCACCAGGCAATAGAGAGGTCTTGGGGCAGTGCAGGTGCCTGGGAAATACTGTGTGTATCCCAGGAGAAGCCGTGGGATGTTGTGATTGTAAGAGAGAGGTACACCAATCAACTTTTACTAATGGTTTCTGGGTGGTGTGAGTTTTGTGGTGATGTGAAGCTCTGTATCCATAACAGCAAAGGAAGCATTCCTGGGGGAGGGCAATGCATCCCACAGAGATGCAGCCACCCTCTGCCCGGCAGCAAGCAGAGAGGCACCAGGAGTGATGTAAACCCTCATTTGCCCCATCCAAAGGACACCTCAGACTGCTGTGATGGCCATGGAATGGAGCCTGGATGGGTCCTGGCCCAATCTGGGCATCTGGAGGGGGGTTGAGCAGCTGCTCAGGGATGTTTGATGACTTTTGCCACAGCCGTGGTCTCCGCTGCGTGGCAATCTGAAATATCCCTTCCCATCACCTCTGACGCTCCCTTCCACTCTGAATTGCTCTGATTCCCAACGTCATTGAGGATTATTATAACCTCCCCTCACAAGGTACTATAAATTTCATAATAAAGCTGGAATTCTTGGGCTCCCCAGCCCCATCTTGCAGGCAGACAGCGCGCTGTAGTTCTTCCGCTCGCCGTAATGTGAGCAGAGAGCTAATGAAGATCTTTATGTAAATTTTCCAGTTATCAGGTGAGATCTTCACATCGAAATCTGTCACATGTTATAAAAATTCTTTATGTTATCAAATGCTAATGATAACTCAGAACACAGAGCCCACGGAGGAGCTTTGAAATCCTTCATAAAAACTGCATTCGGCCTCAGCAACCGGAGCCTTGGATTTCTACTCCGACTACTCCAGTTTGTAATTAGCATAGTGCAGGCTTCTCTGCCCTCTGAAACCATAATGTTAATTACAAAAATTACACTGTGTTTAAAAGTGCAATTAAGAGACTGTGCTGCACAAAGGGAGCCGTGGAACCTCTTTGCACACTTTGAAGCCAGGTCACAACGCAGCCCATGAAAGGGAGTCCGAGGCTCGCTCCCTGCTAAAGGCTTGGGAAGATCATAGGGAGAGCTCCGCTAAAACGAGCTCTGGTGGGCTCTGCTCAGCCCTTAATGAATAATGCTCTTCCTTGGGAGGGAAGTGCTGAGAGGCAGAGGGTGGGGGGGGAATATTGAACTAATTAAGGGCCTGATCCTGCCGTGGTTCTTGCATCTGCTTGGGATGGCGGCTGCAGTGGGGAATAATGCAGGACCAGGCCTTGGGAGGTCACGGTGCAATCACAGCTGCAACCCAGCCCATGATTGTCTTGGGATTTACACAGCACCTGAAAGTGGAAAAGGCCTGTGTTTCCTTGTGTCTTTGCTGTATTGAGTAACTTGGAAAAAATGTAATTTTTCTGTCCTGGTCTGCAGCTGGAGGGTTTGTTCTGCCCTGAGGAGCTGAGGTGTCCCCTGTGCTTTGGGTGGTGCTGGGTCTGAGCATGGTGGGTGCCCTTGGTCCTGCCCTTCTCAGCTCACAAAGGGAGGAGAAGGCAGCTCCAAAGTATTTGTGGAGGGGCATGAAAAAAGCTGGAAATCTGAATTGTGCAGTGCCAAATGTTGCATGAAAGACTTGCAAAAAAACAGATTAAAAAATTTTTTGGCCTCTTAAGTCACTTGGTAATATGAACTTTGGTAGTCCCCTTCACCAAAGACCTTCCAAGTGCCTTGCAGAAGGTGTTAATTAATTAATTAAGACCCAGAGCACCCCTCTGTGGTCAGTATCTGCACACCAGCTTGTAGGTAGAGAAATTGAGGCATGGCCAGTGGCAGGAGGGGATGTGGGCTGCTGCACCCAGGGCAGGAGAGCCCCTGGAGCTTCATGCCTTCCTTCTGCAGCACCAGAGGGTTGTTCTTGTGCGTGTGCCTGGCTGAAGGAAACCAGGCATCCCTGTGGCATCGGCTGCCCTGGGTGTTTGGGAGGAGCGTGGTGTGGGGAGCAAACACCCGACCCCACCGTGTCAGCCCTCTGCTCCTGCAGAATTCCAGGGCCACCTGCCAGCTCCATGGGCACAAAGGGGAGCTGGCAGTGCCTCTCCTGCGGCAGGATTAGGCCACACTGCCCTGGGAAGGTTATGGGTTATGGGGCTGGTTCTGATATGAACCATGAGCCGGTTCCTTGAATTTTCCAGTAACTCTTCTATAGAGCCTCATGTAAAAAAGCTTCAATAACTGTTCAATAAATCATCCAGCTGACCTTTTCCAGTAAAAATGAGTACTGCCATGGGTGATGCCGAGAGTGTGTGTGTGTGGTGGGGGCACGGGGGGAGGCAAGGGGGAGCCCAGCCTTGCCAAGAAACTTCAGTGAAGCCAGCAGCCTTGGGTTTATTTTGCTTTGGTGTTTAAAAAAAAAAGAAAATCCTCTTTCCTTCTCTTTGCCTTCTACCTGCCCAACTGGTTATAGACCCAGACAGTTTACATATGTGATCCTTCCTATTTAGAAAATTAATGGTGTTTTCTGGCTCCAAATCACAGCTTGTGGTGCTCTGCAGGCGATGAAAAACTTGGCCAGCTTCAGCAGCAAAGCAGCCATTAGAAAATTAACCCTTGGTGGCAAAAGAGCAAAGGTACCCCAGCGAGGTCCGCGAGCAGTGGCAGGCTGCAGCTTTCAGGTGTACCTACATATGTTAGCAATGTAAAACCAGCGCAGGCAGTGCCCCCGGAGAGCGCCCATCAAGCGTGTTTGGAGCTGGATGCTGTGGAGAGGGCATGGCCATAGCACTTGGCAGCGAGAGCGACCAATATGCCACGGTTTTCATTAGAGCACGGGAGCAGTGCTGAGCGGAGATTATGAATCAGAGATTTCTCTCTCAGCTCTACCTGGCTGCACAGCGCTCGGGCGGCCGCTCGCCGGTGTTCCAGCAATTCCCCGGCCTCGGCTCTTCCCCCTTCCTTCTGCTTGTCCTTGGCAGCAGGGCTCAGGAACATGGGGGTTGCTTGAAATACTTGAAATAATTAAAAAAGAAAAAAAGGGTGTGAGGGGGCATGTGCATTGCTGCATGTTCTGCTTTGGCTTGGAGAGGTGAGCTCTTCTGCGTTGCAAAGCGTGGTTGTGGCCGGTGCTGTCGTTGCCCCTGTCCCAAGGAGGGGTCTGGGGGCGTGTGAGCAGCTCGTGGGTTTTGCAAAGATCTTGAATTTCCGTGATGTGAAAGCTGTTACTTTGTGCCAGGGGAATCAGTGGTTCAGTGGTGCTTCCCCAGCTGTCCCAAAGCGGAGATAAAATAATGTGGAGCATCCAGAGGAGTAACAGTGCAAGATTCTGGGTAGGCAGAGCCAGGGGCCATCCATACCCAGCGCCCTTCCCTGTGCCAGGGCACCATCCATACCCAGCACCCTTCCCTGTACTGTGGCGATGCCCAGCGTGCCCAGAGCCCTGCAGGGTGGCCATAGCACAGGTCAGGGCTCTGCTGCCTCTAATTTACAAGGAAATAGGGCAATGTAATTTTGAGGTGGCCTTGGGGCAAGTGGGGAGATGCTGCAGTGACAGTGGTGGCACTTTTCCTCCCATTGAGCTGAGGGATCTCTTCCATGGAGCCTTCCAGTGGCCATTTGGGCTGTGTGTGGCTGTGGGATTGTGCTGGCACCATCCCTTTGGGAGAGGCTTCACAGTGCTTGTTGTACCACATCAGGAGGTGCAAAAGCTGCTCTTTGGGTTTCGCTGTCACTTGCTGGAGAGTGAAACATCTTTGCTCCCCACGTGCCTTTCCCATG
Source organism: Ammospiza nelsoni (assembly GCF_027579445.1). Lineage (NCBI taxonomy): Eukaryota > Metazoa > Chordata > Aves > Passeriformes > Passerellidae > Ammospiza > Ammospiza nelsoni. Next base: position 3,003,184 of record NC_080635.1, read on the forward strand.
TGCCTGTTTGTTCCTTGTCCTACAACAATATTTTTGTGATTAAAATTGTTGTTTTGGCCTGGTTTTGGAATGGAAAAGCATCAGGACAGGCAATGGCTGTTACTGGTACCTGAGGAACCAGAGGTCCCTGCCAGACCAGGGTCCTGTGTTGGCTGCAACAGAAAGGGGGCAAGCATTGCCTCTGTCACCCCCTGGCCCCATGCATGCTCATCTAAAGCTGGTTTTATCTCTCGGCTCACAGTGCAGGAAACCACAGCCGTTAATTTCACTGCCTCTGACTCGGGGCTGTGTGGAGCTGAGTGAAATCAGCCTGTCCTCCTTCCTGCCTCCCCAAAACTAGGGGCAAACAGCAGCAGAGTGTGAATTACTTCTCTATGGTTTACTTTGACAAAAATGCCCTAAACCGAAGACTGACACGATTACAGATGATGCATTTTCAATTAGCCTTTGTTAACGCTATTAATAAGATTAATAACGTACAGTAAAAATGTCAATAAGCTTATCTCCATGATTTTTGGATCAGCCTTTTGGCTGGCTAGCAGCGAGCCCTTGCCTGCGCAGCCTCTGCGGGCTCGGGAGCGAAGTTGCTGCAGTAGGATTTGATTTCCAGGGAGCAGATAGGGCACGGCTGTGTTCTCCCTTTGGCAGCCGCTGCCTGGAGAGCCAGGGCTCGTGCTCGGAGCGCCAGCAAGCTCGGTGCAGCTCGGGACTTTGCAAAGTTGCTGCGCAGCAAAATCGCCTCTAAAAAAAGCTCATTTTGTATTACCTGGGCTGGCGTCGGTGACCCCGTTCTGAACTGGATGATAAATCGCGCGGGGAGCTCGCGTTCCTCCTCCGGTTTAAAACGTGCGGCACGGCAGCCACCGGTGTTAATGCACAGAATTAATTGCCCCGGTGAGACACTTCTTCCCAAAAAGTAATAATAGTTAGGACTTAGCCTGGCGAATGTGAAAACCCTCTGGTATACTAATAAAATGAAAAGGTTTCGCGAAATAATATCCCAAATAATTGGGTTCCCTCTACCAGAGGACCCCATGTTGTTTCTCTTAAGCAATATATAAAAAAAATTGTGATTATTCCTTTGGACTTAATAAAACGTAATTGGAAAAAATCTTGAAAGAAAGCGTAAGGTAATCGCTTTCACTTTTCCCAATCAAGTTGATGTTGCTTTCCCTCTTCCATCCTTCTTGTAAGGTGAAGAAGTCTTTAATGCATTTGGATCATTCAAAAGGCAAAACAAGAAAGAGGGGGAAAAAAGAAGCAAAACAGCTTTTTTCTCTTTTTATTTACAAATGGACTCACAATGATTGTTTGTGGTGGTAGCACACTCACTGCAGCTCTCTGTGGTTTGAAGGACTGGCTACTTTGGCGTTGGGGATTTTTTAAAATATTTTGGGGGGTTCATGACCGTTGGAGGGAGATTTGGGTCTTGATAAATTAAAAAAAAAAAAAAAAAATTTCTTTTTTAAAGCGCATTTGACCGTTCAAACTTTTGAACAGCCCCTGCTTGTAAATCCAGTGCCCGTCGCCCCCTCCTCCCGCTCCCCAGAAACTGCATGCTCCTACTGTGCTGCATTCATAATCAAATTAGTGCGCTGTGAATAGGTTAAAAAAACTGTTATCCAGCCGCTGCCACGAAAGATATTTTAGCCCACTCCCCCCAAACCCTCCCCTCCCCGCTCCCCCTGCCTTTTTTTCCTCCCTCCGCGAGACATAAAGACATCCACGCGGACGGGGAGATCTTTACCTTACTTCTCCTCTGCAATCTTAACCCTCTTTTATTTATTCCCCCCCCCACACCCACCCAACGTAAGAAAACAAAAGTAAATTCTCCAGAAATGAGCTGCTGGTGAGAGAAAAAGGGGCACTGGGGGGAGGTGGGAAGGCGGAGGGGCTGCTGCGCCAGAGATGCTATAGGGAGACAGCGCTGGAGATAGTTGTCCCAGCTACGAGATAAAAGCTACATTACATGAAATTAATGGAGGCTGTCTGAGACATACATGAATCACTGTTTCAACACTAAGAAACCAGCACAAAAGAATAAAGAAATCTGAGTACTAACTATATCTTCAAAGGTCTCCTATTTACCCAGCTATACCGGGTACTGACACAAGTGGGGGGAAAATATAAGAAAAAAGCACTGCTGTGATCGAATGAATGAGACCATATGAGCTATATTGGTGCCGTATGCATTCTATTTAGCTGATATCAAACACAGTTTAATGAAAGTTAAATAGTTTCTGAGGAGTGCATGAGCTGGAACAGATTAGATTCCACTGAGGGGTCTGTCAGCATATTGTTGCTCACATGTATTCCCTGCTCAGAGCTGCCACAATTCCAGCACTCCATTAGCAATACACAAAAGACTTATGCAGATAGCGGGCATAAGCACGTACCGCCATGTTGGGAAATAAAAAAAAAAAAAAAGGAAAGGAAAAAAAGAGGGGAAAAAAAAGAGAGAGGAGAGGGAAAAAAAATACCCAGATGAAGGTTTTGTTCAGTGCGTTCATCTGAAAATAGATCTCTGTAATTTGAAAGTGATAAGAATAGATGGAGAAAAGGAGAAGTGGTGGGGGTTCTCAGAAAAATAAAATAAGAAAAAAAAAAGAGGAGAAATATGTAAACTCCTTTAAAAGAACAGATATTCCACCAAGTATATAATGAGGTTTTGATCTTTCAGGGGACAATGACATGGGTGAATGCTGTGGCCTTTTGATTTGCAGGTTACATCTGGTCTTAAAGGCACAGCGGTTCCCGTGGCCTCTCTGCCCAGAAGTTGCAGTGGAAGATGATTTTTTGGTGGGGGGGGGGAATTCTTCCTACAAAACAACATATCTCAGGCTCCTCTGTCTTATTTTAAGATGCAGAATTCATCCCAGAAATACCACCGGACAGCCTGTGTGCCTGGTACAATCGCTGTCACTGAAACTAACATGAATTGAGATTAATTTTTATCACTTCAGAGGATTTTTATTCCTCTCCCTGGGAAAAAAAAAAATCCTCCTTCTCTGAGGTGTCTGTTTTAAAATTAATAGTAGGATAAGGCTGGTGGGGGTATTTAGATATCAGATGGCAATTGCTCAGTGATTATTGCATTTTGATTTAATCTGACAGAACTGATCTTGCACCATGAAATCTGTATTTTCACAGGAAAATAGGAGTTGCCATACTGGAACAGACCATTTGTCCACCCAGGCCAGTGCCTGGACCCGTCCATGGGGGTAGCAAATCCCTCCTGTACTTGCACCCTCCACAAATACTTCTTGTTTCTCACTGGGTGGGGGTACAGTGTTCCTCCTTGCTCCTGGCTGTCAGTTCCTCCACACCCTTCAGGCATTTCTTTGCCCTGAAACTTTTTTTTTTAACCCAGCTAAGTGCAGCCACCAATATTATTTCTGCCCACGGAAACGCTGCAAACTCCTTCTGGAGCGTGCCTGGAGGTGACAGGGACGTTGTCATCTGCTCAGGTGTGGGAGGGCAGGCACTCCCCCCATCCTCTCCCCACCCTCCTCTCCTGTAATTCGGTCAAAGAAAAGGGGGCACAAGTGAAAACAGGATGATTTGTTCGGGTTTCTTTCTCTGCAGCTGTGAGCCTGCCTTATTAATATTATCTGGGCTGGGAGCGTGCAGTGTTTCCTCAGGCATCTCTTCTGAGTCATTTTATCATTATTCATAGGGATAAAAATGGCCCAAACCAAGGATCCATTTAGGGTTGCCTGTCAGATCCACTAAGGTAATTGGCTCCATTTCTTCATTCCCATTCTAAATTAAAATAATTTTATTAAGTGGTACAGTAGGTGTTTCACCTGTGTCACCAGCTGCCTATTAGAGCCAGAAAGGGCTTTTCCACATTATTTCTGTCTGTTCTTACAACATTATGTCATCGTATTCCGCGTTACTTTGTGTCAGAGGTGGCGCAGTCTCCCGTACTTAAGTCCAATGGTTACAAAATGTAGGTCCAAGATGCCCTTTTCGGGGCGAGGGCAGAGTCAAACACACTTGACTGTTCCAGCTCTGCTCGCTGCTTCCCAGATAGAATTCACACAGCAGGAAAAAGCACTGTGAGGCTGAGAGCAGGGTCCGTGGCGTGACTGAGAGCGTTCCGCTGATGACAACGATGAGCTGGTGGTGGTGGTGATGCTCCCAGCAGCAGCTTTTGGAGGGGAAGAGCTGGTGTGAGAGCTGTGCTGTGCCTGGGCCTGGGAGGAGAACACCTGGATGGGTCCCTAAGGAGGGAGAAATGTGTGGCACCGCTGGTCTTGGCAGGGAGCAGCCATGGGCGGTCTTGCTGGTGGCACTAAGGTGAAGCTAAATAACAGAGCATGGCCAGCTGTGCTTAGGGTTAGTTTCTTCTTCACAACGAGGTGGTTCTTCCTCCTGGAAATCTGTCTGGGGTCACTAGTCCCACTTTGAAGAACTGAGATGAGGCTGGAAAGCACTGTGGTAAAGACATTCTGTGCCAAAATAAGGAGTTTGCAGCTCCCAGGTTCATGTTTGGCACATCCAGCCATGTCAGGGACGGGGGCTGTGCATCCAACAGCAGTGTTTGCATTTAGTGTTCAAATACAGCATGAAGCATGTCCAGACGATTTTTGGCAGGTGGATAAATGCATTTTTGAGTGTCCATGTGAATTAGACTTCTTGGGGATGGGTCATTGGCAACTGAGATCCCTACATCCCATCGGGACAGAGGAGCCGGGAGCAGTTGCAGAAGCAACATGAGAGAAAATTGCTGATTTAATTTTAGGCTCCCCACAAACCACCAGCGACCAGCCAGGTGGAAGTTTCCACCAGCAGATAAGACAAGCTGTGTTATCTGAGAGTGAGAAAAGGTCACTTTTCCAACGGACAAAGTCATTTCTGTTCAGAAAAAAGGTGCAGTTGCACAGGAACATTCCTTGTGGTTAGATAGGGAAGGAGGGGGGGACAAAAAGCATGTTTGTTCAGTTTTCAGGGATCTTGCAACTGTTTTTCTTCAACCTGCAGGTGGCATTAGCACTAGAAATGGATTTTTCTTTCTTTCTTGAAAAGTGTTTAGCAATGAAAGGAAGAAAGCTGCGAGGGGATCTGTAGTAGGACTGCGTGCTTGGAGTTAGTCATGCTAACTGCAGATGGCATTTTTGCATGTTTTATAAGGCAGGGATACACAAATGCTTTAGCACCCTGAAATACAATATCTCCAGTTTCCGGAAGCAGGCGGGCTGGGAGGACCAGGGGAGCTGAGCTTGGGCTAAATCTGTGAACTGAGAAGGAGCAGGGCTGGCAGTGCCAGGCTGGCACCTGGCCATTGCCAGCAGCAGGTGACACTGCCCGTGTCACAGGCAGCTCCTCGAGCTGCCATCTCAACCCCAGCCCTCAGGTGTGGCTGTCCCACATTGTGAGGGGCAAAGCTGGAGCTCCCTGGGGGCTGAGTGGGGCAGGGGCAAACCCTCCTGCCAGCGAGGAGTGCTGGGACAGAGCTGCTGCCTGCGGCTGTTGGGTGGCTTGGCTGTGTCATGAGGAAAAGGAATAATCCCTGTTTGCCTTCTCTACCTGGCACGGGGAGGTGGAAGTACTAATAATACTAATTAGTGCTGAAACAAGGCTGAGGCAAAACCAAACTTTTTTATTCTTTCTTGGGGGTTTGTTTTGTTTGTTGGATTTTGTTTGTTTGTTTGCGTGTATGAAGAATGGGAATGAGCTCCCATTTTAAACTATAAGACCCATCCCAAATGCCATCAGTAATGCCTCCACCCTCCCAACACACCAAAGTGCCCCTCGGGGCAGAGTCCTAGTGCTGTTGTTTCACCTTGTCCTGGTGGACTGAAAATGAGACTTGTATGGCTGTAGTCATAGTCATTCAGATTTGAATTCCTGTCCAGGGAAAGTCCACTCAGGGTGCACGTGAAGAGCAAACCTGGAAGAATGAAGCCTTGCAAAGGCATTCCCCAAATTAAAAATGTGGAATGATCATCATGAGAAAACAGTGGCTACTGGCTTCACTGATATTGAAATCCTCACAAGAAAGCCAGGAGAGCTAAAGAGAAATGTAGAAGCAAAAGGTTTCTAGAGAAGGGAACCATCAGCTGAGGCCACAGAGCTCTCACCAGAGGCTGTGTGGAGATATTTTTTCCTTTTTATATTTTTCTTTTTAGGCAAACCATTTTGTTACTGGAAAGTGCTAATTTGTGAAAGCAAAACAACTCCAGGCAAAGGGTGTGCTTTGACAAATTTCCCATATTGAGGAGGGGCGGGGAGAAGCATAGAAAAGAGGAGAAAATAAATGTAGAACGATTGCAATGTCATGGGGGGCAAGTGGTACGTTTGAGACAGGGGCTAAATCACTGTTAAATCACTGCAGGCAGAATTGATGTGAGACTGGAGCACACTGAGAACTGGGCAGGGGCATAAACCTAATTGATTTGAGGCTGGAGCAGGGAGTTAATTGGGGGCCAGGGTGGAACAGTAACTAACAGAGTGCCGTGATAGCCAAAAGCATATCTCACTTTCTGCCATCCTGCCCATGCTGGGTGTCAGTGCTGGCAGCTGGGAATCACCCCAGAGCCTAAACCACAACTTCACCTGGTGGCTGGAGGCCGGCTCCATGCCTTTGGAGAGGGCTTGAGCATCTTTGGGAGCTCAGCATTGCTCCCTGTCGTGCTGGACCTCAGGAGAGAGCAGCACTTGTCACACACAGCCTTGTTTTGGCTGGATAAGGGAAGGTGTGATTGCTGCCAGAACAATTACTGTGGAGAAGTGCTCACTCTCTGAGAGAACTTCATTCCTCTTGGAGGAGCACCACACATCCCCAAGGAAACCACCTAGACCAGGTCCACAGTTACTCCGTACAAATGTTCCCTTTTTATATTTTTTTCCTCCTAAAGACTGTTGAATTGAGCACTCAAAATTTGAAAATGCAAAGATGAAGGTTGCCTGGGCAACTGCTTTGCACTGAATGAGGAAATGATCTTGTGAAACAAACATTAAGTGATCGTGTAATTAAAGACTGAATCAAAATTCCATTGTACCAGGAAGGAGCCTAAATTAAAGTTGACCAGGCAACTTTCAGTTTGGCATTTCCTAAGTTTTAAAAACTTGATTTGAATTGACTTTAATTATTTCTCCTTTTACATGCAATCTTAGGGTATTTTTGTCCTAAAAATTTGTATGGCATATTGGCATGTGGTAGCCATGCTCACCTCTAGCCACAATCCAAGTTTCAGCACAGGAGCTGTTGACTCCCAGATTCCCAAACGCCCACCACTGGGACAGAGGGTGCAACTTTCATCTGCTGCCCTTTGGGGAGCGACAGCTGAAGGAACAATGTGACTTTTGGGTTTGTTATTGTGTACAGTTTGCCATGCTGCGTCAGATGGGCACTGAATTTAGTCTGCACCAGATGCACCAAAGAGGGATGCAAGAGAGTAAGCGTGGAGATGTAGAACAGTCTGTCCACAGGAAGAATTCACCCAAGCCATTTGTAGTTAGAGGTTGTTTTAAACCCTCAGGAATAACTTTTATCTCCCTTCCAAACCCTACTTTTTTTTTTTTTCTTTTTTTTTTTGTGGTGGTTTATTTAGATTCCATCCTTTCACCATTTCTATGACCAAAGGAATGTGGTGACTCAGTGCTCCTGAGGTCTGCCTCAAGCTCTGGGTCACAAGTGTGGTCCAGAGCAATTGTTAGACCTGCAGCATTATCCGTGCACTTGGTGAAGGGAAACTTTAGGGTGATGTCCAGTTCTCTACAATGCATGGATCCTTCCAAATAACACCCTCCCTTTTGCTCCTTTTGCAAACCACTGTGGCACCTTCCAGTGCATTACAGCAGTGAATTTGCCATTTCAAACCTGCATTTAAGACTTTGCATCAGCAAACTCTACAATTCATCAGGAAACACAGTTGCTTTTAGCTCAAGCGTTTTTTAGCTTACTTAAGTGATGGTTACACAGAGCTCCACCGTTCCCTTGCTATTTTCAAGGGCAAGAGATGTCCGTGCACGCAGCATGTGCTGGGGCCTGGCTTTTATTATTATAATTGTTATTGTACTTAGCTATCTGTCAATGCAGAGCTTCAATTTGACACAAATTATCTCCGCAGCGCCGCGTTCCTACTGCGAGATGCTCTCGCGCCTCCCAGCTCCGAGCACGGAGCCAAAGAGTGGTTTTAACCTTCTCCCATCTGCACCCAGTCTAATTTTACCTCATGATCTCACCTAATTTTTTTTTTTTTTTTTGTGAATCCCTGGATATTCAAATAGTTCCTAAGAATTATATCAGGAAATATAGCGATAGGGAAGATGTAACTTGTATTTACAGAACTCGCTAGGGGTTAAGGCACCTCAGTTCTCATCTTTCCAGGGTCACAGGGAGACTCAAAGGGAGCACTTGCCCATGGATGCTTGGCTGGCTTGCCTCTGCAGCTCTTTCCTCTCACCACTCAGGTAGTCTTTGTCAGTGGGGGGTTTTTTAAATCTTAGTGATCATTTTATGATTTTTTTTCCCTCGTACCCACTGTTTATGCTGGAAGCAGTGGCAGAAGTTGATGCTGTTTGGGATAAGGGGGCTGAAAGGCCTCTCCTTCCCCTTGCTGATGAGCACAAGTAGTGCCTGTTCCTAAGCAAAGGAGACTCCGTGTCTGTTGAACTCAGCTTTGTGCTGCTTTCATTTTTCCAGGATAGGTTGGGAAGTTCATTCAAAGTTCTTCCTTTACTGTGGGACATCCCTGACATTTTCCCATTGACACAGACCAACTGGTGTGATTCGGTGACCTTCTGCACCGACCCTTCAGTTGGATTCTGCTCCTGTTTCCTCACCCAGCCTGCCCCACCATCGTGGCCTTGTCCAGCTCCACTGCTTTGCTGCCATCAGCTGACTCCCAGTCTCACTGCTTGCCCAGGCACAGGGTCTATTTAAAAAAAAAAAAAAAAATTATTTTTATTCCTACAAGTGTTTTTATCTCATGACTTAGCCCAAACAGCCTTTCTCTTCCCCTCATCATTTAGCACCAGCTCCTCTCTGCAGAGCCTGTGTCCACCCAAGCAAGGCCAGCTGTAACCCATCTTTCCCATCCCATATTTCAATTTTGCTTGACCTGTTATCCCGTGGATTTCTTTCCATCCTCAGTGTCTTCCTCACGTGTCCTCTTCTCCCCCATTAAATGAAGTTGTTTCCTTTTCTGTGTCTCCGAGATACCCAGGGGAAAATGATTCCCGTTGTTCTCTCCAAGGCCCCTCTTCCAGCAGCTGGAAGCTGCAATTACAGAAAAAGTCTGGTTTGAGTTTGGCAAAAGTTATAAGCAAATGAAACAGTCCCTTATAATGGGAAGTGTCATACAACCTTAGTAATAGACAGTGCCATCAGCCCCACCTAGAATATGTGTGTGTGTGTAAAAATGAAACCTGAAAACTGAATGAACATGAAAAGGCCTCGACCTACTTTCAAACTGATAGGAATGCTCCCCATCCCTAATGGAAGCAGACAGGACAGGCCTTGTACATCTCTGGCTTCATTTTGCAGGAGTGTTTTACAAGAGCAGAATTAGTGTGGAAAGGAGCCTTGCAGACAATAAAAGCAGGGAAGGGTTTTTTGCAGGGCTCATTTGCACAGGGGTGAAAAGCACAGGCCCCTCTGAATCCTGACCCAGTGAGCCAGGCAGATGCTGAAACACGAGGGAACCAAAAGTTAGGTCCAGGCCTGGGCCCTCCAAGTAGACAGATCTGCCTTCTGACAGGCCCAGGGTCTGCTCTCCAGCTGCAACCCAGAGGGAATTCAGAGGGAGACTGGGATTCAGAGCATCCTCTGTGAGCCCACCATTGGCTTATTAGGAAAGGGAGAGCTCTTATTCCTGGAAGCAACATTTTGTGAACTGTCATACTCATTTCCTTCGCACGCTGGCACAGATTGCCTGCTTGACCCCAGGGCTGAAGCCATTTACATTTTTGATCTGCTCATCTCTCAGAAACCTCCACAAATTAGAAATACCACAAGCCATGTTTGTTGTGGCGAGGGCAGAGAAGTCTGAAGCGAGGTCTGGGTGCCGTGTTTGACCCCGGCTGAAATCCTGGTTCAAAATACACCTTCTTTGAAGAATCTCAGAGCCTCTAAACTTCAAAGCACCAGCTAATGTCTAATTGACTGTAGGTGAGTATTGCTTTACAGGAGAGCTCTTCTGCACCAGAACTCTCAGACCAAGCTTCTCTTGTGCCTTAGATGTGAATGGGAGAATTCAAAACGGTCTCCAAAAAGATTTTGAGTTGAATCTCCATAATTGCAGCACTTTTTTCTTCTGTGTTAAGATTCCTAATGAGCTTTTTACAGAAAGCTCTGGGTCTCCCAGCTGAGGAATGCTAGAGGACAGCAAACACTTTATTTCCTTTATCTTTATTCTTCCTCACAGTGTCTGTTTGCCACGGGTGTGCTCTGGCTTTTGCAATGAGGACATGTCCATCCTTTCTGCCTCCCTTTGGCCCCAGCACCCTCAGATGGGATGCAGAGGTGGCTCTCTGGAAGGGACCCTCAGAGCTGCCCCATCCCTTCTGGCCTAGGAGAGGGTGCAGAGTGAAGCCCTAGGAGCAAGCTGGTAATGCTGCAAGATTGAGTGCTCAAAACCTCAGTACTTTTCTGTGATGAGGCCATTTATAATTTACCACCATTCCCTCCTGCTGAAAAATTCCTCTAAATTTTCCCATGTGAATGGAGAGCATGAAAGGAGCACCAAAAGTTTCCTCTCTTGTTCCCCCATTCATTTTCTTATGCTAAAGCCCTGTTGGTGAAACCCATTCCAGGTGCCAGAGAGCTTTTCCTGTAATTTACCCATGATATTCTTATCAAAAGTGTTACCTCCAAAAATATTTCCTTTTAAAGTTAATTATCCTGTGAGCCAGCTTACTCACAGCACACAAAAGGGTACAGAGGCTTGGCAGGATTGGGGTTTTTTCCTTTTTTTTCTCCTTTTTCATTAAGTACCACATGTGCCTCTCTTTGCATATATGGAGGGGCTTCTCACCACCTTGAAGACATCCCATCATGTTCTGTAGGAATAACAGGTATTATGAAATGGATTGTTATTGTTTGGTGATGTGCTGTGATCCTTCCCATACGAACTAGTGAGGAGGCTTGTGGTGCCAGAGGTGTAAGAATTAAACTGGAAGTCTAAACAAACAGTAATAATTAAAGAAAAGGGACATGAGCTGTTGTTGGGATAACATTTTTGGGGGATGAGTCTTCCCTGGAAGGTTTGGTGTGCCTGGGTGTGCCAGCAAGGGGAGATGAGGATGTGATCAGCCCCATGGACGTGGAGGTTGGATACCTGAAGGCAGCCCCAGAGGAGCTGGGGGAGAGAGAGGGGTTAATCTCCTGTCCTTATTGCCTAGCAGGGAAGGTCTCCTTTCCTTACATGAGTTAAGTCAGCCTCTGCTTTGTTTGATGCTGCCCATTTGAGGGAAGCTTCTCCCTGACCTTCTGCCAGAGAGACTGATGACAAGGACGGTTTGAACTAACCTTGACATTCACCAGGGTAAATGGCTTTTTCCACAAGTAGTCAGCAAGCCAGGAGAGCCAGTCAAGAGCTAATGAATCTGTACCTGAGGAAAACAGAACAACAGTTGTACTTTTAAAGAAGGAAAGTCTTCCCTGGCTCCATCTGTGCTTAAATGCTGGAGGATTAACTCTTCCAGCTCAGGCCTGGGCCCTGCCACGTCACCTTTTGCTGGTGGCAGGGAGGCCAGCAGTGGAGCTGTGGGTAGGGAAAGCCTCTGAGGGAAAGGACAGGTGCTCAGCTTCCTCATCTGTGTGCAGATGAATGAAATCACTCCCTCCATGGTGGGTGATAACCCCACCAGAGGCGTGCAGTGCCCTCCTCAGAACGGAGCATCAGCCAGTGGGATGCCAGTGAGGATGGAAAGGTGGTTGGGTCACTGCTGCCTGCAGGTGCTGTGCCCCCAAGTGCACCTTTAGAGGGGGTTTAAGGCTGAGTTTCAGTCCTGGGCTGTAACTCTGGGCAGTGGAGTGACCGCTGTGGCCATCACCAGAGCTGGCTTGGGTCTTGGTGGATGGGGATATTACACCTGGGCTGGTTTGGAACACCAGGGAGAAAGGAAAAGGGCCCAGCTGCTGCTCCTCAGCCTGGGGTTTTCACTGGGGTGTCCTCAGATTGCACAAGCAGAGGCATGTGGAGCCTGCTGTGCCCTTTTCCTGCTCAAGGAAGGAGGTTTCCTTGGCTGCTCAGCTGATACTGGAAACAATAGAAAGAGCGTTGGCAATTGCAACATATTTCACTTTTCTCAGTACTGTCCAGATGATGTATTCCTAGTCCTAATTAGGTTGTTCAAAGCCCAGTTTTTGTGAATAAGCCATCACTGTGAGAAGATTGGCCTGACAGTCCTCTGGCCTGTTCATTCACAAATCTTGCCTGTTGCTACGTTTAGCTTTAACTCATAAGGGATCGCTCCTGTGGCTGGAGGGAAGGACTGGAGGTGCTGCACTGGAAAGGGCTTCCTGGAGGGGTGGATGGAAATTAGGCTAGGACTGCTCTCAGCCCACTTTGGTGAACCTGGCTATTTCATGGGGTCTCAGGCTCTTGGAAGGTTTGCAAGGGGACTGGCTGGTGGAGCGAGAGTCTCTTTTTCTGGGATGCACGGGAAGTGACTGCAGCCAGCTTTTGTCTGGCAGCACTTGGACTGCAGGCACAGGGACTTCTGAGTCTGCTGCTAATTCGTGTGTGCATAACTCCTACTGGCTGGACTAAATCAGCCTCTGTAAAATGTATTTATTAATACTTACTTCCTAGGGCTGTTTATTTAAATGTTTGCAAAAGGCTTTGGAAGGCTAAGCAAGGGGAAGGCACGAGCTCCAGCGCTGAATCTTAAGCACTGGCAGCGGAGGTGGTTGGCAAAAACACAGCAATACATTTTCCTGGGGATAACAAAGGCAGCGCCGGTGCCATCTCTGGTGCAGGATCATCTTCCAAGGGATGATTTAAAAGAAACCACTCCAGCGTTCTAAGGAGGGAATGAGGCAACTCTGGGGAAACAAAGTGCAGCTGGGACGGGAGCTGGGTGTGTTTGCTTGTGAGCTTTCCCCCGTGGGGCTTTGCCCAGGTTTTGCCACTGTGCGCGAGCGGCAGGAGCGGAGGGGAGCGGGGACAAAGCGGGGCTGGAGTGAGGTTCTGCAGGTTTAGTGTCTGCTGATCAGAGAGATGAGAGTGAGGAGCCCAGGCACACACCAGAGCGTGGTGCTGGCACACGGGGTGCCCTGCAGCCCCCAGCCCCAGGAGAGGCTGGAGATAAAGGGCTGGCGCTGCTGAGGCTGCCGGGGAAGAAGTTGTATACAGAGCAGGAGATAATATTTCATCCCCCCGCGGGTCACTTGGTGCTCGGCAGTGTTCTCTGTTTGAGATTTGAGGATTTGCAGACAGACAAACTCCACAACCCAGCAAAGGTCAGTCTAAATATCAGACAGATAAACAGCACCTTCTCTGTAAGCACAACTCCGATTTATGGTGCTCCGTTTTCTCTTTCCTTCGCATGATAAAGTGGAACGTGTGCTTCTTCTGAGGGCGGCAGCTGAAGAATTTAAAGTAACATAACTTCCTGAGGTGTTTTTAAAGAAATATGCTTTCCTGTAGCCACAGCCTGCTTCCTCTTAGAGTTTTTTTTCCCTCTTTTTTTTCTCTCTATATTGCTTCAGAGAATTTCTCCTTGCTGCAGTCCCAGTCCTATAGAAAAATGCAACACCTGCTTTGTAGTCGCTTTTCCAAAACACGACCTGTGTGAAAGCGTGTCTGTAGGAGCATTGCTTTGGCCAAGGGCCACCCAGGAGGTGTTGGGCCCTCTCCTTTGACCAAAGCTGTGCTTTGGTGTTTCAACCTGCCCCTGAAAAAGCCAGCAAGGTACAGGGCAGCATTCCAGATCTGATCTCAGCTGATAACACAGCTCCTTTATCCCAGACTAAATCCTTGTTGTTGGAATGGGCTCGTGTCATCCTCAGCAGAGCCCACGTCTCCCCGTGCCCCATGAAGAATCTTCAAAGTGAATATAAATTATGTTACAATGGAAAAGCACCTCTAACTGTATGGGAGTGGGGATAGGGAGTCACAGTAAATCAGGATCAGACTCCCTTTAGTTTTCTTCTTCCTGACCTTGTGGACAAGACCTTTGTAATTAAACCCTCTCTGTAGGTAGTAAAAGTTCTGAGTGCAGAGCCTGTACCAGATCCTTTTTTTTAAGCTAAACTATTTTTCATTAGTCACATAATTGAGGAAATATTGCACTGCAACATAAAAACATTAGAAAACCCCAATATTTCCACTCTTTAAAAATATTAATATTGGGGTTTAGGGGTTTTTGGGGGGTATGTATTATTTTTGTTTGCAGAAATCCAATGTGTGCTCTCATCAAGGTTGAACTCTAACTTTAGGAATTGTTGCTGTCTGTACTGTGCATTCCTGCATTCTGGGTCTAATTTGCTTCTAGCCTGATTTTATAGCAGTTATTTAATAAATCTGTGGAAGGTGATTTTTTTACATCACTGTAAACACAATGTAGTTTAATTATTTTGGTTTGTTTGCTTTGTTTTGGTGGGGTTCTTTGTTTTGTTTTTGTATTTTTTTTTTAATTTGGTTGAGGTTTTTTTGTTTTGTTTTGTTTAACCTGCTTCTGGATCCCTGCAAGGTGATGTTTTTTCAGGAATGTGAATGGCTGTGGATTGTTTGTCCAGCTGATCCACTGGTGCCCATGCAGCACCGTGGTTCAGCCAGCCAGCTCAGCACTTGTAGCTGCAGCCTTGAAATCACACAAATTACCTGCCTAGTCTCTAATATTAAGGCCAAAAAAAAGCCCTTTTAAATAATTTGTAAGGCTTTATAACACAATACAATCATTGCAACATTATGAAAAATGCTAATATTAGCTCCCAATGCTTTGAAGTTTGTTCCGGGAATTTGGATTTTGCAAGGATGTCCCTACAGGTTTTGCAGTCAGTAGAAGACATTTGGGTGGAGAAAGGGAAGAAAACGGAACTTCCTTCTCTCTTCCAAGCCTTCTGTAGGCTTTGGGGGGCTCAGGGCAGGGAGTGTGAGATGTTATTTTTCAGGCAAAGGCGACCTTTGAACATTAAAATAGAAAGCAAAATTTTAGTGCCTTAAATTCAGCATTTTATCCTCTGTTGTGGGGAAATGCTGCTTTCCTTGAAAGCACATCAGGTTAGGGAAGAGGAGGCAGCTGGGAAGGATTGGGACAGTGGTGGTGGACACCGGGGGTGGGTGTGTGGATGCTGATGATTGAACCCCTCACGGGGCAGGCCCTGGCAGGGGCAGGTGCCCCCACCGCACCTCTTAGAGCCCATTCGCTGCTGCTTCATGAGACACAGCAGTGACACACTATTAAAATTGGTTATTCTAGAGGGTTCACCTGGGGATTTGCAGTAATTGCTGGAATATTCCCCTGCTCCCCATGGTCAGGGCAGTGGAGATGCAATGCCATTCTGTGCTGCTGACACAGCCCAGCTCACAGGCAGCTTCTTGGGGCTGCAGTGCAAGTAGCTTTCAGAAATTATTTTCTTTTTGATGATTTTTGACTCGCTCTTCCATGACCCAAGGGGACACAGGGCTGATGACTGAGGCTGGGTGCACATCCCATAAAACAGTAAATAAATCCGTCAGTGCACAGGCATGTCCATATCCTAACATGAATTCTGGGTCATTCTGGCATGGTAGAAATGAACACTTTTTCTGTGCAAAACATTGTGGGTGAGAGCAGCAGTGACAGCAATTAAAATTCCATCTCCTTTGGAGAAAGTAACTTTTTAAGCTTTTTGTTTACCCAGACCTGAGGGCTGTGTTCATCTTGCAAGGCCTGTGCTGGTTGTGAGCTGGAGCCAGCCAGTGCAGCTGGGACAAAGTTTCATGGCACTACCCCACATATCATGAAAAGCCATTTTCTTCTTCTTTTCTCTTCTTGGGGTTTCTTTGGGAAATGTTACCAGTCTTGCTGGAAGCCCACGTTGCCAAGGAGGAAGGATGAAGAGATGTGTGGTGTTTCTGCATCTCTGCTGCCATGCTTCTTTGGGTTTTGTTGGTTTTCCCACAGCTGGGGTCGTGCTCTCACCCCTGTGGGGTCAGCGTGGGACAGTCCCCTTGCCACCTCCCCAGTGCTTGAGCATCACCTGAGCACTGCTGGGTGTTTCCATGGTGACCACAGCAGGGCCAGTCTCCATGGATACGGTGGTACCCTGGCTGTGGGATGGGGAGCTGGTGCCTGGGGTACCTGTCCATGGCCTGGGGGGCAGCAGGGCTGGCAGGCTGGGGACAGCAGGTCAGCAGCAGCAGCTGGAGGACAGTTTGTCACTGCTGCCAGCCTCAGGGCACAGAGCTCTCCTCCTGGCACTCTCTGAGGCCTGCACTTTCCCTGTGGGAGCAGGGACCAGACCCCGGCCCCATTAATCACCTGGCCCCAGAGATCTCCTGCAGTGTCACCGCGAGGGTGGCGGGAGCAGCGTCCCAGCTCCGTGCAGGTGTCCCTGTCCCCGGGAGAGCAGGAAGGCTCAAGAGCAGGGCCTCCCACAGCAGTCACAGCCAGGTGCTGTGTTTAGGCTGGGCTCACACGATGTGCACCTGCACCAGAGCCATGAGCCCTGCGAGGAGAGCAGCTGCTCTGAGGCTGAGCAGAACATGCTTAAGTGAGCAAATCCTGGTGGGCAGGGATGGCTTTCTGTGTCAAGGAAGGCTCAAGTGGCTAAGGTCAGACATGAAAATAATCTATGCACCTGCTGAAGGGTTTTTTTAAAATCTGTGCATTAGGCACTGAAGGTGAACTTTGTATTTCTTGATCACTGGGCAGTGAAGGGAGCTTTGTTGGCTGCTTTTATCCCTCCACTAGTTTGGCTGAGTGCTGCCTGCATCCCTAGGCCTGATGGCAGCTGTTAAATAACTACCAGTTCTTACAGAAACCATGGGCTGTGAGTGAAGGCACAGACTGGTGTTGTTTCCAAAGTATTGATGAAGGAATGGCAATTTATTATTTCAAATTATCTAATCCTGGTAAGGGCAAAGAGTGACATGAGCACAACAGCAAACAGCGTTAGTGTCACCAAGGGCTCTGGGATGTGTTGCATCCTCTTCGTGTGATGTGGCTGGAGGCTTCTTCTTTTTAACTCTTCTTGAAACACTATCAATGATCCAATTATTTATCTCTGTCTCCTGGGAGACACAGAGCAGGGCATGCCTGCTCTGCCATGGAGCAGGGGGAAGGACATGGGGAGGACTAACCTGGGAGTGATCCATTTGTGTAAAAATGATTGTGCCATGCCAAGTGAAAGACAAAGAGGATGAGGGAAGTGGATTGGAGGAGCTGAGTTCAGCCCAAATGTTCCTGTTGAGAAGAAAACCTGTCCACTTTAAAGCACTTCCAGTTAAACACATGCAAAAACGAAGCGCCTCCTTTTCTGCCCAAATTAGCCAAGTCACTGTTGAAAGCAACTTTCAAAACTGCTTTCCAGACTTCTTCTGCACATGCTGGTGTGTTCTGGTCCCACCCATGACAAGGCAGAGCTTTGGCCTGGCTGAACACAGCAGGACCAAGCCCTGCCACAGCCTCTGGGCACAAGCACTTTGCTGGGTGTCCATGTACCTGCTGCTCTGTGGGTGGCACCGGGTGCTACTGGCACTGCAGAAGGGGAGAGAAAAGGAAAGTATTTCTCCCCATGTGCCCAACTCCCTTGCTCTGTGCAGTTTTCACCTGTCAGTTTCTGCAGGCTTTTTCCAGAGCCAGAGGGAGAGAATTGCATAGTGAAAAAAGTAAAAATTTGCCAAAATTAGCAACAAGATTGAAAACCAAAGAAACTCCACTGTAGACCATCCCAAAGTTTCTTTTTTTCTGTTGCTGCAGTTGAGATGAGCCCTTGTGTTGGTTCCAGAAGTCCTGTGACCTCTGGGCTGCACAGGGTGCAGGAATGAGCCCTGGAGCTGCTGCCCCTCATGGGCACTGTGGCCAGAAAGGGCCTGGAGCTGAACTCGTGAAGTTTATCTGCACTTTAAAATGCATAAAAGAGTTTGAGTGTGTGCTCCATTGGCTTTGCCCAGTGCTTGAGGATCAGAGAGGTGCTTAGCAACTTTCTGGATCTGGGTGGAGTTAAAAACAGAAATCAGGGGTGATCCTCACTGGTACCCAAACCACTGCAGGGAGAGCGAGGGGGCAGGGACGGCCTTGCCATGCAGCTGCACCCCTTCCCCTTCTCTCAAACCTGTTGTAGAAAATAATTCAGAAATCATCACTGCCCTTATCTCCCGTCATTCCTGTGCAGCAGCAGGGCCAGGGCCTCACCAGAGGCATGGGTGCCCCGTGGCACCTGGCTGGGGGAAGGTCAGAGCCAGGACAGGCCTTGGCTGTCCCTCCTGCTCAGGGTCCGGCTGCTGGAGCACCCAGAGCCCTGGAGATTGGTAAGCACTGGATTTCTTTTCTTCCCTCTTTTATACGAGTGTGTTTCACTGGAGGAGGAGAAGCAGGGCCTGGCTGGTTGCCACGTGAGCATCCCCTGTGCATCCATCCCAGGCCTGTGCCTCTCAGGAGCTGCTGCTTTAGGGGAAGGAGCCCCAGTGTTTGGGATTGGGCGGGAATACAGCCGGGGCTCCTCTGCAGGAGTGGGGAAATATCGCCTTGCCTTCACCTGGGATTTTATTTTCCCTCATGAAAAGAGAGTGGCCTCTGAATGTCAGCCCAGCCTGCCTGTCAGTTCTCAGCTGCACCATGGGATAAAGCTACTGATCCCTTTTATCCCCTTCTGGGAGTAGTATTAATAGTATATTCATTTTTGTTCCATTTATAATTCATTACTGCCCAGTTATTTGGATTTACTTGTGTTAAAAGGCATAACGAGACAAAAACTTAGCTGGTTATGAGCCCGGGGAGAAGGGGAAGGCTCTTCCCCTCCCTCCTTCCCTGCCTTGCCTCCAGGGCAGGGGGAGCAGCCGGCCAGGGCCGAGTTTGCCAGAGAAGGGAGGTCACTTTGTCCCTGGGATGTTAAGCTTTGGAGGTCAGCACTGATTTTGTGGCTCCAAACCCACAGGAAGAGTGTTAGTTCTGTCCAGACCAGCACACTCCCAGATTGATGCACCTAAATCTCACTGAATTTCACAGCAAATCAAGGTCCCGTGGGTATTTAAAATCCCTCCATACAACTAAAATATTTATACTAAACAGATAGGAGCATGCATTTTTAAATAAAAATTTCTCCTTATTGTTTTAACCTCCCACTTCCCCCTGCTCCATTGCTTTTATCTGTCACACAAGCCCTGGCTGTCCTCTGGGCACTGCAGGCTCGGGGCCAGAGGCTCTGCTCTGCCCACAGCACATGCTCCAGGAGAGGCCCAGATGTTCCAAAAAGGGCAACCTCCACAGCCCAACAACAACAACAACAGAAAGCTGTGGTTTTTTAAACCACCTTTATGCTTTCCTGCTCCTGGGATGAAACAGCACAAGATGAAACAGCCTGGAGCCTGCTTTGTGTCACCCCCAGCTGCCCACCCTCCCAGGGGATGCTGAGGCACAGGGGCCCAGCTCCTGCCCTGCTGTGGTGGCCCCAGCCCCACGGGGACCCTGTGGCCCGGGCTGGCCCCATGGCCACTGCTGGGGGCTTTTCCTGTCTGTTTGCTTTGCCTGACACAGCTGGGGCTGCTGCTGAATTGTGTTTTCCCCTAAGCTGTCAGGCTGCCTTCCCAGCAAACCGTGGCTCTGGGAGCCCTGCTTTCACCAGGACAGAATTTAGTAGGGACAGAATGTAGTCCCTTCTTAGAGCTTGGCCCAAGTAGAACAGACTTGCTCTTGAGGCTGCTCTTGCAGATGGTGCTGGTGCCCCTCACCCTGCTGTGACCACCCACGGGCTTTTTAGCTGGCTTAAATTAGCTGCTGATACAGGTCTGGGCAGGTCAGCCTGGACGTTCACATCCCAAATATGCTTTTGGGAATGATCTAAAATGTGGGCAGGAAGTTTTATTTTGCACATAGACCCATGCAGAGCTCTGCAGACAGAGAAACATAGATGGACACATCAGTCAGATGGGGCAGCTTTGATCCTGAAAGCTCCCAGTCTTTGAAGGATTTTTTTTTTGTGTTTTACTAAGATTCACAGTCTCAGCCTTGACCCAATTGCTCCTGTCCCAAAGGGCATTTGCAGATGTACAGCTAGAGTTACTGGTGGGCTCCCAAGAGGAGAAATCCCAAATTCCTGAGGAGTATACTGTGGGTTTCCCAACTGGAGCTCCCCAGCTTTTGATTCAACACCCAGAATTGCCTTTATGAGGCTTATGGAACCTCTTGGGAAGAGATTTTCATATGGCACTTGCTGTTTCATATGGCAAACCCATAATTTCCTTTTATTTCTTTTTGCAAGACTGTGGACTAGAGGGTAAGGCAGTACCAAAGGCTCATTCTGTAGACATAATGGTCACTTGTGATCAGCATTGCTAATAAGTACTAGAAGTAGAAAATATATTTAATTTTAATTCAAATTTTCCAACGTAATTGGAAGTAATCTTAAGTATTTTCAATGAAACTTTGTATGTTCTCAGGGTAAAAATGAAAATATTTAGGTCCAAATACTTTCCAAACTCCTTCTGTGCTTTGGGCTGCATACTGGCCTTCACCAGTAAAATTTGGATGCTCTGTCCTGGTTTTGGAAAAGTTACTCAGGATTTAGTTAAGCATAAGTGAGACGAGTTTAAGTGTATCCTATAAAACCTTTAACGTGTTCTGCTTTTATCTCATGTTCTCTGTGAAGCCATATTTGCTATAAACTAGATGGGAGAAGAATGTCACAGTGTGGGTAAGTGGTTTGTTTTTTGCTTTGTGTTTATCCAAAACCCAAAACTTAAATCAGATTAAAATCAAACCTGGTCTAAACCCCACCCCTCATTAGTGGTGCCAGAACTGGAGGCCAGTGGCCCATCCCAGAGCGTAACACTGGTGCTTTTGCACTCAAAGGTTTGGGTTTGTCCTTGCCACCAGTTTTAGTGGCACACGGGGCAGGTGGCACATGGAGAAATTACGTAGCCATGGGACTCCCCGTCTGAATCACAGCACCCAGTGACTTTGTGCACCCCTTTGGGCCTGATGTGTCTCTGAAAGGGGAGCAGAGCAGGAGGAGAGGGGGCAGGGAGGCTGCTGGCAGCCCCTCTAACAGGAGCACGGTTTGCAACCCCATTCATAGACATTGTCTGGCATTGTTGTACCAGACACGCTCCATTCACGGCCCCTCTCTTGTCCCTTTTCAGCGAGTGCCCACTGGTCCTGCTCTGTTTGTCGGCAAGAATGAGCCGGCGGGAGCGGGAATGTTTCCCAGACGGGGTGAGGAGGTCAGTCTGGACCTCTGGACAGTGGAATGTGAAAGCAGGGGACCCTCTGGGGGCCTTGTTTGGGTATATGCAGCTCAGATCACGAGATTAGCTGCCAGGTCATCTGCTGTGAAATCCATTATGAGACACGCTCGGACTCCGGCGCTGCACTTGAAATCCTTCCTTGGTTAAACTGCAGGAATCACCTTCCGAAGCTTTTGTGGGCTCCGTGTGCACGTGTAAAATATTTGTGCACGTGTAAAATATTTGTGCATGTGTAAAATATTTGTACGCGTGCGGTTATAAACTAATGTTTGCAGTAATGCCTCATGCAAAACGCTCCTCGAGTAAATCTGTCACTGCAGCTTCAATTCCAGATTACTGCACTCCAAGATCTGCTATTATCAGTGGAAACACATCTTTAGAAAGTTCACAACAGTCTGAAGTAGATGAGCTATTGAAATGCAATAGAAAATCTACCCCTCGCGGATTAGTCAAACAATGAATGTAGCCCTGCACGTAAACATTGTCTAACTGTATTGGCAGGGTAAATGGTTCCTGATTTACTGCTGCAGGAATAGGTGGCATTTCCTCACACTGTGAATACAAATATCAATTATCTCGAGGAGAAATACATTTCTAATCCGTAAGCGTGTTCAAGCGATGCAAATAGTGGCAACAAATCAGTCAATTATCGAATTATTAAACATTTCCAATATTATTATTAATTATCTCTGGTACCAACAGTGTACAATTTGCCAGGAAATAAATCGTTAGTAGATCTTGGAGTACTTGAAAAAGTGGTTTTAATCTGTGGACATCCTGAAAAGCCACAACCCCTGAGTCAGGGAGATCAAAGAGGAATGAGGAGTCTGGGGTTTTGGGTTTCAGAGATAGCCTTTCATGGTGGTGGTTGTTGCTGCCACGCTCAGTGTTTTCATAGTGTGCATTAGGGATTTGTGCAGTAATAGCCACACTTACCTTTGCAGCCATTTGGATGTAGCAGCAAAGTATGAACTCATGAAGGAGAAAAGATAAAAGAGGGGAGCACAGTAATGCAGGTATGGTATTGCTCTCTCTGTTGGTGGCCAGCAGTTTCTGCTCTGTCTGCAAAACATTTCCACATCTTCCACATGATCTTCCTAAGGAGCACTCTCACCCCAGTGTGTTTTGATAGAAATAATTGAGGTACAAAGACATGGAGAAAGGAAGAACTTAATTTGTGGCAGGTAGAAAGTTTTAGATCATTTTATTCCAACCCATTGGAATCTTTGTTGAGTTGTTTTTTAATACCCTCCCAAAAGACCCTTGGTACCAACTCAAAATTTTTATTGAGGGCTCATGCCCTGGGTGGAAAGGGTTTCATCCGCCCTTCTACAAATGGGTAATTTTGATGAGGGGCATGGATTTGGCAGGTTTTCTTCAATGCTCTTAAGTGGCACACCTGCACTCAAGGCAGATTTTTGCAGTGCCTCATCTCACAGCGCCAGCCTCATCTCAAAGCAGCTCCAGGCCTGACCAAAGGAAACTGGTATCCAAAAAGACCAACAAACCAGTGATGATGTGGCAGAAAATGCCCTTTCTGGGCAGGTGATGATGGTCCAGCCCCAGCACAGGCAGATTGTGCAAGTCATGGATGAGAGTGTCACCACTGTACTTTTCTATTTGCATAAAACAATTATCCCATGGACAGTGGCTCTGGAGTTGTCTAGACAACATGCTTCTGATGGTATCACTGACCTCAGACACACTGGGCTGGCTCTAAATTAGCAATGAGCAGGGCTGGAGGGATGTATTATGGCAGTTATAAACCATAAGAAGGTATTTAAATAGATAGATAAGACACATGCAAATCTTTCCATTGCCATGACAACCATCTTGATATAGGTTTTCCATACGTAGCAAGAACAGCAGAGCAAAAGGCACTGGAAAAATAGCAAGAACCTGTAATGATAATGAACCCTGACAGTGTATTAGTCTAGATTTTGGTCACTTATTAACTCTTAATAGAATACAAACTTCTATAGTAATACAGTGTTCAGTGGGTCAGGGAGCAATTACTTCTAAACCTTTGCTATAAGGATCTCTGCTATATGGCTATACCTAATGTACCAATTCTTCACAAATTGATCTGACTGATTAAAAAACACTTTGCTATTAGATGTAAATTGCTTAGCTGCTCAAAAGCGCTTCGCAGGGACGGGTTGCACAAAGCATGAAAATATGTCATTTATGGACATCTCTATATTTCCCTCCCGCTTTTATTGGCTGGGTGAGGAATCTCATAAATCCGGATACGTGGATAATTGTCGTGTAAGAGCTGGGGCCACCAGTTTCAAAAGGGAAACACAGGGCAGCCCCCAACATGAGTGTGACCCCTCCCCACGTTACCTGTCTGAGCAGGGCAGAGCTGTGTGTTTATTCTTTTTTGTTGTTCCTTCTCACACCTCCTCATTCCTTCTGAGTGTGAGCTGGTTTGAAGGCCAGCTCACGGCTCTAATGATGCCTCCTGTGGCCAGCGAGGGTCCCCTCCAGCAGTGCCTTTCTCAGACAGATGCACAGGATGAAAGCAGCTGCCAGAGCATCTTGTCCAGCCTGTCTGAGTGCTCTGAGCTTGTTCTCACACAGTCCAGGGATGCTGGGGTGTGGGTGGCCAGGTGGGAAGGACACGGATATGCTGCCCTGCTTCAAACAGCTTCCTCCACAAGGCAGGGGCATCAGCAGTGACTGGAGCCTTGGGAAATGAATTAGGGTTAACCTTGCAGGGCTTTGTTGGCGTTGTTGTTTGTTCCTTGATGTTACTGAAGAGGCTGAGGCTTAGAGGTGACCTAATTGCTGCCTTCCCGTACCTGAAGGGAAGAGAAGAGGAGAAGGAATTTTTACAAAGGCATGTAGAGACAGGATGAGAGGGAATGGCTTTAAACTGGAAGAGAGTCGGCTTAGACTGGCTATTAGGAAAAACTTCTTTATTGTGAGGGTGGTGAGGCCCAGGCACAGGTTGCCCAGAGAAGCTGTGGATGCTCCAGCTGTGCAAGCGTTCAGGGCAAGGTTGGATGGGGCTCTGAGCAACCTGGACAGTGGAAGGTGTCCCTGCCCATGGCAGGGGGTGGAATTGGAAGAGCTTTAAGGTCCCTTCCAATGCAAACCATCCTGTGATTCTGTACAGTTGTAGCGACCCACCCTGTTGCAGATCCTAATTCCTCGTTGCCACTGCTTGCTGTTCCTGGGATGGGTGGTTTTGCTGTGGAAGGGTGTTGGGAGGGGGATGGCCCACACTCTGCTTCCACACTGCCCTGTTGCCTTCCACCCTGGCAGGCAGTGGGACCCCTGCTTCCCCAGCCTGGCTCTGCATCCAGAGCCACTGAATCTGTCACAGCCTCTGTGCCACCTCCTGTCACCTGCCCCCACTGCCTCTGTGCTGTCACACCCCACATTAAACCTTCTCTGTCCTTGTCAGAGCCCTTCCTGAAACGCCATCCTTTTATTTATGCTTTCACGTAATCATTTTGGCCAGCACCATCAGGCTTTGACTGTGCACAGCACTCACACCAATCTTCCTCCTTCAAACTCCCTTGGGGCTCCTCTGAGCCCTTGAGGAGAGCAGGCAAGGTAGGGTGCTACAACTGCTCATTGTCTGAGCTGCAGCCATCTCTGTGCAGCCTTGTGTTACCCCTCTGCCCAAATTCCCAGGTGGGGGGAAGCAGTTTGGGAGGGCCCCATCCCGTCCCCCTGCAACGGGCAGCCCCAAGCACAGCAGCCCTGACCAGAACCCAGCGGGTGATACCATGGTGCAGAGAATAATTAAAAAGCTGCACTCGTTTCCCAGATGAGATGCACTCCTGTAGTGTGTAAATCAGTCACAGTCCTGGAGGAATAATCCAGGCGGGATAATTGTGCAGGGGAAAGGCCCCAGACGTGATAGGGGTTTGCATTAGCAATGCCTTTTCATCCATCTGTCTTTTGACCAGAGCTAGAGAGGGCCAGAATTTTACTTATAAGGATGTTTTGATCAACTGATTATTTCAGTGACAGAGCTCCTGAAGTACAAGCTCCTGAAAATACCTTATTTGTGTACAGGAGCAGCTACGAGCCAGGGACTGAAAGGTTTCTGTCTTCAAAGATTAATCTGTTTAGGATCTACCAGTTCCCTTACGATCCTGGACAATTCAACCATCAGCTTTGACTGGGGGAAATACTTCACCTTGAGTGTTCATCTGCTGAGCATGGTGGAAGCAGAAGCAGGACAAAGAAGAACCTGGCTCAGGGCAGGTTTATATAATTAAATTATACAGCTTATTGGTAAGATGCTGTTATTTGTTAATTAGACTAAAGAAGAGCTGGAGAGCCCTGCTCGTGATCTGAGCTTGGTTGTGGAGTTCAGGGGTGTTGGGAGCCCTCTCTGTCAGCTGCAAAATGCTTTTAGGTGTCACTGGGGGAAGGTTAAATGTCTTGAAGCTGGCTGGCACCAAAAAGTATCCCAAGGATGAATGTGAAAGCAATGCAAGGGCAAATCTGTTTGTCCTGCAGTCAAATGCTTTTACAAGTCCTACGTAACAAATGTGTTGCTAAAAGCTGGTAAAAAGTGTATCCCACAGTTTAGAAAAGGCACTTTGGTGCTGTGGAGGAGAAAGCATCCCTGACAGACTCCACCTATGTGTTTTCTATTTAAGATCATCTGCACTTTATCGAGGACTAACCACAGAACTGAAAATTGTTGGTATTAACACTCTAGGGCATCCTGTGTACTGAAGACTCAATTTCTTATCCTGAATACGTGTTCTGGCTGACAAATTTTGGGGTGTTATTTTGCCTTCTAGTTATTCAGATGTTCTTTGGACATCTGGGAATTTAATTAACAGCTTTTGCATGTATTTAAAGCAAAGTAAACTTTCCTGGAGCTTCCTGATGGTGAGGAACCATCTTATTTATGAACACTGGCACCTGTCATGTTAATTTGTACAAAGTTTTTGATTTATCTAAAAGAACACATTACACAGTGATTTGGAGGAGTTAAAGGGAACCTGCAGGGTGGCTTTAATCTTTATGTCTTTATATACTTGAGGGCATTTTACTGCACCTCTGCACTGCTTTCACCACAGAATCATTTTCTGCTTTAGAAATGTAGCCATTTGGATCAATAGCTGCAGTACAATATATGGTACTTCTGATGGCAGCCTCACAGGACACCTAAGAAGCACCGTGGTAATTTTGCAAAACGCTTGGCTACACTCTGAAATATATCTTAAAAGTAAAAGTTGCCAAAACAGACACTGTGCAAAATTACAAGAGCCCTAGTGAAATTGTGCTTACTGTATTTATGTGTGTTAATAGTAAATTAGGAAAAATGGTGTGTAAAGGGATATTCCTTGCCTGAAACATGGGTGTTTTATTAGGAAAATCTTAAGGGCTGGGCTGTCTGCATTTCTTGTAGCAGCAGTTTTAAACTCCTGTGGAACGTGTTGGCTGCTCTGGAGAGGTTTTTGAAAGGAAAGATTTCCAGCTAATGTGATATGTGTGTGTTTCCTGGGCTTGATTTAAAAGAAAGCAGAAGTAAAAAGGGATGTTTGGTGACATTTACTCAGTGCACAGAACAAGAAATGAAAGAGGATCTAAAAGCATACATCCCTTAAAGCGTTAACAAACGTATCCTGCACGTTGCAGATTTTACAGTAAATTCTTTATCTATAAACAAACCGGGTTATCACAGCTGTTTATTGTACTGCTAGCCCTGATCCTAACCTTTATGTCTTTATTGCTTACATACCATTCCCTTGTTTATATGTCTGTACCAGCCTGTGCCCTTGAACTTGGCCCTGGCGAGCCCTGACCCGGCGCTCGCCCGCCCGCTCGCGGGGTCATGGCGGCATCGGAGACGCGACATGGACACCCCAGCCAGGGCACAGACCACGGGGACACGAGGAAAGAGCAGGGAAAAGGATGGAAGGGTGGGCAGGAGTCCCTCTGAGGAGTGTTTGTGGTGCTGCCCTGCTCGCCAGGGCCTGTCAAACCTGCCTGGGAAGCTGCAAAGGGAGGGGGCAATGCTGGTACAGCAGAACCATCAGCCCCCTGCCCTTTCCAGCTGCCCAGCTGGGCCTGGGTGCTGCTTAGGAAAGGCTTTTCCTCTCTTGCCCCCCCTCCTCTGATAAGCTGACAGCCAGGCGTGCCTTGTTCTGATAAGTCAGCAAAGTTTGGTTTCCCTAGGGACAAACAGCCTGTGCCCTCCAGCATCTTCAGCAGCAAGGCCTGAAGGGCAGGATGGAGCGGGCAGCACGGGGACAAGCAGGGACAGCGATGTGGCTGGGCAGATCTGCCTCCAGATCACTGATAAACTTCATCCATAACCCAAAAAGGGTTTTGCAATCCTCACAATGTCCCACATGGTGGGTTAACCCTCGCAATGTCCCACATGGGGGGTTTCAGGGCATAAAGGATTTGGGCTTAGTTCATAGAGCAATGTTAAAGTCTTCCACCACGACCACAGTCAGGGCATGCTATGGGACAGCCCAAAAGAGCTCTCTGAAAAGTGGGCAGCACCAAACACACTGAGGCAAAACAGTTCCAGTCTGAGCCTTCCTCACTATCCCTGAAACTATTGCCCTAGGTTTGGTTTCAGTTAGTTGAACAGGCTCTTCACTAAAAACAAACCTCCTGGTGCAAACATCTGCAGGTTGGAAATCACATCCTTCATTTGCTGCTAAAAATAATGGCAATGAATGGAAGAATTCACAAATTCTCCCAGGGAAAAGACATTATGATCCCATTAACCTACATTACAGCCATCACCATTAAGAGATACCATTAACCTGCAGTTCCCACACTGCCTTGTCGGAGGAACTACAGTCATCCTGTAATTCTGGAGATGCTGCAGCCATCCCATAATTGTGTGGTAGCTCTGGCAAACACTGACTTTGTAACAGTGTTGCAGCCAAGTACTTTGTTGGATTATAAACCCCAATCCACACAGCCTTTCATGAGGGTTTTGGCTGCTCTGTCTCAAGCCACAGCAGGATTGGGCCCCCCATGCCATCCAAAATTACAGGATTTTTACTGCCTGGCCAGGTCATGAGCAGCCATAATTGATCAATACAGAAGGTGATGTGAGTATCAAGAGTTTTAATGGCATAACAATGTGTGGTAGGAGTTGTTTCACTTTCCAAAGGAGCACATGTGTGTTTTCAGTGGCTTTTCTTCACACATTTGCTGATATTCAGCCTCCAAAGTGAAAGTGCTCATCCTGGTGAATGAGTTTAACAGAGTCCTGCTAGTTGGAGAATTGGAATGTTACTGCTTAATATAAAGTACCTACATATATACATTTATTTATATATACAGGTTCAGTATTCTTAATCTGTTCTACTTACTTGACACGTTTAGGCTCTGATTACAAATATTCTGTTAAGTCTAGGAATCAAATTTTCATATATTCAGAAGCTTGAATTTTCCTATCTACCAGCCTTAAATTTTGCTTTGGTTTTTTTTTTGTTTTGTTTTGTTTTGGGTTTTTTTTTTCTTTTTTGTTGTTTTGTTTTTTTTTTTTTTTTGGTGGGCTTCTGGAGATTTGTTTTTATACTCAGAGGAAGCAACTGCAGGGAAGTCAGTGTGGCTTTTCAGTAAAGGAACTGGAGTGGTCCTCAGGATTCATAACTTGACTTATTTCAGGTTTTTAGCGCTCAACAACTTTGTCAAATCCAAAAATAAGCAAATCTGTACGTTGAAGGCTACAGTAAAGCAGAAACTTTTCCTCATAGATTAAAAAAAAACCCCAACAATGCCAAGTAATAAGATGTATATTTATGTAACAAGAAGTCAGATTTATGAAAAATGCTGCTGTGGATTGCAATTCCACATGAAATGGTCCAGTCTGGAATAGAATTCGTTGGATGCTGACACGTAGTGATGTGCACACTCTGCTGTCTGAGTATATTTCTAACTTTGCTCTAATTATCAATCACTTGATTCATGTCAGACCACTTGCATTTAAATCAAGTTTTTGTGCTATTTAGACAGGTACTCTGTAAACACAGGCAGAAGAGATGGTTTCTGGAATGAATAGGAAAGGCTGCCTGAGTGGCTGTCGGAGTCCATGTTCTGTATGAACAAATTAAAAGCAGGAGTCTTTCATGCTAAATTTGTATGGCCCTCTGCACAAATTGCCCAATTTATTTAAGTATTTTCTGGTGGTGAGATGTTTTGGGACGTGAGGGCTGATAAGAAGCATTAAATAAAACACTGCAAGTCGAATTTAAGGATAAAATGAAATTCTTTCTGTGTTGGGTTTGATGTTCTTAATTTAATCCCTGGTGGACAGTAGTCTGCATTACAAAACCTTCACACATAATTTGGCAGAGTTGGGGTGATTTGCAGGCTGTGTCTGCAGAGGATGCCCCGAGCAGGTCCTGGGTGACCTCTCCTGTCTCAGGAGGGTGGTCTCCTCAGGTCACCCTCGGGGTCATTGCTGCAGCAGAGCAAGGCAGCTCTGACTGTTCCTTTGCTCCTGGGGGTAAACAGAGGACTTCAATTTCCAGCACTAGCGGTCCTTAACCTTCAGAAGCTTCGGAGGGGGGTGGGGAGGAGATGCCAAAGGAAAGTGCAGAGCAAAGAATGTGAGGAATTTTGCTTATCTGTGACAAGTTTCTAAGTGTGTTTGATTATGGTAATAAGGATACCTCATTAACAAAGGATTTTAAAGGCATGTATGCCATTGATAATCAGTCAAAGTACACCGTACCTTTTAAACTTTTTTTTTTTCCTCCCCCCTCAATGGGATAACGTTTGAAATACAGCAGCACCTTAGTTAAAATGTGGAATTTCACTTGGTGCAGGAGGGTGGAGCTGTGGCAGCTAAGGAAGGAGCTCTATCTCCTTTAGATAAAGTCCCCATCACCAAGAGATGACTGTAAAACATGCACAATTCCCAATCCTTCAAACTCTCCCTAATTGCAAAACTCCTCATTGTTTTAACTTATCTCTGCCCGTGCTGTGCTGAATTAGTCCTTTGGAGTCCCTGAATGGGATCAAGGGAAGAGAAGAGGAAAGGAAGGATGGGAATGAGAGCCAATGAGGAACAGAAAGCAAGATAGCCAGAGAAAAGGAAAGGGGATGGGTGTTAAGAGTAATTGCCCTTTGCCTTCCCGTGAAACTGCAAAATCTTTTGAACACCCGGGGATGAACCAGCCCCAGGGATGTTTTCTGCACCCCTGCTGCATGGGAGGCATCTGGCCTGGTGCTGGGTGGGTAAAAAGGGAAGAAATGGTGCAGCAGGAGTTTTCCTCCTCTGCTCAGATAATTTCCAGTGTGTGTCTTGCTGGAAGGTGGCCCAGTGAATGTCCCCCCCACCAGCCTCTGTGCTGGTCTCTGTGTCAGGTCCCTTGGCCATCCTCCCTGCCCCAGGTCCCCACCTGAGGGTGCAGAGAGAGCCACCCCCCGTGCTCACCCTCTGGCTTGGCCAGGCTGGCCCTGTAGCAGGCAGCTGTTCCTGCCAGCCCTCCATCCGTGGGAATTTACTCCAGCTCCACCTGATACCTGGGGTATTCCTATTTTTGCATCCTTATCTCCTAATGAGTTTATAATCTAGAACAGAGCAGTACCCCTGCAGGTCTCCAGGCTCCTTATCAAATGATTTTGCTATCAGGCACATTCAGATGCCCGAGAGCTGCTTCTGGCCCCACACAGGCTCCTCTGTGGGGGCTTTTTTCAGGAGGAATAGACTCAAGCAGAAATTGTGTGTCATGTCAAACAGGAGAAAAATGAAACCCACCTGTGCATGGGGCTCTCCCAGCTTCTTTCAGGTAGAATATTTGAGTGCTGTCTGCCCAACCCTAAAAGTGGTGGATATAACCCAGTATTTTTTCTTCTATTGCCTTTGGGTTGAAGAAAGCATTTTAATATCCACACACCTCTAATAAACTAAAGCTGTAATGAGGCTTTCTCTATTTGTATTGCTCTTTTGTTGTCTCCTATGTGCATTTACCATTGATTTTTGCCAAACTCCCCTATACTGTAACTATGCAGGTATAAACTGGTGTTATTGAGGGGAGCTGAGGAGGGAAGGGATAGCCATGAAATTACTGGTTGCAAACAAACACTGCGTCTCTGTTTGGGCATTTCTCAGAAACACCTGGAGATTACTGCATGCAACCTTCCTAATCAGTAAATCAGCCAGCCACCAATTGTTTCCTTAGCCACATCAGGCACAAATGGAACATCTGTTTAATTTACTTTTTTATGGTAGGAAATTCATATCCTGAATCATCGATATCTTTATTTTGCAACTTGCTGCCATTGATTATTTTATTTTCTTTCCTCTCAGTGTTGCCTGCCATAAAAGATAGGAGGGTCTCTGTGTGTGGACGAGGTGACCTGATGTCATCTTTCAGGATGATTCATGGAGACCAAGTGAAACTCTCTGGAGCTTCACTTGGACACCCTCTGAAATCCAAGGGTTTGGAGGGGGGAACTTGGGACACTTGCTAACGTGAGCAGGAGCTGAGGGACCCACAGCTTTGCAAGCTCTAGAAACTCCAAAGTAAATGGCTTTGGTTGGCTTGAGACTGAGCAACAGCCAGCCACAACTGAATGCTTTATTGCCGTCTGGAAGTGTTTATTTTCTGAACATAAATTCAAGGGACAGATTCAAGGCATGTCTAGAAATAAAGCATATCATCATGTGAGCTAAGCTGACAAGGACAATTTACTGTACCCTGCATTCGTTCTGGGCCAATCGGAAGAGAAGAGGCTATTAACATCCTGAAATTCCCGCTGTTGGGCCCGGCCTGTCCCTTCACTGAACTCGGGAATGGCATGTATTAACCCCTTGGGGGCCTCCCGTGCATCCCGGCGAGGGACGGACACTGTGTGTGCCCCGGGCCGTGTGCGGCGCGTCCGGCTGCGCTGAGAGCGAGCGGAGCGCTCCGAGAGGCCCAGCACAGGGTTAACATCTCCCTCCTCTCCGGTGCTGCACACCGCTCCGCTAAGCCCCGGAGTTCACTGGTCAGCCTGACCTTGGGTTCTCCGGCAGAGGCAGGAACAAGCTGACACAGAGCCCGCGTTCCCAGCGCCTGCGGAGCTCAGGGAATACAATGCGGCCGCAGCCCTCGGGCCGAGAGCGTCGCTCGGAGAAGGGAAGGGAAAGTTCATTTCCTACTTTTTAAACGCTGCCAGCAAGAAAAGTAACAAAACCAGAAGTCGGGAGGTAAAACACAAAGGGCACGGCAGCAGATATTGCGGAGGAAAGGTGCCATTCATAGTCAGGAATGTGTTATAATAAAACCCACTAGCAAAAGTCCACAGAGGACTGTTTGCATAGCAGCACTACAATATCTACATGTGTAAACAGAGGGAACAGCCTTTAAATCTGCGTGGCAGCAGCAACTGTTGGGTCTTTTACCTGGTGCTTGAAGTGTTCCCCCAGCTTGGTGGGTGTCCTTGTGTAGGACAGCACAAGCAGCTCCATTCCAGCGTTGTAGCTGAGGGAAATACGTTATTGTGGCTCTGAACAGGAATTTTCTGCATGCAGCACTGTAGAAGGCCAGAGCAGTTAACTGGCATTCAGCTTCTTCTTTTCCTCTGCTAGGGATATGGATTCAGGAGAGCTGAGGGCTTTAGGGCTTTCACAGTAAAAGTCTTGGGTTGGTGCTTCTGATTAATTATTAATGTTTGTCATCTTGTTCTTTTTTTTTTTTTTTTTTTTTTTTTTTTTTTTTTTTTGTGAGTTTAGAGCTGAGGAGCCTGTCTCATTCATTCCCTGGCACTGCACAGGGCTTAAGTATCACAGCCTTCAGTACCAGACCAGAATAATATAAGAACTACAAAGAATCATTTATCTGGCATGACATATTTTATGCTCTTGTGTAAGTTTTCCTAGGGGACTTCTGAATGTCCTACTGGGTGACTGTAAAGACACCAAGGACTCAAAGTCATGGGCATCATTTTTATTGCATGCCCTAAAACACTCAGCACAAAGACAAAGCTGAGTGATTCTAACTTTTCTGAAATTAAGAGGCTGTATTGTCTCACCAAAGTCCTTCCACAGATCTCTCTAAGAGCAGAGTGGTTTGGGGCTAAAATTGATCCTTATCTTCTGTTACTTAGAGGAATGTTTCTGTGCTTTAAAAATTCAGTCCCCATTTCTTTCTTGCAGACTACCCTAATCTCAAATTAGCCTTCTGGGCAAAGGTCAGGAGTGCAGGAGTGCAGGTCTTATTGGTTCAATTAAAGGAAATAACACAAAATCAGACAGGCTATTGCAGGAGTCTTTGTCAACAACTTCCTGAATGCTGAGAGGCTGCTCAGGCATCAGCTGTCTACCCAGCCAGATAGTGCTGCTAATAGAAACATGTTAGTGTGAGAAATTAAAAAAAAAATACATACATGGCTAATAGCTACATTCATCTGATGGCTTTCACAGCAAAAGTCTTGGACTCGTGCTTCTGATTAATTAATAATTTTTTGTTTTTCTCCTTTTTTTTTGGTGTGTTTACAACTTAGCCTTGCCTATCTTTTTTTTTTCCCCCAAAACACACATATCAAAGCTCAGATAACTATGCTAGTATCTGTTGTACTATTACTTGCCTTAATAATGTCCCTCATAATGATGAAATGTTATGTTTCCAATAATGTACCAATAAATATTTTGGAGTTTTTGGAGTTAGGGAACTGGCAGGTATGTGGGGAGGGCACTTTGTATTAACAGCTGATACACTGTTGTTACACTGCTGAAAACTGGGGCTAATGCGCTTGTGTAAAGATCTTCTTTATAAAAGTGATTTTCCTTTATTTCTTTCCTTTTTTTTTTGTTTGCGTCCTTGTGCCTGAACATTTGACCCTGGAGGAGTAGGATGGAAAGATTGTTTAAAGAGCAGAGAACTGTTTATTTCAATTTTCTCCTCTTTTTTTCCCCCCTTTGCAGTTCTTTTTACAGGTAAATCACTCGCGATATGGGAGAATCTCAGAGAGTTCAGAGGTTTGGGGCAGGAAACGCCTCCCCTCCCCCTGAAGTTTGGATTCAGAGCTAAATTTATCTGAATGCTGTCATTTCCCTGCTTTTCCCTCTCTACCTCCTTCATTACATTCCTCTTTCTCCCTCCCCATTCCCAGCCACCCAGATCTTATCCTTTCCTTGACCTGCAGCTCCCCCTCCCTAGCCTGCCACGGCTCTAAAATGTCCAGAGGCCTCGGCTGAAGGTGGCAGCTTCTCCTGCTGGGGTTTTTGGCTTTTATTTTTTATTTCTGAGCTGAAGCATAGCAAGAAGTGCTCTGCAATCCCCTGCCTCAGAGGCTGTGCCCATCAGAGATGCTAAAGGCAGGTTTGGTGGCTGCTGAGAGGGGAAGGCAGCAGTGGTGCCCAGCAGAGCAGCCTGGGCTGGCTGGTGCCTCTGCCTGTGACGCAGCAAAGGGCCCCTGCAGGTACAAGCAACTTGATTTAGGCAAAAGAATTCAGAAATAGGTGTTGAAGTTCAGCCAAATTTCCATGCTGCTCCTGCTTTTCCCTGACACATTCTGCACATTTGCATCACTTATCACAATCTTGAACAGGTCTGTCCTGGTAGGAAATACACAGAGTTCATAAAGAATCCCTCTCTTTTTGTTTTTCCCTTTTCCTTTTTCTTTCTTTTTTTTTTTTTTCCCTTAATATTATAGTCTTGCACTGTGGCTATTCTAGTTTTTCACAGAAGTGGCAGGCAGCCAAAGACTGGAGTCATTATTTGCAAACTCTAAAAATAGAGTCAAGATTTATAGGAAGAAAACAGATATGTCTTGTTATAAAACCATGAATAAGGATTGGCAGGAATATAACGGTTTATTCTTTTTTGATATTGCTTATTGTAAATTGCACTCTATCTTTGTGGGAGATACACAAGATAGTTACAGTGCAGAAATGCTTCCTTACTTGAAAGTGCTGCAAAACTGCAGTATATTTGTTGTAAGGACTTGATTATTCAAAGGAAGTGATAAGAGATGAGGTAGCCCCTGGGAATTTTGTGCATTGTTGGGGTGGACAGTTTGTTTTAAAAAAAAGTATTAGTGATCTTCTTCTGCAGGTCACTGCTGATAAAAATTACATTCTGTGCCCAGCGAAAGGTGCCTCGTGAGCTGCACTTCTGGTTAATACTGCTTGTTATTGTACACCATGAACATCACATCCCTGATCTGGCTGTGGGTAATAACACCCCCTGCTCTATCTCCTGCCTTGTAGGCTCTGGCAGGGCAGCCACAAAGGGAAAAAAAAAAAAAAAAAAGGAGGAGAAAAAAAAAAGAAAAAAAAGAGGGAGGAAGTAAGCAGAGGGAAAGAGAGGGAAAGACTTTCACAAAGAGTTAAAAAGGCCTGATGAAATCCTTACAATGTACACCATATGGCTTGACATTTACCAGATTAGTTAAACATTTCTACTGGGGATAAATATTCCTGCACATCGATGTAAAGAAATTGCAGGAGACAAGGGCACATACAGCATATTTATGCCATGGAGTAATCTTTTTTTTTTTTTTTCCCCCTCCCTTCCCCTTGGCTAGCAGAATTCAGGTTACAGAGCATGTGAGGGACAAGTGTACTAACCCAAAATAAACCCCAGTTCTGTGCACTCCTGAGCTGCTGGTAGAGTGGCTTCCAGCATTGCCCCAAACACACCTCAAAAGCCTCCCCCCCAAAAGAAAGTTTTGAATGAGCAATCTATAAAAAAAATACCAAAACCCCAACTGTGTGGAGAAGCTGAAGCATTAAAGTTTGTCAGAATCTATCTGAGCACTCGGATTGCCCGTGGAAGATGCCTGTGATGGCTGCCAAAGTGATTTGAGCGGGTTGAGGCAGAGGAGGTGACTGCTGGTGCCCGTGTCTGGTGCAGCCTGCCCCATTCCTTGGTGAGCAGCCCTAAAGCCATAGATTTCATCTGATCTTTGCAAAGGCTAACATTTGTCTGCTGTCATTGTAGTGAGATTGATGACAGGCTGGGATGGGGAGGAGGAAGGGGAGCGCAGCGGGAGGAAGGCTGATCCCCACAGCCCCGATAGTCGGGGCCAAGCCCATCCAGAGTTACTATCCTGGACCCTCTGGTGGCTCTGGCAGTGTCAGGGAGTCCTTCCTGCACCACTCCAGCAGGAATTGCATGGAATTGTTACAGGAGATTGCAGGAACTCGGAGACAGGAAGGCAGCACCTCGCACCTTGTGTATCTTAATAGATTATTCACGTCACAAGCAACACAGGGCAAAATGTTATGACAACCATAAGAATGTAGTTTACTGTGGCTTAATGTGGCTGGACAGTGCAGGGTAAAGCTATCAAAAAATATTTTACATTTTTTAAAGTTTTCAAGAGAAACTAAACAATGGGGACATGCAGCTATTTTTATTCAGACTCCCAAATTTTGGCAAACTCTTTCCAGGCTATAGCAGAAAAGGCTTTCTCTTTTTATTATAAGTAGTACTATCCCAGTGCCAAACTAAAAATTAGACACCTTCCCACTTGGAGGCTTTCTTGCAAGCTGATGTAATAGAGGAATCTTCTGCAAAGGACACATATGTCCCAAGCTGGGCAGCCAGTTGCTGGCTGCAGCATGTAAAGTGCTTTGGAAAAAAAATTTAGCTTTCACACTCATGGAGGATAAAGTCCATGTATCTTTTTCCATGCATGAATGAGTGACTATCAATGCTGAGATTTGATCTTACTACAAAATCCCAGAGATTTGCATTTCACCAGGCACATGTATGTATGCATGGAGGGATCTCAGCACTTCTGGGAAAGACATGCAGAGTGAATGGGTTACTGCCCTTGTGGAGAAACATACCTGCAAATCTTAATCCCAATATTAGATTTGAAACCATTGAGGCAAGGGCTGGAAGCAGCCCTAGATCCTCTCTGGGAGCTGAAGGGGAGACGGGTGCACAAGCCAGTAACTAACAAGCTGGAATTCAAAATATGCCTGACCTAAAACCTTGGGCTGGGACATGTACAGGCTTGGGGAAAGCTCAGCTCCAGCCCCTGTGTTGAGATTTACAGTGCTGAGACTGATGCCATGTGGATTTTAACCACCCAGTGTCCCATCACACCAAAACGACATTGTGTGAGGACAGGGTTCCAGCTGCAGACAGGGAGAGAAGTGGTGGAGGATGTGAAAACAAGGTGTCCCTTTATTCTGGCTGGTCAGAGAGGAGCAGAGACTCCCACCCGAGTGGGAGGGCGGCTTGGGCGATTATGGGTGGCTGCGTTGATAAAGAGTGAGCCAGAGAGATAAATACCTGTGCTGAGGAAAATAAGAACACATAATGGATTGGTGCAAGTCGCAGTATATTTCCTCCTGGTGATGAAGGGCTAAGAGTGAGTTATAGATCTTTCCTCATGATAAGAACATATTTCATTCCGAATCATTTATCTATAAGATACTGAGATATTATTTTGGTCTGTATTGGTATTAATTGAGCTCTTTGCATTCCCACCCTGGTCTTTAGCAGGTGACAACATGGTAGGGACCCCAAAGGTTCCATCTGCACCTCCCATGGGTGAGGTGTTGCTTTCCGTGGCTGGGAACTGGGAAGAAAGCAGGAATGTTTTTCCAGGTGTCTCAGGTGATGGTGATATGGTTATTTATGCATGACCAGGGTTTAAATCTTGCTTTGTTCAGGTCCTTAATGTACAAGAAGCATTGCTGAGAGTGTTTTAAGATCTATTACTGCTTTGGAACAGAATTAACTTAAACCCGCATACATTTACACATTCGGGTGATAAGACAGGTGCGTGTGTGAGGGCAGGAGACCGTGTGGGGAGAAAAAGCAGTGTGGTTTTGTCAGCTGGGAAAGATCAGAGCACCAGGTTTGATAGTGAGGGGAAACAGCTTTTAAAATATCAATTATGTTGTTAATAGTGTTATTATTGGGTAGATATTTTGTATAATTTAGTAAATGGCTGTTTCTCGGCCCCCTTTCCCTGGGGCGGTGCGGGCCTGCCCTCACGGAGGGGCCGCCATCTTGAGGCGAGGGCGGAAACCTTCAGGGCAGGGGAGAATGGCTGAAACAAGAGGGAAACACAAATAAACTGGGGCCAGACAGTGTTTGGGGCTGTGGGATGAGGCAGGTGGCATGTCAGGGCTGTGGGATGAGGGGTTTAGGGACAGGCAGGTGCCATGTTCCAGCGTGAGGGCTGTCCGTGGGCAGAGCAGCTCACGGGACAAGGGGCCTCCGGTGTGTTTTCACCTGCTGTAAACTCAGCCTTTGCTGTCTTGCTTAAATCTCTGCTTTTGGATCTTCAGAGGAACCTTTGCTGTGGTCAGTAAATCCTAATGTTGCGCTTGCCCTGGTTTATGAGATTTCCAGGAGATTTGTCACTTGGTGGATCAGGCAGCTCTGAGGGCACAGGTTTGGGCTGATGGGGAGGACTCCACTGTCTCCATCTTGTTAAGATGAGCTTCAGGTTCAGAACATTAATGTGTTAAAAAGGGAGCCCTGTGTTCCCACACTGCTGTTAAAGGAGTTCTCACACTGCTGACCTGACCCCCTTAATCCTGGCTTTCCTGGGGGAGTAGCTGATCCGTCAGGCCTCCTGTACCTAAAATGGGATGAAAGGGAGTGATGGGCCTATTTCAGTGCTGGTGTTTCTCAGGTACCTCAAGCAACCTTGTTCTTTTTGTATTCATCGCTTATTTCCCTGGAAAGGAAAAAAAATGGAAAAAAACCCCTCTAGATGTGAGGGCTCAAATCACTGAAGATGAGAGGCAGCAAAAGGAAATAAAGAGGTCAAACACCTAAGTTAGCTTATGATTAAAAAGAAATTAGTGGGGCTATTTTTAATTTGTTTAAATATATTACTTTCTATTAAAGAGGTCTTTATATTTCACTAAGTATGAGATGAAGTGTGTCACCAGAGGAAGATTTTTTTTCAGATGTAGTACCTTTTCTCTTCAGAACTTAGAAGCCCGATGCCGCAGAAGCCACAAATGCGGAGACAGCAGGGATGGCAGCAATGTGGGACTTTACAGTGCACCACAGTCGCCTTCCAGTTGGGCTGGTTTGCAGGAAATCAGGAAAGAGAGACATTCACTATGCATAACAGGTATGTTGTGGGGAGGTCTGTGGTACCACAGAGCCCCCAAATACTCAGTCTCAGGGTGTTGTGCAGCCTGGAGAGCCAAAACTCTGCGTCTCTACCCTCAGAGCCACCCCAAGGTGTTGGGTCCCAGCCCAAGGCACTGCTGGGAGCCCCCTCAGAGGCTGGAATACATCTCATATCTGAGTTTAGCTGCCAGATCTTATGCCTTTTTTTGTTAAATCTGCTAGACTATGGATATTTTCGGGCTGCAGCTGACAGAAATTAGAAAGGATAGTTGTAAATGAAGTTTTGTAATGCCAGAAGTCTATGACGGAGCTTTTATAATCAGTGCACAAGCTGAATGTTGATCTAAGTGTTCCAAGGCTTTCCATGAGCTTGCTGGTTTTTCCATTTCTCTTTTCTTTCTTTTGCTAAATGAAGTTCCTTGCGAACAAACACAGCAACTGGGTGAGACTGCAAACCTGTGAAGGAAACACACCATAAGGTTTGAATAAAAATAATAAAATGTTTGGTTAGGAATTTGTCACAAAGCTCCAAAACAATGCAAACACTCTCAGTCTCTTGTTTTGTTCCCAGCTGGGAAGCCAGGCCAGAGTCACTGAACATTTCACCAAGTCTTGCTAACCTTCTGAGCTGAGTTGTGAGAAATTGTTCTTGACATCACATGAGCTGGGCCACAAGGCAGGACTAATGTGATATTTGCTGTCGAAGGTTTCCTAGGAAACATGCTACTTAGAGCACTCAGCCCTCCCTGCCACCCTTCCTGCATCCTCCAGCTTCCCCTGCTCCCACAGGTTTGGCAGGGGGCAGGGATGTCCCCTCTGACCTCGGGACACCCTCAGCACACACCTTCCCTCTTCCCATCTGAGCAGAGAGGGGCTGTGGAGATCCTGAAGCTCGCCCACCTAATTGCCCTTTTTCCTCTGATTCATCTCTTTTTTTGTTTTTCCCCAGCACTCTGCAGTGGGAGAAGTGAGAGAAGCTAAGCTGCATCTTGCAAGACTGGAGATGGAGAGGAGGAAGTTGGAGCCTCCTCAGTGAACTTCAGCTTTTCTGCCACGGGGGAACTGGTGGGAAAAGGTTAGGAAAATCAGCAGGTAACTTACAACTTAACTTGCCACATAGTTTGCAATACAGTAGCTGCATACATAACCCATAAGTGTTTTTCAGCAGAATGGAGTTCCCCAATTTCTTCCCACAATTTCACCTGGTAGGTGCTGTCCTTGACATGAACCCCACAGAATGATTCCTGCTGTCCAGGCCCAACTCTTCATTTTGGCCCTTTGGAGCAGCAGGAGAGTTCCCAGTGAGGATGGGATGAATGGAGTTGGTTCACACATGTTAACCAAATGCAAATCCTTAGATGGAAACTCATGGTCAGCTTTTTCCACTGCTATTTTCAGAGCTCCCACAAAAGACTGTGCTGTGATTATATGTATTCATGATATGTATATCATGTATTCAGCTCAAACAATATTTGAATGATGCATTTAGAATTCTTCCTAAAAAAAGGACCATGCTTCTGTAAACTGCATCATATTTGTAAAAAGAGGGGGGAAAAAAATCTAGCTTGCTTTTCCTTTCTTCCTCTCTTTCTTTTTAATATATCATTTCATAAGGCTGTAAGAATTGGTGTTAAGGCTGCCTTACACACAGACACACTTCCACATAATGTTATGCATTTGCCTGTATTCCATACATAAACAACCCTATGGAATCCCAACTCCTCATTGTTAAGTTTGTCTCCATATTTTTCAAAGGAAAGCAGCTCTGGGTGTCAAACAGTTGCTTTCTTCACTCTTGTTCACTGGGCTTTGTGGAAGATGCAGCCAAACAAATAAAGCATTGGGAGTTTTGAGTGTTGGCTGGGTGTTTTGGTTTGTTTTCAATTTTTTTGTTTGTTTTGTCATTATTGGGGTTTTTTTGGTGTTTTTGTCTTTATTTTTTGATTTTGGTAGTCATTGATGGAATTTTTTGGTACGTTTTTTATAGCTGGCCATTTACAATTGCCTCTTTTCCCTCTTGTTTTCTCCATTGATAAAACACCGTTTTTATGACTCTGTCATCAAGTGTCTTTCACATTGCCAATATTGATTTCCCCAACCCCTGGAAGGCCCAGAATGTCACCTCTGTGACACTCCCTGAAGCCACTGGCTTGGAAGACAGGAGCACTGAGGTTGCTGCTGCCAGACACTGGTTTCCCACGTGGTGGAAAGGAGACAAGTAGCCCCAAGTCACTGGGCTGATTCATCTCTCTCCACGGTGCTGTTCCCTTCACCTTCCTGCCTGTCTGTGTGGCCAACATGCCCCATGTGCCTTGTCTGAGTAATCAAAGTGCAGGAGGTGGAAAAGAAATTCCATTTGGGATTGTTTAGCTCTACCTTCAGTTTCTGGTGGCATCTCAAGGATTGAGGTGGCTTTTGGGCTGGCTTTTCAGAGTGCTTTCAGCAAAGCCAGTGGTGCCCCACCTGTAAATCTGGGCAGAATTGGGGTCTTTGTGGCCAGAGAAGGAAAATCAGTAACACACTTCTCTTTTTGTTTCAGTTCAGAAAAGAATCCTCCAGGTGTGAAGTCTGATGTCAGTCAGCCTCAGAAAACCAGCACCAGCTGAGCTGAGGACCTGCAAGCAAGTGTCAGGTCTGTACCAATCTCTCAGATCAGCATTTTTCTCTGCAGAGTCACTTTTCCCTTGCATGGAATCATGATTTGCAACCCCCCTCTGTCTGTGAGATACCATCATGAGACCACATTGCTCACAGAAGGCAAAACCTTTCTATGTTATGCCAGGCTGCCCAACATGTGAGATACTGGTGGGCACCCAGACCATTTATTGTTTTCAGAGCACTCTCAGAATTTCAGTCCTTGTGGCACCACGTGTGATGTGTGTTGGGAGTTGTTGTTAAACCCCCCTGCCAGCTGAGGGAAGCAGGAAAGGAGATACAAAACCTCAGCTTGAGTTATTGCTGGAGACAGGGCTGGAACTCAGCATTTCTTGGGCAGATTACCACCCTTCACTTCTCCCTCAGCTGGTATAATTAGCTGTGTCCTGGATCTCTCTTATTCCCATGCAAGCGCACATCTGAATGCATTTTTCTTTGAAATTGTCTGTCTTGGGGTCATTTGTGTTGTGCACTTCAGGCTGTTGATGATCTGTTGTCTGCAGTGAAGTGCTCAGTGGTACACTGTAAATCATGAAGAGATGCAAAGGCATCCATTTGTTACTACTGATTCAATCTCTGTGGAGTTCTGGAATGGGCTACCTGTAAAACTTTGGGAGCCAAGTCTCGAAAAAACCCCAATCCTTTGTGGCTCTTTAATTTTTTTGTTCTTGGCTGCTAGCCATGCAGAGGGATGTCTTACATCCTTGAGATGAACTTAGTGCAGTCCTCATTGACCTAGCAAGCCATTTTTTCCCTGATGACAAGCTGGGATCACATTTTGTAATGACTGCTGCAAGATTGTCTTGTTAGGGAAAGGGCTAAGGTGGGATAGTCTTTAATGACAATGAAAGCACCTCATAAAACCTGATTCTTCGGTTTTACAGGCATGGCTGTAAGAATTTTAGCCAATGCAGACTTAGTAAATCAGTCAGTCAAAAATTATATCAGTTGAAGTATAATGTTCATGGCAGTCCAAAAACCTGAACATGTAGGTGATTTGGAGGGCATTTTGTTAACTCTTTAATTGGTCGTTTGAGTGCTTGAGGCAGTAGCTAATTGCCTGTAGGTCACAGTAGTCCTAGAGCTTAGGTAAATGTGTATTGTCATATGTCACATTTTCATATGGCTCCTTTGCACAGGTTGGTAAAAATGATTGCTGCATAATTAAAATTAAGACAAGGTGGGAAAAGTGATTCAATTAAACCCCTGAAGCCATTGCACAAATTATCTGAAGTACCAAAAACTAATGAATAGTTAAAACTAGTTTTATCTTTTTACTCTTCATTCCTGAATCCTGAGGCTATCAAAATGGCTGAAATCTCTCTCAAAGTTCTCAGAGGTGAGTTTTTGGGTGGGCAGTGCAAGTATGAGTCAGCACAGAGGAATCCAGGCCTTTTAAAATACCAGCACACAGAAACTTTGTTACCTACTTGTTTGGAATTGAAAATAACCAGACCTTTCGCACAAGAGACCTTTTGGTTTCTCCACCAGCCCAGAATTATTTTGAAAACATCTGCAATATTTCACTCTGCATGCAGCAGGTATTATATACCAGGGAGGGTGATGACAGTAAAAATAAATGAGATATGTTGTAACCAAAACATCCCAAGTTTTACATCATACATTTCACAAGCCTAGCAAGCATCCTGTGCTCTGACTTGAAGGCTGTGAGGGCATGTGGTAGTTTTACAAATGTCTATTAGTATTAACAAATATGTTCCATTATTAGACAGTGTGCCACTGCCCCAACCTCCCAGTGCAAGAGGTGAGTTAATATGGCTTATAAAATATAAGAGTGCTGCAGGCACAAACTGTGGAAATCAGAGCCCTGGCTAACCAGGAGGTCTCATTACATTTTGTGGGACAACTTACTAGAGGCCTGAACATGAGCATTAAAGCTGCCTCCCAGCTCAGGCTTTTTATGGTTCCTGTCCTTTCCCAGAGCCACACAGCTCTAGGAGCTTTAGAGCAGCAAGGTCTGCACCTTTGGATACTGGCAGTGTGCTAATTCTGACCACATTTAAAATGACAGGATTGAGATGGGTATGCTTGCACTTTGCTTTTTAACAGAGCTGTTGGAGCCTGAAAGTAGCAGGGCACTGAGGGGCTGTGCTCTTGTTGCTTTTTGGGTTTGTCTTCAGGGGTTTTTTTTCTTTTTCTTGCATGGCTCTGTGCTGGTAGCTGTAAACTCCCATTTCTTGGAAACAAGAGTGTTTCTTGGCCAGGTTTGCCAGCACTGTGTGTGTCTGCACAGAGAAGACCC
This sequence comes from Ammospiza nelsoni, assembly GCF_027579445.1. NCBI lineage: Eukaryota > Metazoa > Chordata > Aves > Passeriformes > Passerellidae > Ammospiza > Ammospiza nelsoni. Next base: position 3,047,445 of record NC_080635.1, read on the forward strand.
AGTGTGTTGAAGCGGTATAACACAGTGCATCTTTCAGGGAAGTGAAGAAGTCTGGTTGCTCTTCATTAGAGCAGACACTGCCCTGCAAGGATCCTAAAACATGCCCTGGTAGGGACTGTCTGCAGCCATCCAAGGGGAGGTGTCTGTACACATGGGATGGTGTGGATGCACAGATGAGGAACACGGTGCCTTTTTGTGCTTCCACCTCTTTGGAAGTGATTCTCACCCTGCATTTGAAACAGTTAAAAACCCTCTTCTGATGCTTATCCAAACTTAATCACAAACCTTAAATAGGAACTAATTTACTGTCACAGGGTAGCATGTTCATCTCAGTACTGGCTTTATCAAACCAAAAAATTCCCTGCTGAGGACCAGGGTGATTCAGGGAATAGTAGGCTATGAAAACATGATGATGTCAACTCACTAGATAAGTCTTTCATTAATGGGTAAAGCTTCTGTAGGTAGAAAAAATAAACCTTCCTAAAGATCTCTGTGGATCAAACCCCCAAGAGATGAGGAGAGCAAAGAAAAAGGAGACAACTGAAGCACAGGAGGTGTTCAAATCGCGTGAGCTCTCTGCTTTCCCATGCTTCCTGGTGGAAAAGCAAACAGACGTTGTCAGGAGTGTCCTAAAAAGTCAGAATGTGAGTGGACAAGTTGCAGTCTCTCCCCCCAAAACATTTTCTCAGTCCTTTTTGATGTGTGTTCAGCCTAGACTGCTGGTAGTTAGAGATGAAATTTCCACTGCCTGTGATTCAAGAAAAACACTGCTTATGTCATTAAACAGAGTGTTTTTCTGTAGCCTTTTCTGTATGGCCTTGGCTTGAGACCACCCAAACTCCAGGTGAAGTAGTGCTTGGGGCAAGCTGAGCTTTTCCTTCCACTCTAAGGCATAAGCAGCAGGCTGCAGCTGAATTAATAAATGCAGACTGATATTTTTAGGAGGCTACCAACAAAAAACAGGTTATGTGATGGGCTGTTGTGGATTGCGCCAAGAGAGTGCTGGAATTCCTGCCCTGCTTACAGGAATGTGGAAATGACCCAAGAGTGTTTGGGATGCCTTTGTGAATTTCCTATGTGTGTACAGTATAGTATTATATTAGTAGAGATGTATATGGCAATACCATGCAGGACTATATGAGACATAAAAGTTGTTAAAAGACATTATGTGACACATTCACAATTATTCCTCTGGGTACAGAGAGAGAGTCAGGGTCATGGCACCATATTCATCTTTCAAAAGTGTCTCATTTCACTGACTATGGAAGGCTTGGACCACTGCCCTGTATTTACTATAAAAATATATATTTTAAGCTATTAAAAAAATAGTATTTTGATCTGTTAATATGGACCTTTTCAAAGAAAAAATGCAAGCTTTTGCCACCAGCCAGGTCCATTCCCATGTCATACACTGCAAATAACAAGTGTATTAAAAGTGTTTAAAACTTGAATTGAAGAATACAGCTAGGGTTGCTGGTTCAGGAGCCAGGAGCACAACCCTTGCCTGCTGGGCTTTGTGGAGAAAACCTACACTATCAAAGCTCTGGGAGGTAAAGGAATGCATTAGGGCTTTGAAGAAATTCTCTTAAAAGCCTGTGGTATTACAAATACGGTGAGAAAGGATTTCCACAGACTTTCTGGAAATGCCCTGTGACTCACTGGTGGACTCCGCTGGGAACTGAAGGAGGCAGCAGGAAGCTGATAATGGCCTATTAAATTAGTAGATGATGGGTGGTGGGACCATGGCACTAGTGAGCAGCAGGATGTGCACACTGTACTTCCTTTGGGGTGCATTTTCCATGTTTTTAATACATGAGACAAACCTAAATCTCATTTCCAGTGAGTCTGGGGTCCCACCATCCTTGTGTTATCTCAGGGAGCTCACAATAATTCCATGTGCAAGGACCAAAAGAACTGCTTGAGGCAAGAGCTCTTGGGTCAGCCCAATCAAAGGGCAGGGATATGAGAGACTCCTTTGGCAGTGGGGCTGCCCAGGGATACATCTGGAAGGCAAGGTGCTCTGCCATGGGTGCAGCTATTACAGAGATAACATCACTCAGCTCACAGCCTTTCCAAGAGGATAATGTTCTTTGCATGTTCCCACCTTCTCCTGGCTCATACATAAGGTGACAGCAAGGCTGAAAAATCCCTGCTGGGTGCCCAGAAAGGGACAAGGTTAATAATGACCAGTGTGCAAAGAAAGACTAGACATGAATAGAATTGGATTGATTGCCTTAGACAACTTTATGGCTTTGTTTTCCTTCCTAAAGTCTTTTTGTGTTTTGGTTTTTTTAGTAAGATAAATCACAGCTCATGAGATAGCACTATGCAAATATGTCAGGGTATTTTTGGTGGTTTGCAATTAGCCTTGATAACCCAAAAGATGGAGGCTGGCATATGCCATGGGTGGAGTCAGGGGTATTGTGCATCTTTGTGTCTGTGGACGTGTGACAGATTTCTTCAGTCAGATGCAGGCCAGGCTGAATTTAGCCACCTTGGCCTGGATATTATCCATGTGGCTAAAATTGCCAGATCATTTACCCTGGAAATTATTGCAGTGGTGCACTGCCAAATGCACAGTTGTATTGTTCCTTTGCTTCATGCTGTTGGGTGTTAAATGTACCTCTGAGCCTTAAGCAAGTCTTGATTGAGTGTTTTTTGTTTTCAAGAAATTATAGAGGGGGAGAGGAATATTTCAATGCTCTTCCAGGATCTACCAAAACCTTTGTCATTTACTTGTAGCTTAGGTAGTTAGGGCTTAGAGGGTGAGAAGGAAGTAAAAGAGCTTGTGTAAGAGCTCAGATGATGGATCACTTGAATTTATAGTGGGAAATCTGTGTTAGTGAAGGCTGGAGCGGGAGCCAGAAAATTTTAGGATTTTCTACACACAATGAGAGATCAATGACTAACCCAAGTTTGTGAGCCATAAAACGGGCAGGCTGTTTAGGCCTTGGGTAGGTGGTGACAATAAATCTCCTGGTGATGTGGAGATGAAGGCTCTCCTGTCCCTATCTACAACAACAGCTGTTTGCTTGGAAATATGCACAGAGAGACTCTGCTGTGTTAAAAAACCCCTCTTGTACCATTGGAATGCAGAGACCATCCAGGCTGGGAATTGTGGGAGTCCCTTTTTAAGATGTGAACATGTTCAGGTCTCCCTGAAGAGCAGCCATTGGGACACCACATCTTCTGGAGAGGTCTCAGGATCTGCATGCTTGAGAAGTGGCATCCCAAGCTAGGGAGGAGATGTTTGTTTTCCAATCAGCTCTTGTCTAAGGAATAGAACTACAAGAATGAGCCCTCCATTAGGAAAATGACTGCAAATGACAATTTCTCCACTGTTCCCAAAGCAGAGAGCTCTATTCTGTTAGGGTCACCCATTCTGCAACAGAACTTCTCTTAGAATTTCATGAGGAGATGGTTGTATGTCTCTGTGGGGAAAGGTTCATCTCTCCTACTCCTTTTGGGTAGGATGAGGAAAGCAATTGCCAGGGTGAAGAGCAGCAGCTCTCCTGGAGCTGGCATCTCTCTGTGGGACCAGCACTGCCCACCAGGGAGAAGCTTTGTTCTCCTGCAAACCACACATTTCACTGTGCCCTTGCAAGGCAAAGGTGGCCATGATACAAACCTGCATTTCAGTTGATAAAACCTCAACACAGACCGGAAATATTATGTCCTTTCTTGTTTGTTTTACAGAAGAGAACAGAGGCTTCCTGGCACCAAGAGACACCTTTTTTCCTTTTTTTTCTTTTTTTGGCTTTCACTTCCATTTTTGCTCTGCATTGTGGCTCTTGTTGCATCTGTTTTCACTATTGCCAAGAAGAAAACTTCCAATTTCCAACTGAACTTAAGGTCCAAGGACCAGCTCAGTTTCCTTCAATAATTTCTGAATCTTTCTCACATGATCACATCTTGTCATGATGAGCATGAGAAGGAAACCAGGAAGGGCATTCCAGCTCTCCAAAGCAAAATCTTGAGGCTCTTTTCTGAAATTCTCACAAATTTGGGTCAAGGTTTATTGCCAGGTTGAACTACAAACATGCACGGCTCTGGATGCCTGCTCTATTTGGTGCTGCCTGCTTCTGAACCTTGAATGTCTGTCTGTAAAGAGCTTGCAACCAGAGTAATCCCACTGCTGTCTTGCATGGATTCAGCCTTGGCTCATGGGAACAGTCAGGGTGCACATCCTAGGTTTGTCTGAAGGTTCCTGAAATGCAGTGTTCCTTTTCACCCCATTTTCTTCCATTTCCCAGCACAACAGCACTTTCTAGCCTCCTTTCCCCCTCCATCTGGCACTTGCCTCCTTCCTCTTTCCCTGCAGCCCACAAATGTTTGCTGTTGGATGAGCAGGGGCTAATGTGGGAGGTGAGGGAAGCAGTGGTTTCCCTCAGAGCTCTGTGGTGAGCTCCCCTCTGGCAGCGAGGCCCCACTGCCTACCTTCCCCTTTCTGGCTTCATCCCTGCACCCAGGGCGAGCCCTGGGAGCCACAGATCATCAGGTTCAGAAATGAAAAATGGCATGGATCAGATGGATTAGACAGAAGATGGATTGATGGTTCTTTTTTACTTGAGTAACTTGAATTTTTAATAGCTACTTGAATTTTTAATAATTGTAAGAATTTTAGATTTTCTTTTTGTTTCATCTTAACTGGCTATAGGTAAATATCTGCGATTTTAGCAATACTGCTTTATTCTGGCTGGCCACTTGGTGCTCTTTATTTATGGAATGAAATACTGTGCACACCCTTCCAGCCCAAATATGAGTGTTCTTTTAAAAATTTTCTTTCTAGGAATGAACACCCCCACAACAGTCATTGCTGAACTGTTTGCAGCAGACAAACACAAAAGAGCTGTAAATGGAGCCAGATATCAAAATCAAAAGAAAGATTCTCAAAAATGTTTGTCACTGTTTGCTCACCTTCAGAATATATGTCCTGTTCCTCTTCTTAAAATGTTTTATTTTATTTTTTTTTAGTATAGCTGGGTGAGCTGGTATTTCTTTTGCTCAAGCTGTCTCTAAACTTGTATTTCCAACAGTGGCAGCAGATTATGAGACGATACTTATAGAAATGACATTATATCATTCTTTAAAATACTCATCCTGAAAGACAAAATCTGGAGAAATTATAGGACTAAGAGGCCTCCTTTGAGAGGCAGAAACTATTTTAACTTGTTATTTTTAGAGCTCTGCAAATCACATATTTTTCTCTTCACTGGCAATTCAGAAAAAAAAAATTGGAAATTGTAATAAGTTTAAAAAAAAGGACTCCTTCACAACTTTTTCCCATAAAATGGAAAGTTGAAATATGTCATTTGTGGGCAAATGAGATGCTTCACTTTAATTTCACCATTTTTATTTTAGTTCCTTTTCTCAGATGATAAAAATTAGACACAGAATGGTGTGACTGCTCATGTGGATGGGATGGGGGTTGGTTCTTGGCCAGGACACCTGTCCTGGAGCCATGGACACAGGGACACACCGTGTCCTTAGCTGGCTGATCCATGGAAATGTTCCTGGGGCTCTGTGGGCCTTGTGTCCACCTCCACCACACACCACAAAGATTAAAAAGAGATTTGACAAGGAATGTTTCTGAGGAAGAGTGCTGATACTCCAGTGATTGTGGCCATTATCCTTGAGTCGGCCTTGTACATCCCTTTCCAGAAGTGCTGTGTGGGGAGCCCCACCGTGCCCTGGGAGGTGCTGCATCTCCCAGCCATGGAGCATCCACACCTGTGGAGCACCCTTGCCTATGGAGTGTCCCTAGACATGAGAGAGGCATGCTGCCCTCCCATCCCTGTTTCCAGTGAGGAGATGGGGCTGGAATCAGAGCAAACCTCTCTGAGACCTTCTGGCATGAAGGAAGGTTGAGCACTGAATTTGTTTTAATGGGAGGGCCCTGACTGGGAACCATCAGCCACTAAAATCTGATGCAGTAGGAAGAGGTGGGTGCAAAAAAAGGGGAGTAGGAGCAAAATACCATCGGCAAGAGCAAGCTTGGGGCAATAAATGAGGATATTTCCATTTGGGAGCAGAGGTTCAGGAGATCTGGGGAGGATTGGATGGTGAATGTGATATTCTGTGAGATGAGTTACGGGGTTTGAGTGTCCTAGGAGCAGCCAGGTGGCTGCATCCCCACAGGATCTCACACGGGGAGATCACACTCGTGATCTCACACTCATGGGGCAGTGTCAGAGAGCACCTTCACTTGCCAGACACTCTGCTCACAAGCACATGTCCCAGAATATCCAGTCTGGAGCCCTGTCCAACTTGGGAAGGGACCACTTCAGTATTCATTGTGGATAAAGAATGGTAATTCTTTTTCCTTTCTTTCCTTTCCTTTCCTTTTTCCTTCTATTTTCTTTCTCAGTTCTTTTTTAATGAGAAAAGATCTTAGTAGACAAAACTTGTTTTTCACATCTCACTTCCAAAACTTTTTCCTCAGAGTGATTTAGCCTGCAATTTTAGAGTTTGTTTAATTATATTTTTAAACTTCCCTCCTTTAATTACTCCTTTTTTTTATTAGCACCTAAATATGGTACTATTTGGGGCACAAACAGACAGAGATTACAATTAACAGAATAATTACACTCTTTTTGTCAGTGTAACCTCATGGTACAGAAAGTATTACAAATCCATTTTAAAACATATTAAATGTTCATATTAATGAGGATAATAGAGAACAAGTACCAGCAAACTAAATATTGTTAATGATTTTGAGCTATTAAATTCATTACCATTTCCTTTCATAATAAAGTGGTTAGTTGCTAATTAGACCTTTTTTAACTCATCATTATTGAATTCATTACATTGTGTGCAGTTAACCCTTAAAGATCTGCCTGGGTTTACAGATGCAATTAAAAAATAATTCCAGCAGCATGTGAAGCCGAGATGCCATTCTCAAACCCGCTTGTATTTTTGACAGTAGCTCCATGTACTTTTCTCCTGGTACATTTTCTTGACACATCATGCCTAGCAGCTTCTCAGCTGTCACAGCAGCTCCAGCAACGCGTTCGATGGAAACATGCTGTATTCATTTCATTTAATAGCGTTTAATGTTAGAGCTAAAGTAGAACCCACTTGTTTGGCCAGGGAAAAAATACCCATCAGCGCTAAACGGCTGACGTCAAGGAGCTGCTCTTCTCCAAGAGAAACCTGCTGGGAGCTGGGATGAGGTGCCTCTTCCTCCTACAAGGAGGGATGTGCTTGTGCCTATCTGGGTGTCTGGTCTTTCTCTGCAGCCCTCGATGGAAATCCCATCCCTGCCAGGGTTCATGTCAAAACTTCTCCTTATTGCAAGGCATCCCTGAACTCATCTTTCAGCAGCTCTGAGGGTTTGCTCCACTCTTGAGGATGGGATGAGTGCCACCATGCCTGTGTCTCTTCCCACAGATCTGATTCCTGGAGAGGGCACTCCTGGGGACTGAAAAAGGCTGCTTTGCTTCTCCTTCTTCCTCCTGTCCTCACTCCTTCAAGCGAGGGAGACAACAGAGCCTCCATCTCTTAACTTCTTTCCTTTCATACTTCCTGCGCACTTTTTTCTTTTCAAAAAACCCAAAACACAAACACCCTCCTTCCCTCCCAATAACTTTAAAGTTCCAGGTATTTAAATAACATTGGGACTAAAGGACAGCACTCCCTGCTCTGTCTGGCTGTGGCACAGCAGCGTGGCAGGAGAGGGGCAGTGGTGCCTGGCTGGAAAATGCCATTTCTGGAGCAGCTCTGCCACTCACGCTACTTGCTGCAAGCAACCCCCACCAAGGAACAATTTTACTTGGGTAGGAAAGGCTTGGTGACACTTATTGCTGCTGTGCTAGATGGCTGGGAGCTGGGCTGATGGATACCCTGCAAATCCAGGAGATAACAGATGAGCTGTGCACGCCCTGCATGGCTCTGGAGAGGCTCTGGCCGCACTCCTGTCCGGGTGTGGTGTGATGTGGGGGTACAGCTGTGGGCCCCACGCCTGCTCCCCCCTAACACCCACAGCAACAGCACGGATCTGTAACCTCTGTTTTATTTAAAGCCTGTTCCCTTTCACCTGTGAACAGCAAAAGTATAAATGTGCCTCACCAATCACATTGGACTATTGTATTATACAGTCTATTGAATGTTTTTGGCAGGCACGAGCCCCTGTGCTACTGTGTCCTTATTTTATTATTGTTTTGAGGGTAGAGCTGTGTGATTATCCATTCTTGCTTCAGGCATAGCAAGCCATCTGGAATGCTTATTAAACCCACAGGCAGATCAGAAGGATATAACTCTGATGATGTACATGTACATGGGCTGTACTACATCATCAGAGCATTGCTTCTCTGATGATGTAGTACACATTAGTGGGCCTAGATAATGGATTAGGACTAGCAGAGTGAAAGTTAGACTTTTTGAAGGATGGATATGGTGAGGGTTTTTTTTCTCCCTCTGGGTAACTGCTGGCATAAGATGTGGAAAGGAAAATTTAAAAGTGAGCCAAGGAGGCTTCAAAACTTGTAAGTGCTTAGCTTGTCAATGGGGAGGGACAAGTGGTGATCAAGAGGCTTAAGGAGACAGCTTTGAAACCCTGAATCATTGCAAAGAGGTCATATGTACTTGTCTGCTCGAGTGAAAAGGGACATGGAATGTGTCCAGGAAAATGCCGCTTCCCTGATCCTCCCCTGGTCACCACAGGGTGGGTTTTGGGCAGGAGTTTGGCTTTTCCTCATCCTCCAGTCCCGCAGCAAAAAACCCAACACCCTGTGTTATGACACACAGAACTAGTTTTTCAGCAGTTTCCAAATTTATGCTCATCACATATTTGCAAGTACTATTTAGAAATAAGCTTTTCAAATGAACGAGGGATCTGATCAGCTTTCAAACTAGCCATGTGTCTTCTTTTCTGAGTATGAAAAGAAAATCAACATCAGTAAAAAAGAAAAACAATCTGGGCACTACGTATGGGCTGTAGGTGAAGGAGGGAATAACTATTTGCATCTCTGTGGAGTTCTAAATATAATTTCTATTTCTCTTTGTTCATAACCCTTTTTTGCAATGCTTTTCCGAGGTAGCTGATATTTGTCTAATCATGGAAAGGTGTTTCGTGTCTAAACAAAACCTTTTCCTGTGAAAGCTGGGAAGGTTTATAAAAGCTAGGTCATTCAGTCGGGAAGCTGAATGTGTGCTATGCAATTTAGATAACAAATTGCACACTTTAAATATCAAACTGTAAATATCAAGTACTCAAAAGAATATTGACATTTTTGAGCAATTCCAAAGAGTAACAGAACTTTCAAAAAGGAGCCGTACATAGTGAACATATGCTCTAAAAATCATAGCTGTAAAGTAAGGCAAATGCCTGTTTTAACAATGGCAAATAGCAAGTGGGGAAAGGGATGGGTCACGTTTTATTAATGCTCAGTGAGTCTCAGGTTTGTCAACACCCTCATCTGTGGGCTGAGGAAGGGTGTAGCATGAGTGGAGAGGTGCACATTAATTTGTGATTTTGGGTGCAGAATGGCAGCACTTGAGTAATTGCTTTGCCAAAATCTTCATTTTAGGTGACTGTGTGGCTTTGCAGTTTGATGTGACCAGGTTATCCTTAAGGTGTTAAGGAGGGTTGGTAAAAATTCCCAGTTAGAACTGGAGTTCGTAATTTCATGGCTGTCAACTGATTGACAATCATTTGACAGATTTTGAGGTTTTCTTGGTGAGGAACCACAGTGAACTCCAGCTTGTGACCATTATGTGCTTTTCTTTAGTTGGGCTTGATGGAAAGAAGGAGAGTTTGTTTTCACTTTCTGAGCAAGATTCCAGAGAAGTTTCTGTTTCATTCCTGTGAAAAATAGAAGGAAACTTGGAAAACTCTTCCCTCTGACTGCAAATCAAATGGACCCTTTTTGGATAGTCCATGCTAGCACAGCTCTTGGGTAGCAATTCTGGCAGAAGGAGGGTGTGTGGGTGTCCATGTGTGTGTGTGTGTTGAGAGAGGTGCAAATCTGGAAATCAAGTGTAGCATCCAGCTTTTGCCCTTTTTCAAGCCTTCCTTCTGTTCTTTCCCTGGGTGCCTTACCATGTTCTTGCTCACAGGAACACCTTCCTTCTCTCCCCCCAGGAGCTGCCCTCTGGATTCTCCATTCTTGCATCCCACTGCAGGGCTGCTGCAAAGCCAGCCATGTGCCCCACTCACCTCCCCGTGCCAGTTTGCTTCTTTCCCTGCCACCACTTTGTCCCCAGCTCCTGCTCGCTGGGGAAGGAGATGACAAACTGTCACTTTCTCAAACACCCTCTCCTCCACCGACTACTCTTAAAGAGGCAGTGGGGTAAATGAAATTCAGCATTCGAAAGGCTCAACTCCTCCAGAAAATATTCCACCCACAAGTGGGGAGCTTCAAAATCCATTCCTAGCAGTTAATGCTCCATCCTAAATGACACAGCTTTTCAGTAGTGACATGTGCATTGATCTGCATTACAAAAATAAGAGAAATAGCACTTCTTTTCAGCAGCAGATAATTACCAGCATACATCAGGTTCCCTCCTGCTGATACCCATAGGGTGGAGGGGATGGGAGTGGGCATTAGGTGGAGGGGATGTGGCTGGCTCGCAGATCAGCCAGATAAATAATATTGATTGGGATTTGTGTGGAGCCTCGGCACACCCTCCTGGCTGCTGCCACGAGCCACGGGGGGACATTCGCTCCAGTGACAGGATTCACCCCAGCCATGTCTGCCTCACAAAGGTGCTGGTTAGGATGAGCAAGGCAGGAGCTGAGGGCTTCTCCAGCCCTTGGCAGGAAAGATCAGAGCCAGGTGGCCCAGGTGGAGGAGTGGGGACAGATGTGTAAGAAACCCTCCCAGCTCCATCAGTGGGGCACAGCCACCCCGGCAAAAGCACAGAGCTCCCCTCTCTGCCTCGCTGCCACCCCTCTGCACACAGGCATTTGGAGCTGTGGGAGGCAATTCCCAGAGGCTGACTGCTGATTCCTGCAGGCTACATGATGAAACATTGAGCTCCACTGGGACCAGGCTCTGCCTGAGGTGCTTGAAGTCTCCCTCTCTGGGGTTTGGCTCTGGGCTCCGATGAGCAGCCTCTGCTCTATTCAGGTGAATTCAGCAGTGCAGGGGCTCCTCTGCAATGAGCTCCCTTGGGCAGGAGACACCCCAAGTATCTGTGAGGGAAGGGGTGCCACCCACCAGCCACCAAACGCCTGCGCTGCCCTCAGGCAGGACAAGGGCCTTTACCTGACTCTCCTCTCTTTGGGGCAGATGCCTGAAAAATCACTGCTGTCATTTTCTGGCTGAACCACCAGTACACAAAAACTCCTTCATTTTCACAGGAGTGCTGGAAAAGCTGCAGCCAGCAGGGAAAGGGGCTGCTGCTGCCTGTGTAGGACTTTCCCATTTCTCACTTCATAGTCTGTGGTACTTTAGAGGCGAATAAAGCCCATTGCCAACGGGACTGAAAGTGCTCTCTGGGTCTAAGCACGCTCCAGTGTTTTAGCTCCACTGGATTTCCTCTCATCAGTGAATGCAATCTGCCGTGAGAAAGTTTTACTGAGTCCTTATGAAAACATTCTTAGATAATTGAGACATTCCCAAACAATTAAGATAACCAGATGTGTCTGTTATTTGTAATTACCTGAACATGAATTCTTTCTTCAAGAACAGTTCCAATTTTTTGTGCTTTTTGAATTACTCCAGATAATGGATAGGAAGATTAACTCCTCTGAAAAGTAATCTGTGGTTTGTACCCAGCATGTCTCATTCTGATGCAAAATCACCTCCTCCCAGAATTAAGTACTGGGGCTGAAACAATATGTGAAATGAACTTTCCAGTTCTGCTATACTTGTGATCCCCAGCCTGCAGTGCCCTTGCAGGTGACACCATGGGGTGAACCTGGAGGCTTGAAGTCTATGAACAGCCCGTGAAGAAGATGCTAAAATGATTTCTTCAAGCAGGGAAAATTGCTGAAGGCTCGAAAGTGGTTTCACAAACCACTTCGTTAAGTAGCACAGTTTGAGTAAAAGGGCTTTTGCACATGCTGCATTTGCACCTAGAGCTTCTGCAGCATTTTCATTTTACAAAGCACCTGGCTTTCACTGCATTGCAGCGCCCAAGGAGAGGGAAGTCAAGGCAGCCTGGCAAATCCACAGTGTAGGAAAGACACCTCTGCGTTTGGTCACTCCTTCTTCTGGGCTTCAGTATCAAAACTGGTATTTCCAGTCATGATTTTCTGTTGCAAAAGGAGTCTTCTGAGTTTTTCCCCTTCCTCATGTCATCAAACAGAGCTTGTTTGAGAAGGGGCTGCTCACACCCAGCTCTGGGGTTGACATTTGTCCCTTTTCTGAGGAGCCTCCTTCTCTCTGCTGGCTCCTGGTGGGTTTCCCTCCTGCTGTGCCTGCAGCTGTGCTGCTGTTTCATCAGGACATGGGCTCCATTTCCATGGTATTGCAGGCTTTTTGGAGGCAGCTCCCTAAATTCAGCTCCCCCCCAGGAGCTTTGTGTCAGTGGTCCTTCTGCACCAGGGTCTGTAGCTCTGTGCTGGTTATTCCTGACTTGGAGTCTTTACTTTCAGATCCCTTCTTCTGGTCCTTTCCTGGCAGTGCCTCTGCGGAGAGACAGGCAAAGGGCAGTGCTGCTGCTGCAGGATCAGGGCAGTGAAGCTGTTTAATCACAGCTTTTATCCTCACATCTCACTGCTCATCTGGTACCTGGGCACTGGAAGGAGGAAGGGACAAGTGTCCAAGTCCCAAGGTTCTGGTCTGCTTTTCCTCTCCTGGCTCAATGGTCTCATCTTTGTCTTCTCCCCAGACAACTTCCTCCCATTCTGTATGTGCTTATAATTGACAGTGGTGACTCCAGTGGTGGTGATGTTGCCTTCACTTGTTCCAAGACAAGTTTATTTTTCAGAAAAAAAGGAAGAAAAGCAATTCTTGCATGAGTACTTGGTGACTGGTGAGTTCAATATTAAGGTTTTTTTCCCCTTGAAGCTCTTTCCCTCTTGACAGTTTTGCTCTGGGCCCTGTTATCTTTGTTGTCCCAGAGGAACATCCTTGAGTGTGTTAGTCATGTACATATCAACTGAGACTTCTGTCACATATTTCAGCTTGCTGAGGACTCACAGGTCATAGTATTGTCAGGGTGCTGAACATAGATGGGGCTTGGAGGTGGTTGGGAGACTGGTGAGAAATGCCTGTTTGCACTCCTGTTCATGGTTAGGAGGTTTGCTCAGGACGAGATAAAGTCCATCCTCTCTGCTGCCCACAGGGAGCTGGGACACATTTCCAGGTAGAGGAGCACATGGTGGAGGACCTGGTGGTTTAAATTCCCTCTCCTTCAAAAGTGGAAGGCATCATTGATTTGTTACCTGGGAGCCTACTGATGTTTTCAGGTATTTTTCATCCCTGGAAATGCAAGGCAGGATTTCTGGTGCAGGAAGGCAGTGCAGCACTGATTTCTTCACTGGGTTCCTTCAGGGCTGATTCTCCTCAATCAGACCAGTCCTTTTATGTTATTTTATATTTTATATTGTGCATGTTTTTGTGTTGCAAGAAAGGAACATGCACATTTCTTTTGTGTAGTCATTTTATGTGCAGCAAAACGTGGCAATCTTTGGAGGTGAACTCCCTTCTGGTGGGGAGAAGGAGCCTTATCTGAAGCAAACCATGTGCTAAAGTTTGCCTTCAGGTGAACTAAGACTTTACAAAGACTGGCTTGGGATTTCAGGAATGGCTCGAAGACCTATAATAAAGTAGAGAGTTGCACAAAAGGATTTAATTTTAATAGCATTGTGTGTGAGAGCAAGAGGGAGAAGACTGGAGTTTAGTCACACGGAACGGAAATATAAGGGAAGGGAGGCAGAGGGAGAAGAAAACTGGGCTAGGTCAAAAAGATTGCAGAAAATTCCAATAAAAGATGAACCAAAGCACGAGGCATGAGGCAGGCTGGCAGAAAAGTGTTTGTTCAGTTTGAATGTATTTGGTACTGGGACAAGAGCAAGGTGAGAAGGGAAGGGAGAGGAAATTGAGCCTACAACTACCTCTGTATCTACTACTGAAAAGTGTAAGCGCCACTGAAATGTGGTTTTTCTTCCCTTGGAGAATGTGTGAATGCTGGTTTTTTCCCCCAGGAGTTTCTAAGTGTCTTTTTGTACTAACAGTAAAGCAGACATCGAGGTCCTACAGTGAGCAACATAGATGTGGTGTGGCTGGAGGTGCCCAGGGAAACAAATCCATGGAATATGTCTCTCTGCCAGCACCCAAACGTTCTGTCAGATGCAAGTTGGTCTCAGGAGCACTTCTGGTGGAGCACTGGGGGGTTTGGCAAGGCCAGGAAAAGTGCTTGGAGCCTCCCAGGTCTCCATTCCTGCAGAGTGCTCATGCTGCTCCTTCTCTGTCTCTGTCCCCATCGATATAAGAGGGTGCTTTACAGCCCCTGCCCCATAAATGCCATAAATGTGCCATTCATGGTCTGCTCCTTTCCAGCATGTGCAGGGACAAGGAGGGGAACCTTTCCAGGGCTGAGCCAAGGACAGCCCTGCCCTTGGGGGCCCCACTGAGCCCCCTGCACAAGCAGCATTCAGACCTGCTTACCCAGCCTGCCCTCACCACAAATCCTGCATTTCCAAATAAATATTTTAATAAAATGGAATTGTGTAGATTGTTAGTGTAGCTTATTAGGTTTTAAAAATTCATGTTTCTAAATTCCCAGTATTATTTTCCCCTTGCTTTAAAGGGAAAAAAAAAAAGAAAAGAAGGGGGGATGGCAGAATCTCTTTTCAATAAGGGTTTAATTGTCTGTTTCATCTGGAAAGCTCTCTGAATTGAAACTCCCTTCTCCACAGTGCTACCTGAGCACTTCACAATTTTATTCTCTTGAAGTGTCTATTTTACCATTTGTCTCACTTTCAAGCTTTTAGCTAGAACTGGACATTTGTGGCCAGACAAAGGAATTTAAACTAAGTAGTGTGTTATGGACTACTTCAGGTGACTCTGCTTGGATTATATCGCTCTGACACTGCAGCAGCTAAAGCAAAGGGCATTAACACGAGCCCATTGAATGCAGACCTGCAACTGAGATGAGAGAATTTCACTGAATTCCCCATTGCATCTTTCTACTGACCTTACCCCTGTATTTGGGAGATGCCTGAACTAAGGGAAATATTTTATCTTTGGGGTTTTTTAAGTTCCTAGATAAAGATGCTTATGGATCAGGAAATGATACGCTTTACCTGCGGTAGTTCAGGATATGGGAATTTGGTTTTCTGTCTCACTTGATTCCCAGCTTGGAGTTTAGGTTTGAAAACGGAGTAGACTTAGTGGCATTAATGGTGTGGCAGATGGGGCTGCTTTGTAATGGGTGGTGAGGCCAGACACCCGAGGCTGGCAGAGTTTTGCAGGAGGGGACAATAATGAATATGAGTGGTAAATCAGTCAAATGACAGGTGATTCCTCCTGGAAAACTCAAAGAGCCACTGGAGTGCAGCTGTTGGAGGTCTGGGAAGCAGTAGGTGCTCAGGAGCACCTTGTGCTGGCAGTCAGAGGTACCAGCACTAGGAGGTAATTTGGGACATAAAACCCCTCTGCTGTTACTGTCTGTACTTGGGTACATTGCAGGAATGCCCCTTCCAGTACTGCTCAGAAAGCATAAAATATGCTAAGCACCTGTTAAAGGGAAAGAAATAATGTGTGGCAGAGAGACATGAAGGATATGCATAAAAATATATAGGAGACCCCTCTGATGGAAATGTGAAATGTGACATATTTGTGCCTGTGATGCTGCAGAGTGCGGTGGCCATGCTGGTGGCAGGGCTGCAAAAGGGTTGTTTTTCTATTAAGGGCAAACAAAATGAGGGCAAAATTTTTTAAGTTGAGGAATTTTGTGGTACTGGGAGGCAAATGACCGCAGGCCCTGGTACAAAGGAGCAGGGGTAAACAGCACAATGTGCTGGGAGTGCAGCTGCGTGTGCAGCAGTGCCGTGCATACATTAAGTGCCCGCGTTGTCAGGGCGAGTGACAGCGGTGACTGAAAGCCAGGCAGGAGCTCCTGTCAGCACTGGGCAGAGTCACAGCACTCCTAATAACCAAGTCTATTCTGGTTACATCTGACATGGGCATCCAGAGCCTCTGCTTTGGGGAATTTTATTTATTCTGACCCAGGGAAGGCTGCTGAGCTGCTCCGTTGGGTGCAAGCCTCCTGCCATTGCAATTAGACAAACCCATCCATGCTGGTTCATCGGGAGGATGGAATTTTCTGCACCCTCTTTCCTTTCTGCATCTTTTTTCCCCTCCTGTGTGACTTTACTGTAGGAAGGACAAATAGAAAAGCATGGGGATAACTAAAGAAAGCTTTTCTGGAGATGTGCCTTGGATGCTCTGACCATTTGTGAAGTTATTCCATGAGGGGCAGTGAATCATGGAAGTCTGGGGTCTTGTGCCTACAACTGTGCATCAATTTGTGCAGAAAAGGGACTGCACAGCCCCAGATTTCTCCTTTTTCCCCAGGAAAACCCTCCAAAGGCCAAATCAGGAGATTTAGGCCATGTCCCAGTTTGATTAAGGTAGGTCTGTGTGTGTGACTTATCCTGGGCTGAGCATATCCAAGGCAGGAAGGTAAACATCCCATTGTGCTGGATTTGATGAAAGAAAATCCTGGAAAACCTTGCGCTTTTCTAAGAAAACTGCCAGAGGCAGATTATTAGGTCTGAATTAAAATGCAGACGAGATTCATTAAATTGTTGACCCTGCCCCCTCCAAAAAAAAGTCAGGTTGCCATCTTAAATTGACAGCATTAGAGACAAATTATGTGCACTGATTAATAAGTGTGGGCTAAATTACGGCTCGGAGAGCGGCTGGAGCGCGGTGGGAGCGCCAGCGAGGGAGGGAGCGCGGGAGGCAAACGCCACCCTGCCCGTGGGCACAGAGCAGGGCCAGGGGCTCCTGTGGCACCAGGCATGGTGCAGGAACCAGCAGCAGGATGAGCTTCCTCCAAGGAACCCATTCCCTCTGAGATGCTGCTGGGGCACCCTGGAGCCAACCTGCTCCCCTGGGACATTGGTGCTGTGGGTCTGTGCTGAGCTCAGGGACTGCATTGCCCCTTTGCTTTGGGGTTTGGGAGCTTTGCGTTCAAACAAGGAAAAAAACCCACCCAAACCTTGGATGGGTTGGATTTAAGAAGTTAAATAAGAAAGGCAGGGCAAATTAAAGACTTGAGAAGGTAATTTCTACACACTGGGGGAAAAAATATACTGACCATTTCAGCATTTCAGATGCAAAAGGGAAAAAAACAGGCATAAAAACATGTGGATTACTCACAAGACATTATTCTCTGCAGATACTATGACCGGTACATAAATAGCAAAATGAATGTTATTAACATGTTAATTTTACTAACCCTTTAACCTATTGATTAGCCAAACAGAAGGAAACAGCATCTTTTCATGCTTCAGCCCCCCCTTGCTTTTCATGTAATTGGATTCAAATTCACATCTGTAGCTACTAAACCAATGTTTTCAACCTTTCTTCTACACCTCCCCACCCCCAACTGTTTAACCTCCCATCTCCAGCGCTGGCATAAATGGAAGCCTTTATTTGTGAATATTCCGATAAGCACTTTGCCTCCAACTATATTGTTCAAGTACCAGCATCATTGTTGCAGCTGTAATTGTTACTATCAAGACACAGTTCTTTGTAATTAGAAAGTCAAGATGGTATTCAGCAGTATGGCAGCACAGATTCTCATTTGTTAGGCTATTAGAAAAAAAATGTTTACAGAGAAAACAGTGTCATTGTTTAGTGCTCTTAATTGACCATCTGCCTGGTAAAGAAATGTCCAAAGAAGGATAAATAAGACTATAGTGCACTTATTTATTTATTTTCTTTGTGCAATGAGTAAATTAGGAAAAGCAACAGCAGATCCAAACTAGACAAGACATTGCTAAATCAGGCTGCAAGTGAAATCATGTCATGAATACATTAACTTTTATTTCTCTCAGTGTCAAGACTCATGTCTGCATCTTCCTCAAAGTTTGTTGGGAAGAAAAAGGAGGCCAGATCTTGGTGGGCACTGTGGAGTTGACAGCATTCATCTTTTAACAAAGTCAAGCATATGCTGCTTTGAGTGCAGCATCTTTGCATGCTCAATGACGTGTTTAATGTCACCTTTCCCACTGTAAATCATCCCTGAGTAAATCCACAAGGGAGAGTGGTACTAGGAATTAAGCAGGAGAGAAATAAAATTCATGACCATGTGGTTCTATCTCAGGGAATTTGGTACGTATTGACAAGAGAGATTCACACCTGACGGGGCCGAGAGCTAATTTGTAGTAGGGTTGTTTATCTTCTGCCTGAAAGGAATACTTTTTCATATTTAATGTGCATTTTCCTCATCTCCATGTGTGTATGTGTTTGTGATTTAGCGTGGCTAAGGGTGCATCTGCTTTTGCTGCTTGGCAAAAATGTAGTTTCAAATTTCAGGCTGATTCAAAATTCTGAGTTTTCCCTATGAAAAAGTAAAGGAGGCGCAGTTTGGCCTTCAAAAACCAGGTTTGATGTTTCCATTGCACAAGGCACTGTCTTAGGTAGGGAGTATTTGATCTGTTCTTGCAGCATTTGTTTACAGTCTTGAAATGAGAAATGAAAAAACCCCAACAGTATTACCATGCTAAACCAATATGGTAAATGACCAAACTGATCTTTTGTACTATTTGTCTTCCAACATTCCAGGTGGAAATAAACCAGTGCATTTATATGTTGATTTATTACAGTGTGGAGTTTAAAAAAAAAAAAAAAAAAGAAAAAAGAGAAGCAATAGAAAAAAAATGGGAAAAGGAGAAACGAACTAAAAAATTTGCATTTATAAATAATAATAATTTCTCAAAACACTACCAGCAAGAGGAGCCCCAGTTCTGCCTCCTCTCTGATGATTGCAGGGTCCATGCAGAGCTGCCACCTCTCAGATGGTGACAGGGAACAGAGCCAGTGACAATAGTCATGGTGCAGACAGGGAAAATTTCCCAATACTTCAAAAGCCAACAGTGTTTTAGCCATGAGTTCTTCAAAGGGGATTTCTCTCCATAAAACCTCTCCTTTGATGCCTTCACCCGATTCCTCAGGTGCATCATCCCCCATCCATCTGTTCCTGTTGAAACTTTCCCTTTTTCCATCTCCCCCTGGTTGCTGTACTAAATACTGACCCTAATGTTTTTTGTTTCTTCTTCTTCCCTGGGTATTCACTCTGTGCACAGATTTATTTTTTCTTTGAGTTTTGAGGGAGGACCTCAAAATCTTGCTCTCCTGCCTGATGGCTTTTGAGAGGGGGTAGCTTGTGGAACTGACCCATCATTTGTCTTAGAAAACACCAAACAAATCCCCATGCTTCTAAATTTAGAATTTTCTTATTCTCTCATTTTTGTGGATTTTTCACTGGTACCAACTGCATTTTTTCAGAAAGCAGTGACCCACCTTTTCAGTAGGGAATATAACTAATATAACGACCTCCATTCAGCAGGTGCAGGAAGGTGAGAAGTGGGCAGAGCTTCCAGGGTGCTGAACCTTTTTTCTGTCCTAGAGACACACAAAATTCTGAGTTCCAAGACCTTTCTTTGGTCTCTCCTGACCTGTAACCAATGGAAGTAGTGAGACTGGAAGCCTGCTCAGATATGCTGTGTGGATGAGGTCCCCATTCTCACCACCCCTTTCCTTAGTGCTGGATCAGTTTAGAAGTGTTCCATAGTGACTCCTTGCAGTGGCTTCACAGAGTGTCCCTGTACCTGCCTGCCCAGCACTGGGGCCATGCTGGCACCCTCGTGTCACCTTGTCCCTGTGTCCCCTCCGTGTGTGCTCTGGAGAAGTGAGCAGAGTGAGCAGCTCTGGAAAATCTGATTGACACCGTTAGTTTTAAGCTCATGCATGTCTAGCTACTTGTTCAATTTGTTTAGTCCAGTGGTCTCCTTTATTAGGAGCCTTAGGGTTTTTCTTTTGATTTGGCAGGATGATTATAATGAGAGCTCCTTAGTGCTACTCCACCAGGGTATCTGCCCACTTGCTCTCAGCCTCTGCTGTATAGCTTGTGATTAATGTAAAACAGTCAGATGCCCTTCAGATCAGTCGAATTTGGGGATTCTATTATAAACATGAAAAGCGTGCTGACCGCACAAAGCCCTTGGTGGTACCAATTAAAGACAGCGCCATTCAGTTGGCTCTTCTCATGCCGCTGCTTTTTTCCCTTTTTCCCTTTTTGCCTTTCATGGCAAATCTTTTCCATGGCAGTGGTGGCCCCGCTGCTGCCACGCACCTGTGCCATGCTCCAGCCCCGGGGCACGGCTGCCTGGGCCGGTGGGGAAGG
The DNA here is from genome assembly GCF_027579445.1 of Ammospiza nelsoni. Lineage (NCBI taxonomy): Eukaryota > Metazoa > Chordata > Aves > Passeriformes > Passerellidae > Ammospiza > Ammospiza nelsoni. Next base: position 3,067,755 of record NC_080635.1, read on the forward strand.
GAAGCACCTTGCCCTGGCCTCTCGCTGCCCGGTTCTGTGCCCCTCAGCTCCTGCTCCGTCTGGCCAGCCTGAGCAGCGCGAGTTGAGTCCAGTCTCTCTCCGTGTCACCGTGCAGGGACAGAGCTGCCTGCGCTGCCCCCAGCACAAAGCCTGTGGTGTCCCCTCCCCGCCGCTGCAGAGCTCCGGGCTGCCACCGCAGATCATTTGATAAATTTCACGGTTAGACCCCAGCTTATCTTCATTATCTTTTTATTTCAGTCAGTATTCCAAGTATTCCTTTAATGTCATGAGTGAAGAGCTGGATTACACACAAAGTGTCCAGTGTTAAATCCTATTTACATGCAAAAGTTGTGCCAGTTTACCCTGAGGTTAAATCAGTGCAAACCCCTTCTGTGAGGACTCTTCTAAACTAATGAGAATGACCTCCCATAATTTCTTTAATTAAAGAACAACAACCACCTAAATCAAGATAAAACATGCTTCATATTAAATAAGGTTGGCCAAGCAAATGGGTTGGCATTGCTTGAAGTGCTGACTCCTCGTTTTACCGGGACTGAATCCCACAAATGCCTTGGACAGAGGCAGTGCCAGCCCTGTTTCCTGACTCTGACAGGATGTCACACCTGCCCCTCTGAAGGCAGCACAGGCTCTGCCTCTGCCTGTGGGGTGGCCAAGGTCTCTCTCCAACATCCATCCTTTGTGCTAAATCCCATGCACCGCTTCTGTTATTCCACAAATCCACACAAACTGTCTGGATCAAGGCAAAAAAAGTGTTTTTTTCATGCAAGTTACTCCCCCCACCACCACTCCGTGTTTGTCAGAAAGGAATAAAACTGCACCATATAAAGGCAGAGAGAAAAATCCTTTATTTCTGAAATTTTATCTTCCAGAGGCAGGTTTTTCCTTGCATAAGACTCTCCATAAATCCGAGGTCTTGTAACTTTGATCTATTCACCCCCTGCCTACAACATAGACTCCAATCCCACCTCTTCCTTAATGGACTGTAAGGAATTGAGGAATACTTGGGTAAGAAAAAAATTCTCAGTAGTGGTTCCTTATTTCTCTGCTCATTTCTTAAATTAAAAAATGACTTTTAGAAGCTATTCTGAGGACACTTTCAGTTGTGAAGGCAAGAGCCACCCTCCTTGCTTTCACTGCAGAGTCCTGTTTTTGCAGGGATTATGTCACTGTCCCCATCAGTGCTCGGGGGCTGCGGGAAGGGGCTCAGAGCCCAGCCAAGCCAACCAGCAAAGTGACCCCGTCAGGGTGTGCCTGAGTCTGTATCTTGCTGCAACAAAACCTTGGAAACAAAATCACTGTGATTAATCCCAGCAGAAAATGTGGGCAAAACCAGAATGTGATTTTCTTCTCAATCAATATTATGGAGCTCCCACTGATCTTTTAATATTGTTTTGCTTGTGGATGAAAAGATACTGAGGTGCCAATATATTACAGTCATTCATGTTTAGACCTGTAAATGAACCCCAAAATAATCGTCATATTTTGTTGCCTGCTCCACATATACACTCAGCTCACTTGTATATAAATTAAAGATAAACTGCATTTAATCCTGTTAAGCATTAAAATGTGAGTAAACAAATTGACTAACAAAATACAGGGGGATGGCAGAAAAAGAAAATAAGCTCAGAAAATAATTGGTTCTAAGGAAGTTAATGAAAGTTTGTAGCATGCTTTTTATATGAATAGAGTTCAGAAGAGATTATTTTTTTGAAGTGTTACTCACAAATCTCCCATATCCACAATAGATCTTTTGTTAACTGTACCTGCACATTTATTGTGTACGACAGCCTAATAAAATAAAGTCATTTTAATAAACATTGTATCAGAATATCCTATCTTCTATGTGGCACTGTGAATTTCCACTACTGAAGGAAACATTTAACATTCTCACCATTTTAATACTTTTAATAAATATTTGCAATTCCTGTGATAATGCATAATGGCAGAAAAATGCATTGCCTCCAAAATTTATGTGGCTGCTGGCAGGTGGCCATTTTCCAATTTTCTGTCTCGCTAATATACATTTATTATGTATTTCTAAGGGCTTTTCTTTTCAGTATTTGGCTTGCCATAAAATTGCTATTTCTTTTACAAGAGAAAGTGCTCGTGACAAAGAAATCTCAATTGAACCCAAACCTGACAAATGGACATCTGCTGGCCAAGCCAGAGAAGAAAAACATTTGCCCAACGCAGCTCTCAGTTTGATGCCTTCCCATCAGCCACAGCCACAATATGTTTGGATCAGAGGCTCGCATTCTGAGCTGCTAACAAGAATCAGCCCTTGCTCAGTAATATTTCCTGAAGAGTGACATGGTGTTGCATCATGTTACCCATGACACGACACGGAATAACATCACATTACATGATGGGTTATGACATAGGCAAGAAGAAGATGCAAGTTAATACCATGCATTACATTTTATTTTGTCTAAATTGCAGGAGCAGAGTGTAGGATGAGCTGTAAGTGGTCTCTTCTGTGCTGGCTTTGTGCAATTTATACAACAGCCATCGTTGTAGTACCTGAGCATCCACCAGCACATAATTAAACCCCTATTGATGGCTGAAATCCTTGAATCTCTCACTAAGCACATATCGCTCTCTGTGTTTAAGTAGCAGCATTCATTTGAAGAGCCAGGGAGCAGGGACTAAGTATGAAGCCTAAACAGGCAATGAGAAGTGGTAAAACTACTGAGATGATGCATTCTTACCCTCTCAATGCAAGGAGGCTGATTTTGTGAAACTCTTTATGGCATTCACAGCAAAGCAGGGAATGTCCTGTGTCACGGAGCATGTGCTTCTTGAGGATCCTTTCTGGTAGCAAATGATGCTCAGAGAGTGTGATTTGTTGTCAGAGAGCTATTTGTGATGGCCAAGATAGAAGGGCACTGAATAAATATCTACAGCTCTCAGGAACTGAAACATGATGGTGCAGGAGATGGAAAGAAATATCTCAAACAGGCAGAGAACAGAACCTTGCTACCAAAGGTGACTGCAAATTCAGGAGTTTTTGTTTTGTTTTTTCAAAGCTGTGAAGCAACAGCATAATCCAAATTAATAACATACTGCATATTAAGTTTTGCAGTAATAAGCCTTGGTTAGACTAATTCCTGGAATGATGAACGCAGTTCCCCTAGAAGAGGCTACTGTACAAGAGGTTTAATCTCTGATTTGATGGAAATTATGGGCAGGTTGCTTCATAGTCTGCATTTTTGGTTTTCCCTTTACTTGACCTATTTTGGCCCCAGCTCAGGAAAGAATCACTATTTGGGAAAGTGCTTACTGGACTTACTGTGAATGTATCAGAGCTTTCCTGAGTCACCCCTGGAGATCCTGCAGCACTGGATATGGAGAAGATGAAGGCACATTTTTCACTGATGATCATGGGCTTATGCCAGGACTAAAACTGCAGTTTAGAACTGGCCAGATAGAAAATCGTATTTTTTAACTGAAAATTTAATGTGTCTAATTCTTCTTTATCAAATCATCTATTTCTCTATTTTGAAGCTAATTCAACTGAATTAGGTGCAAACTTTGCAAATTCTCACCAGAATTTCCCAGCTGTCCAAAAATAAAATTATTTATAAAATTATTTTAAACACATAGTAGTATATGGCTATTTAAGCTAACTAACTATATTCTTATACATGTTTATATTATTAATACTTTAATATAAAAATATTTATCATAGTGTGATTTATTATAGGGATTATACATTATATGGTATAATACAAATAGTATTATATTGAAATACATAATTAGTATTAGGGATTCAAGAGGAAAAAAACCACGATTTTTTACAAAGGATGATATTTAAATATTGGGGGGAACAGATCAAGGGCCCCTTTTACCCTCCTGATACTTAGGTCAGTGGCAAAATGTAGATTTTTCTGCATAACTTGTTTCTTGGTCTAATTGATTTCTTCTTCCTGAATGTGCAGCCAGAGCTGCCTTTCCAGGAGTGCTCTGCAGCCTTGCTGCCATGCAATACTTTGTTGTGCTCAATCCTTCTCACACTGGAGACGTGTCTGTGCTTTGTTCGCATTTGTTTTATGGAGTGCAGGACGTGAGGGTTTTGTGTCACTCATGTTCGATGCGTGTTGATAAGAACCAGATATTTGAAGAAATGGAGAAAAGCAGATTAAAGATTTCCTGTCCCCTCATGGCCAGTTTTCTCTTAGATTAAATGAAGGATTTGTGAGTGGGCACAAGTGAGTGATACAATCATGTTTCTACCAGGAAGTTTAACTGTTATCAGTGGGCTGCATCTTAGCATTTTTGATAAAGATTGTCTTCTGAGAAGAATTAATGCATTTCTTACTCTTGCTACTGATTTCATCCACATCAGTGAGTTTAATTTGCTTGCAAAATATTTCTCAGAAGTAACTTTTCCTTACAAAGGGTGGCCATTAAAAAAAAAAGAAACAAACCTCCACAAAAACAAGCAAAGAAAAACACCTGACAACAGGGAAAACTGTGGCAGTTCTCCATGAATCTTCTTGATCTCATACATTTTATAAGTATTTAATGTGATACCTTGTAGGAATAGACAGCAGCAGGTGACTGCAGTAACTTTGAAGAACAGCTTTTTTCTGTCACTTCTTTTCCAGCGTGGCCCAACAGCATTCCTAACAGAAACTACTTGCACAGCATCCCCATTTCTCTCAGGAAAATCAGTATAGACTGGTAATAATGCAGAGCAACATACAATTAAAAATTAATAGCAAAATGATTACATTATTCTCCTCTAGCAGAAACACCCCTGTACCCTACAACAAAGGCCTTTAAAGCACTTTGGCTGTTTTCCAGAAGAGCTGATGAATGCTGCACCTCGCCCTGCTGCCTGCTGTGCCAGGCAGGAGCTGCTGAGTGTCCGTGCAGGAACAGCGGGGCAGGGGCTGGGCAGGCTCTGCCGCAGCGCCCGCCAGGAGAGGCGGCTCCATGGCAGCAGCAGGGCAGGGTTTGGGTTATTTTGGATTATTCCACTAATCTGTGACAGTCCAATTGATACACAATCCATGGGAAGCTGGGAGAGAGAGGAATTGCTTTGCCTGACTCCAAAACAAAGGCTTTGCAGTGTTATACAGATTATTCTGATCACAGAAGTAGCCTGCATTAGGGCTTTCAGCCTGAGATAATTGACCTTGACTTTACTCTCAGCTGTGGGCACAGAACTCTTGGTGCAGTGACTTACCTTGAAGAACAGCGTGCAACTGCACAGAATATTTACTTTCTGTCTTTTTTTAATTCTTGAAAACTGTGCACTGCAAGGACAAGTAGGCAGAAGTGTAGTGAGGGATGGAAGGTATTTTATGTGGATGAACACATGAAGAGGTGATTATGCATTGCTAAAAGTCTAATCCCTGGATAAACTACAGTTTGCTATTAATTCTTTGGACTTGCTTAGCTGCTACTTAACATTTCCACGACTTAACAATTATATTCTTGAGCTAAGAGTAACTTTTCAACAAAATGTGTAGGGATTAGAAACATTGATAATTATATTAATTAATATTAATGGCAGTGACAATATTTGTAGTCATATGACAAACATAAGGAAAGCAGGGCTTTAATTTTATCAATTAATTCTGTTTCTAATTGCTTTCACTCTTCAGTTGTCAGAACGTGTTCTCCTTGCAACAAGGAATGTGTTAAGCAGGAAAAGCACAGACCAGAATTAAGGGGAAGGAGGGCTCTGTGTTTGTGTATGGTGCTGTCTGTTACCCAGAAGCATGTTGAGCCTTCTCTGTGGGCTCTGGATTTTCCCTCTGTTTATTGTAAGTGCCCATCATCTGGAGGAATGGGTTCAGTCTCAGTGAGCTGGGTTAGCAGGCAGAGAGGCCGGTCAGGAGCAGGGAATGCCACTGAGTGAAGAGCTTTCCAAATTATCAACTCTTCCCTCTTCCCACACCTTCCCAGAGGTGCCACATGAGCTCTGGACAGCAAGGCAAGCAGGCCTTGGAAAAGAGAGCTCAGCGTGTGTGTCTACAGTGGCTCCTCAGATTTAATGCCTTTGATGGGCTCCAAGTTGTCTCTGGAGGCAGGCAGGGAGCTGCAGTCCATTGGCCTTAATCCTTCCCTGTGCTCCCGTATCTTTATACTGCTCCACCAGCTCCACGCCGCCGTAAAACCAACACAATCCACCCTGGGCTCCCTGGTGGGAGGGAAATCCCTGCCCAGGCCCCTTGCTGAGTGCTGCAGCTGCCACAGAGGCTTCCTGGCACCGGGAACAGGGCAAACCCCCCTGCAGATGGGCCCAGAGCCCTGAGAGGCTGCTCCTGCTCAGTGTCCCCACACGCTGGGGCTGTGCAAACCCTGGCCCCAGGGTGGAGGCCTGAGAGTCCCCATGTCCTGAGACTGCTCTTAAGGCAGTGAAGTCCCTCCTGCACAGAGCCCTCACCCACAGCCATCCGAGAGGCTGATAAAACAAATAATGATGATCTCCTGGGGCAGCTGCAATAAACAATGCTGCCAGCCAAGAATGGTGCCTTTGATGGCTCTGCAGGCGAGAGCTCAGCCATCTCTCAGCTGCTGAACCCCAGCTCGCTGCCCTCACAGGCTGTGCCAGCTGCTCCTGCAACGCTTCAGGGGCTGCTCTTCCTCTCAGCTCATCCCTCCTCGCTCCTCCTCAGCACTGCAGCCCTGCAAGGCTGGGAGGATCTCAGCAAGGCCTGTGCAGGTAAGGGATGCTGTCACCCAGCACATGGTGCTCTAGTGCCTCTGGCTTCTCCCAGATTACCTGGGGAAGGTGCTGCTGCCTGCTCAGCTGGGCAGATGTTGGTATCTGCTGGCCTGGGGAGTTCCTCACCAACAGCCCAGTAAATCTGGGGGACTTGCTGATGAGCATGAGGGAATATCCCCAGTTCATTTGCTTCTTATGGGCTGGAGACCTTGCCCCTGCCATTCCCCTCCTCGTGGACATGCAATGCTGATCCCCAGCATATCTGCATCTATGCATGTTTTTAGGATAAAATCAGGAAGCAAAATCCATCTTGTTGTGCGAGCCACATCATTGTCAGAAGGCACTGTCAGGGCAGAGTCACATCTTCTGTGCTGGTACAAACGTTGCTTCTTCCCTATCTCCTCTTCAGGGCACAGAGTTCAGAATGAACCCTTTTGTGTTTGTTTCCAGTGCTCTGGGATGGACCTGGGAGCCTTTGCTTTTCCCTGTCAGGAAGCACAGGTTTAATGGATGGAACACACCAGAATTGCTTAATGAGTGCGCAGTGAATATTAATAAAAGTTTGGACGTGACTCAGGCTACAATGGCTGAGAAGTTTGAAAGCTTTGGTTCAAGATTACAGGAGGCTGTGAGAAAATATGGTATCCAGCAGCTAGCATATAGTGTGGATATTTCACTATCCAGGGATCTCTAATTACTAATAATGTACAGGAACAGTATGATATGTCCTTACAATTGCAGAATCCTTTTCAAAGATAATCTTTAATAGTTTATTTGACAACCTGTAAAATTATAGAAAATTATTAGTCTTGGGAATTACAAAATTCCCCATAGTACAGTCAAACAATAAAATTATAATTACCTGTGGGTAATTGAAATTTAACTGTTTTTTTATTGTATATTACACATCAATAGCAACATAAGTTCAAGAGTGTCCCCCTCCCCTCCTTTTTCTTTTCCCTACAGAAGTGGGGAAAATGGACAACCCTGCTGGTATCTTGTGAGCCCTTGTCACAGAACAGAGCTTGAACAATTTCGATTAAAGCAGCATGTTTGAGACTGTCATTAGACCTGCATTAAATTACATATCTGGAATGTTAAAAATAAAGAGTACTGAAGCTTATTCACAGCTGCCTGTGGTAAAGTATGTAGTCAAGGTTTTTATTATCTTTGAAGTTCTTATTTTTCTCTTTTCTAAAACTTATTGTTTCATCAAATAAATACCTAGCACATTTAAGAACAGTGTGAGCACAGGAGCAGAATTGCTGGAGCTGGATAAAGCATTAGCGTGTTTCCATTCTGTGCTCAGTTGTATTGTTTAGTGCTAACAATGGTAATTTATCAATTATACAGGAGGGAACAAAGCCCCTCACTGTCTCACAGCTCCAGAAGTACCTGGTACAGGGCCCAAAGCTGGAGACCCTCTCAGACCTCAGAAGGCACCATTTACCATGAGCATTTGCCTTGTCCCCTTGCAGTGACCCCATGGAGGCTGCTCACTACTCAGCTCCAAGACTTCCATGGCTTTTCTCCTAAACCTGGAAAATTATAACCTTTTTCTTTTTTCTTTTAGACGCAGGGACCTTGATAATGAGACACCACAGCTTGTCCTTGTCTAGTTGGTGAGACCGTACATTCCCTCTTGTTGTGCAATTTGTGGTGGCTTTACAGACTTTGATGCCAACCTGAAGGACAAACCCCAAGCTTTTGGATGCTGCTCAGCCAGGACAAACCCCAAAACATGGTATGTTTGACAGCTACTTGTCTGTACAGCAGCTTTGTTACACACTGCTGAGATGCACAAAATTCTCCATACAAGGATCAGACTGGCTACTTCCATTTGATTCTGTAAAGTGCTTTGTGATCACAATGTGAATATAACAGCACAAGTAAAAATATCTCTGTTTTATTAAGAGTTTCAGTTAAAGTGTTTAATACCCAGACTTTATCACGAGAGAGCATCACAAAGGCTGAGTACAACATAATGGCAAGCCAGGTATTGTTATGATTATCATTACTATTATTTATATATGATCACTGAAGTACTAAGTGAAAACTGGGAAATGGAGTTCCTGAGTCCCACAGAGCTCATAGTAACAGCTGTTTTTGGAAGGATACAACAATAGCAGACCAGCTCTGCTTCATGGAACAATTAATGGTGCATACAGCCCAGTCTGGAAATCCCTGATCCCGAATGGGTTTTCCCATTTTCAAAAATCAAAGAGGGTAAAATTTCAGTTGGAACTCCTGCCTTTTTTTATTGTGGTGCCTCTTACTCTTCCCATTGCCTCTTTTCTCTGCCTGTTGGTGTGAAGGGCACCCCTGCACATTAGAACTGTGCTGTGTCTGTTTATCCAGCAAAGCAGCTAGAAACTCCTCATCCAAGGGGTGTCTGAATGCCTTTGCAAGGGAGAGACACTCTGCCTTCCTCACTTGCCCCTCCCACCGGAGATTTGTAAGTGTCTTGGCCTCCTAAAAGCTAAAGTGGAGCTTTTGATTGAGATTTAAAGTGAGTGTAAACCTTTGAAAAGCAGAAAGCCCAGGAGGGGCTGTATCACCAGAGCAGTAAATGGGCTGAGCTGAGCAGGGCAGGGGCAGGACTGGCCCAAACCCCAAACTAAAGAGCTGTGACCTTGTGTGACACACAGAGCTCTGTTTGGCTTTGGCTGTTCCCTAATCCTCACCCTTGACCAACACCTGAAGGCTACACAAAGTTTTTCTCCATCCTTATCTTGGCTATCATTCCCTGGCAGATTCCAGCTGCTGAGCTCAACACCCTAAAAAAAAATAAGCTGGGGAGTTGTTTTCCACTAGGATTTATATAGATGGGATGCTTGGAAGTTAAATCTTCCAACCACCACAGTGCACCATAGAGTAAGACAAAGAGCAGGAGATAAATTTTCCTGCCTTTGAAATTCCTGCTCATGTCACTCTCTGAGCAAATTTTTACCATTTTGACACTGGTGAGAAGAGCTATTCCAATGTGAGCCTCTTTCTCTGCACTGCAGTGCAGGGATGAAGCTAAGGATGAGCAATTGGAGCACTGTCAGGATTACACCCAGGTCAGATTTTTCATTCTGCTAAAAGATGCTTTTTTTGACATGAGAATCAGGAAAATACATTGATGCAGTGTGTTGAAAAGGACCAAAAGGTTGTTATTTGCTCCCACCAATACACAGAGACACAACCCTCCTGTAAAGCAAAAATATTTTCCAGTGAAAACACAAAATTTGACACTGAGTGCAACATAATGGGAGGGCCCAATGGGGGCTTTGGGGAGCTCCTCAGGGACAGGAGGCTTTCCAAGGGCTCTTTTGCTCCTGTCTGTAGGGTGAGCTCACAAATGTTTGGGTAGAGAAGGCAGCATGCATCCAGATTTTAAAAGAAATAAAATAAAAGGGATTGGCTATTTTTTTTTCTCATGGATGAGGTTATAAGGTTAATAAAAGAGTTAATCCCAGCCTGCTCTGCAAAAGGGAACAGCTCACATTTGTGAGACTTCAAAAGCCTTCAGAGTGTCTGTGTATGGATGTTGTTATTTCCTGTCAGGGCTGTCCCAAGAAGATGGGGGCTGGGAGCTGATTTTTGGAAGAAGAGTTTGGCCTTTAACTAAATCAGTTGGAGTGAAAATAAAAAGGTTATTATAAAATTATTTTGAGAGTAAACTCCAATTCAATAAAATTCTGGGTATTTTTTTCTTTCTTTTTTTTTTTTTTTCCCTGTGAAAATCTAAAATTAAAACTTACTACAGAGCAGTGGAGGCTGACCAGAGCATTTCAACCAGATGGCCCAGAGAATCTGGTTGGGTTTTTCTTGTTGTTTTTTTAAAAATCATCACATGAATTTAATTTTTAAATATGTTAATGGTTAAAAAAAAAAAAAAGCCAATTTAGGAAACATTCAGAAAATTAAAACAAAAACAAAAAAAAAGGGAAATATAGTAGGGAGAGGAATATTATCATTTTACTGAATGGTTTGGTGGAAACATAGAAGACCTGGAGAGCATTCTGCCTGACAAACAATCTTGTATTCAGACAGGGGAAATGTGGCCCAAGCTCTCTTGCTGAGTCTTTACTCAGCAGACAAACACGTTACCAGGGGTGCTGCTGCCCTTTTTTAGAAGTGCAGTTTTGGCACTCACAGTTTTCAGGGATTCACTCCCCTGCTCCATGGTGCAGCAGGGGTGGCAGCAGGCCAGGCCAGGGCCATGGCACAGAGTGCTGAGTTTCAGAGCTCAGCTCTTCTCCTTGTGGGGTGTTCTCAGAGGTGCCCTGTGCCTCCAGCTCCTCTCCTGCTCCCCAGGCAGCTCTGCCTCTGCCCAGCCACTACAGCACCAGGCAGTGATTTACAAGGAGAGCTGGGTGTCCATTTGCTCCCCAGCATTGAGGGAATGATTATTGCACAGCACAGAAAATTACCTCAGGCCTTGTCAGGCTTTTCTGGAGAAATAAATAAGCCTGGGTTCCTTATACCCTTCCCTGGCTTGGTGTCCCCCTGCACAGCTGAGAGTCCGTGCTCAGACGCAGAGTAAATGTTACAGTTGATATCCCTCAGCAGAGAAACTGCACTGCAATTTCTTTTTTCTACCTTTTTTTCCTCTTGCACGAGGCTCCTGTGCTACCAGCTAACCATTTCCTATAAGAAAATGGCATTGTGTTAAAGTTATATAGTGTATCATATTAAATTTTATAACAGTGCTTTGTGTTTTGAAAAGACTTTGGGGGGAAACAGCATCAATCAGGGAACCACATTTGATAGACTTGGAAGGGGCCTCCTGGGTCATTTTGTCCAAGACCTCTATGAAGCAGGAAAGCTTCTGCAAAATACCTTTCCCATAAATGTATCTAACCTTTCCTTAAAGACACTGAGTGATGGTGCCATAAATACCTCAAGCAGCTAAACCAGTCTGATTGACCTTACGATCAGAAAGTGTCTTCTAATACTGTAGAGAAGGTACAATTTTCCATTCTTCCAGCTGCAGCTAAGCAAGAAAAAAGGGCAAATACACAGTAATGGCCAACAATACAGACTGTGCAAACAGTTTTACTTTCACTTTACTGCCATCACCTACCATAAATCTGGATGTAGCCACTGATACTTGGTTTCCCAGTGTAGTGTCTGTGATCCTTGTAGTATCCATCTCACTTTGACTTTTGGAGAGCCACCATTACAGAGTGTGGAAATAAGGAAGATGGACTAGCAGCACTTTCTGATTCAGGAAGCCATTTGAAACCCGATGCTGTGTAGTTAAAGTATTTATTTCTATTCTCTATTTATTAGAATTTGTGAGGTGTTTCTTGCCACTACCATGGGAGTAGGGGAAGCACAGGGCTTTTTACAGATCTCTCAGAGTGTCAAAGAATAATTTTTATTCTCCCTCAATAATTGTGTACATTGAAAAATAAATACCTGGCAGTTTGGCTGCTTGTTGCTGCAACAGCAGTGCCTTGTGTGCTGCTCTGCCTTCTTTTTCTCAGTGAGTAGTAGAAGAGGTGTCATTTTGGGTAGGTGTATTATTAAATCACAGACACACTCATTGCTGAGAGCTTCCTGAGCTGTACATAAACTATCTTTGGCTTGGATTTTTTTGTCTTTTTTTTTGTGCGTGTGGTTGGTTTGCTCTTTTTTGTTTTGTTTTGTTTTGTTTTTGCAACCACCAAAAAAGGTGACAGAGCTGAAGGCCAGGTGTTCAAGCACCTCTGTTCATCAGGCATCCCACAGCTGTACTTCTCCCACACACAGGACTGCTGCAAAACGGGACAGGAAGACAAGGCCTAGGAACAAAAGACACAGAGAAGATAATTTAGAAAGAATGTGGTGATGCTAGGTTAAAAAAAAAAGCCAGTGACTCTGCAAGTCCCTGTCCACACGGTTTTGCTGTGTCTCCTTCATGCCTTGTACCTTTGTGCCAGTTCAGACTGGCACTCACCTGTGGGTCGCAGCTCAGTGCTCATCATTTCACCATGGCCTTGAATAAGCCCCCCAAAATACAGATTTTTTTTAAGGCCTTTTCTATAGAGTTAACTAAATTACATCCTTTCCGTGATGTGCAAAGTTATAAAATATTTGTCTAGTATTTAGTCACATAGAAATACGTGAAATTACACTAGAAATACTTCTCATCCAATTGTTAAGGCTGCTGAGATTGTGACCATTCAATGTGATAGTATAAAACTGTAAAATACCAATGCCAAGAAAAATAGAAATACTGACAGAGCTTTTGTTTATTGTTTATATTCTTTCAGACACTTCTTCCCATGGCATCACCAAATCAGGCTTCCCTGATCCCTACAGAGTCGAGGCAGCCCCAGCTCAACCTCTCCCTCTGCTCCTGACTGAAATTCCAGCTGGAAGAGCAGCCCTTCCCTGCTTGAGTGAGTTCAACCCCCTCAGCATTTTTTTATTTTTATGGGATCCTGGTACTCCAACCCACATGACAAAATCAGATCCTCCTGCTCCTGCTGACCTGCTCCAGCCCCTCGTATTCCCCATTTTCCTCTCAGTGCCCTCCATTCCCTACATTGTAAATACTTGTTGGAGGGAAAGAGAAGCATAATTTATTCTTTTATGTTGGAAAGGAAATGAAGGCAAAGAGGGCTTTTTTTTTGTTCTTTTATCGTTGTTGTTATTATTAAGAGAGGGCTTGTTTAGGGGTTTTTTTTCAGGACAGAGAAGTTCTAACCTGTACATGTGCGTGCTCTTAGGTACTCCTGAAAATAAAAGCCACATTTGCATCACATATGCTTAAAATAAAAATAAATTACATATAGAGGTTTTCTGATCCTATTCAGTGCACAAATACCAATATGGGGTTCTATCTTGCAATCCATTTAGATATTTACAACAGAACATGGCATATCATTTAATTTAAATTTGCAGCATGCTCAGTGTAATTAATGCTGTGCAGTGCCTAGAAAATCCTGATTTCTTAATGTGATACAATGCCTGCATGCTGAGAGCTTTTTTTTCAAACTACTGTATCATTTTGGAGCATTAATGGGGAGGCACTGTCATTAAACAGGGAAAAAAGAGTCAAGGCCACTTGGTCTTTATGAAACTTCTGTGAAGCTCCCCAAAATATGATGCAAAGTACAGGTTTGTTTCAGAAGAGGGGGAGAGTCAGAGATTTAATTTTCCCTTGACACAGCATGATGCCTGAATAGCCAGACAGCTATTCCTAAATTATGTGCATTTCATTCCTAGGAGCTGTGAGCATTTTGAATGGGCTGTTGTTAAATACAGTACACAAGCATAAATACTCCAGGGAACAGCTAGCTGAAATTTGGCATGAGCAGAAATCTGATGTAGTATCTGAGCATGTAATAATAATGCATATTGATTTGTTGGGAATGCTAGGAGAGGGGTTTGGTATTCTGGGATGAGAACTGTTAAACTTGGGAACATCTTGTGTGATTATAATATGCTGTGATATTTGTATGCTGTGGGCTTGGCAGGGACAGAGAGGTTCACATAAGATTTAGACTTGGAGACTGGCAGGGTTCTCAGTTTTGGAACCAAACACAAAAAACTGAGTGCATGGCAAAGATATTTATATATTATATATAAATGAAGCCTGGAGAGATGGGGACCAGAAAGGGGATGTGTTCAGCAAGAAGGGTTGTGACCAAATGCCCTTCAAAGTCAGGAACTTTACTGCCAGGGCTGCCTTGAGATGGGGTGCTTTGGGGGGCAGTTCTGTGTTTGACTGGTACCAAAAGAAGAGAAAGGGGGGAAAAAAGACCCAAACAACATCCCCTTAGCATTTTTCAAGGTATTAGTTTCTACTAGACTCTACTATAGAAGCACTTCTTATAGACCTGTTGATAGCAAAACAAATTCTTCAAGTCCTCTAAATAAATCTGTTTCTATACATAATGCTTCAACTTCTCTGTTCTCATCTGACACCTGACAAGTCCACCTTAAAGAGTAATTGGTGCTGCTTTGAACCTCTGCAAGCACAGTGGGAGGAGGGTGGGCACTTTATTGACTTGGATTGATTTTGGTAGGAAGCACATGAGACGGACTCGGTATGCGATGTCGCACCTGGGATACATCACACTCCTCAGGAACATCTGCAGGCCACAAGCAGGGCTCAAGTGGATGTGAGGAGGCCCTCAAACAACCCCATCCCATCAAGTGGGACCTCTCTGCATGGTCACCCTGGAGAGAGGCACCAGCTGGGACTAAGTTCATCAGCCAGGTGGGAATTTCAGGGGGTGGTGCTGTGGCTCTGGTGGTGGAAGCCATCCCAAGCCATGGGCTGTCTCCACAGGCAGGAACCAAAGGGTTATCCCAATGCAGCTTGGCCAGCATGGTGATCTCTTCCCACTGTGGTGTCAAGAAGGGCTGTTGGGATGAGGGGTTGGACAATTCCCATGCCTGGAACTCTGTTTTCCAGTGCTCTGGTTATTTGAGAGCATTACAGGGCAGTGAAAGGATTTGTGAACCGGCTGCTTGGTTTGTGACAAAAAAAAGTGTCATTGATATTAATAGCTCTGAGCTCCAGTACAGACCTAAAAAAACCCAGGGAAAAGGCAGAACAAAAGGAGACAGAGACAAGATGGCACTGAGGGTCTCCTCAGCAGGGATGCTGATTAAGATGTGAGGTGGGGGCTGTCCCGCCCGCGTGTGGGTCGGGCTGGGGAAATCTCCCTCCTCCCCCTGTCTCGCCTCCCTCATCCATAATGAGGGAAAGAATAACTTTGCAGCACACTTTGCATTGGCATTGCATGCTAACTTCATTACTGTTTGCAACAGCCTGTGCAATCCTCAGAGGAAAGGAATAATAACAAAGGAAAAAAAAATGATAATTACCAAGCACATAGTTTTCATCTATAATCTTCATTTCAGGATTCACTCTTCCTGATGTCAATATTTTATAATGGAAGAATGAGATATGCTAAGTTTCTGTTTGATGGAAGTAAATTCAGATTTAATATTGCCGAGGAGCTGAATTTTTAATAGAGCAGAGCAGTTTGCAGCCATTGCAGCCCCTGTTTGCAGCTCCTGCTGCTCCTTTGTACCGGCTCAGTGACGTTCCCATGACCAGGCAGAAAAATGGGAAGAAACTGCTCTGGATCTGCAGTGGGGTGACAGTACTTTGTCACTGAGCTCTGTCACGATAATTGGGAGTGTCACACAATGAAGCAATATGACACACCCCCAGTAAATGAAGAGTTTTCAAAGTGATGTACAGCCCCTGTCAGCTGCCAAAGCTTTTGTTTGCTCACGGAGCCGGGCGGCATTTCCAGGAGGAAAACCGCACTGGAGAGGCACCCTTGGAAAGTTTGTTGGGAACTGATTTCCTCTGTGTTTTTGTAAAATGGAATAGATCCCATGAACAGGAGAATACCCCCTTTTATCACACACTCCCAGCTTCCAACCTGCTGAGGACTTTCCACAAACTCTTTAGGAATTTACCTCTTTTTGTTAAATTGGGTTGGATCTCATTAATAAAAGAATGGTATAATGGAAAAGAGTTTCTAAAATTATACTGTAACCTAGAATTGCAGGATTCAGCTTTCTCTGCCTGAAGAAAAAAATTCTGAAGCATTAAACTTACTTTATCAAGCATTGCACCTGACATGCTCTCATAAATTTTACATACATTTTAACTTATTTTAATATTATGCAGGCTTGGTTTAAAATATTCCCATGAAGTACCTAAAATGAAGCTGCTCAGCCATAAATTAGAGCTAAAAAAATACTTGTCCATCCCCTCCCCACTCCATCAATATTTCTTTACTTAAAATCAGGTGTTGTATGTAAGTTAAATTTTCCCTTGCTGAGATACTTTGTATATCTTAATAGGAACTACCACAGGCCCTGGGAGCTGTATTTCTGTAAGGTTACATTTACCCTTTTTTTTTTTTGGCTTTTTTAGAGGTGTCTTACCTGAAAGCAGCCAGCAGTAACCCTTTGCATGCCACAGTGCAGTTAGGGCCAGGGCCCACAATTAAACATGAGGCCAAATATATATAATATATATGTGTGTGTGCATGTGTGTGTATATATCTGTATGTATATCTCTCTATGTGTGCATATATAGATATAAATATACATTTATATCACAGAATCAGAGAATGGTTTGGGTTGGAAGGGACCTTAAAGCTCATCTCAAGCCTGGGCAGGGATACCTTCCACTGTCCCAGGCTGCTCCAAGCCCTGTCCCACCTGGCCATGGACACTTCAGGGATGGGGCAGCCACAGCTTCTAAACTGTGCCAGGCCCTGCTCACCCTCACAGAGATTTTTTTTCTTAATAGCCAGTTTAAACCTCCTCTCCATTTGGAGCCATAGCCATTCCCCCTTGTCCTGTCACACCAGGCTCTTGGAAATTGTCTCTGTCCATGTTCCATTGCAGGCTCCCTTCAGGTACAGGAAGGCCACAATTAGGTGACTCCAGAGCCTTCTCTTTTCCAGGCTGGACAACCCCAGTTCTCTCAGCCTTTCCTCATAGGGGTGCTCCACCCCTCTAACCATCTTGCTGGCCTTCACATGTGTATATAAATATATATATATATAAAGTTTTTCTCCAGGAGCAGCCCTGTAGCAGCCCCACTGGTTGGATGGAGACCGACGGAAGCTTCCCCATGTGCCAGCCCCAGGCTGCAGCAGGTACATCCCTGACAGCTCCTCACAAAGCTCCATTTGTGCCCTGATTTCTGAGGCTATTTCAAAGCCCAGGCTAAATTACACAAACATTTGGCTATAGACATAACAGGCCTGCTCTGCAGCGCTGTCAGCTCCCTGCCTCCCAGCCCCAGCACTCCCTGCGTGTGTCTGTCAGGCCATACTTGGGCAGCGCCGCAGCGTGCGCCGTGTCCCAGACACTGGAGTGATTATGTCTGGATGCTCCTTATCTGATGGAAAAGCCGGCAGTGCTGCACATCTGTGCTCCGAGGCTCCACTGCTGCAGTGCCACGCCAGTATTTATTTTGCTTCTGCAAGTTAGTTTTCCTTGAGAAGCAGCAGGGGCCTTCTTCAATGAACTGAAAAATGTGTATTGTATGAAGGTCTGTGGAGGGTGTGCACCATAGTTCAGTGGGCAAATGTGAACCCAGGGGATGACATTTCATTTAAACATTTGGTTTACATCTTTACATGCCAAAAATATTAATGTCTTGACTGTAGCAAACCGAATCCGGCACTTTTTTCTTTTTCCCCTTAAATGAAGTAATTATAGCCAAAACACTCTGTGGGCGTTTGTTCTTCCTTCTCAAAGGTGGAGTTTCACACAGGAGCATTTGGTTTCGGGGTTGGAATTGTCAGTAGCTGCTCACTTGACACTTCCCCGTTAGTTTGTGTTGGAAAGCACCAGGAGTTTCTTTCCTTGTGTTTATTGTGCTACCCTGAGCCCTTTGATCGGGACATCTTGGATAGCAGCAAAGTCTAGCTCAGCGCCTGTTCGCTATTTAAAAAAACTGAAGAATATGGTTTCTATCAAGGATCTACAAAGACAGTTAATGTAATTGAGAAGCAGAAGGGCATTTATGGAAGTGCATCTGAATGTCCTCTTCACATGTAATTGCATCAGGAATTCTACATTAACATGCAAGTGCTGTCCAAAGGGAGGAAAAAAAAAAAAGCTTATTTTTAGGTAGAAGCCCTCAGTGGGCAGTAAATTACCCATAATCTCCCCCAAACTAGCAATTAGCCCTGTTTGCTGACTACCTGAATTGTTTCACAGTAGTTCAGCACAGTCTTACCAGTTATCACCATACTTATAATCAGAGATTCTGTGAATGATTCCCGCAGCTCCACATACTGCCTGCCTAAGGTCAGCCATAATAACAAATACATTTTATTTGCTTCTTTTGGCCCTTTGGAGCTGTTTTCTCAGGCTGCAATATGTGAGGAGAGCTGGTGCTGCCCTGCTGCTCAAATGGCAAGAATGTGAACAGAGAAAGCAATTCAGAGGGGTAGGTATGCTTTGGTATTAGTTAATATTCATCTGCTTGTGTTATTTGTTATTTATTCCCTTACAGCAGCCAGTGCTGCTCAGAGAGGGTGAACTTGCTCCCCACCACTGGGGTTTGCTCTTCAGAAGTTCTGACACTGAAACACATTTTTCAACACGAGCCTGCAGCTGATGAGTGGAAAACTGGAAAGTGTGGAAACAAAAACCTATGGAATTTTTTTTCCTTAAGGTGGCTGAGCAGTTTTCATATCCCCAAATACCCATGGTTTGCCAAAATAGTAACTGAACTTGGAAAACAGTAGCTACGTTGCCAGCTTTAGCAGTAGAAACAATCATGCATCAAACACATGCACACAAATACAAGCACACACATCCTAGGAGCAGCATCAGACTTAAAGAAAGAAAACCAAGGGGAAATGGAGCTGATGAAGTACTTGAAACAGAAAACAGGAATGTTTGGACCCTGAGCACTAAAGGTGTATTTTTTAAGTACGGCGCACACCTTTGTAAGTAATGCTTTAACTTGCATATTATTTCTCAGGCAAAATCCAATTAAATCAACATAGTGGCACCATTTAAAGCCCATTTTCAGTGCTGGTTCGGTGTCACATTACAGAGACACGGAGCTGTATTCCTGCCTCTGATCTGAGGACTAGATCTGAGGAATGAAGGAGATGGAACAGGAATTCATGCTGAAGAGGAACAACTAAGGAGTGATTCTCCTTCGTAAGTGCACTCTAGGAAGCAGAAAATGGAAAGATTGCCTTTGCCTGGCTCTGTTTAAAATGTTTCAGCTTCTTGTTTCACAATCAGGAACATCAGCTCTGTGAGCAAACTGCTTACAAAGCTACCACTACAAACTTCAGACCAGTTCTTCAAAAGAAGAACTTGTTTTCCAGAAAAAAACCAAAAACCTTGGGGTTGAACACTTTCCACCCTTACCACTCAGGCCTTGACTAAGGAAAGTACAAATAAACTGATCCTGAATTAAAGTCATCCTCGTTGTGAGCACATACCTGGCCAAGGCAGGCAAAAGCAGATTGATGACCCAACAAAGTTCACCTTGTTTTCTGAGTTGAAAGCTCACGCTGTTCCCTGGCAGAGCAGGCATGTCAGGCCTGCAATAACCACTGGCTACCTTGCTTCAGCCAGCATTAAACCCAGCACAATATTAACATCTTGGGGAAAATCCAGCTGGAAATGGCTTTCTGGGGGGAAAAAAAGGAAAGGGAGGTGACTGAATAGCACACCCTCTCTTTGTTTACTTGCTGATTTCACTGTAATTTTAAAGAACTTGAAATTTCTCCCCTCACCTGAAAATGTTTTATTTCTAATGTTTTCTGTTAGAATGCAGAGCTGAATTCTTGTCCAGAAAGAAGTGGCAAAGAGCAGCTGGGCTTCACCTGAAGGTAAATAAATCACCAGGTCTGGCAGAGGTTGGTCCTTCTGTTTGGTTTTACTTTGCAGGAGCTGTTTGTGGGCACATCTTCCTGTGCCCAGTGCAGTAAGTGGCACTGCTGGGACAGAGCCCTCACTCCTGTGGCACCTGAATGGTCAGAGCATCCCCAGACTGGGATTCAGAGCAGCCCCACTGACTTGGATGTGGGGCAGTTGTGGTTGTGCCTCAGGGGGGTGAGGTTGGCGCACAAGAGCTGAACTTCAAAAATTTGCTTTAAAAATTTATAATTTGCTCTGATAATTTTCCTTATTTTTCCTTTCTGAAGCACTGGTAAAGTTTGAAGATGATCCCCAATGATGCACTGCACAAGTGCTCTGAAATGCATCTCCTCTGGATGAGGATGCCCTTTACTGATGATTCATTCTGGGAGCTCACTGGGCACTGAGCACCTTCAGAGTATCCCTGGAAAGAAAGCAAACGATCCAGCCTCTGGACACTGGGCTCTTAAATTACCAAAATATTTATAACTTAATCTGAAAAGCACTTTGCCAAAATCCTGGGCTATGGTGAGGGCGTTTGGCACTGGATTCATTTCTGATGAAGTTCTAGGAGCAGGCTGTAGGTTTGTGTTCAATGTATTGCCCTGGCCAGTTCCATCCTGGCCCGCAGCTGCTGGGATCGGGCTCTGCCAAATTCCCGTCACCTTGGGCTTCATTAGC
Organism: Ammospiza nelsoni; assembly: GCF_027579445.1. NCBI lineage: Eukaryota > Metazoa > Chordata > Aves > Passeriformes > Passerellidae > Ammospiza > Ammospiza nelsoni. The sequence continues at coordinate 3,088,492 of NC_080635.1, forward strand.
ATGTGAAAACAGAGCCCTCTTGGCTTTGTGTCTCACTGAAAAACCAACCACCCAGCCTCCCTTCGGCCAGGGGAGTGGGGGCACTCCACTTTAAAAGGACAGCGGTTCTTCATGTTCATTTCTTTTATTGCTGCTCTTAAAAAGTTACCAGAGTGAAGGTTCCTGTTTACAGTGCTGGGGAGGAGCTCAGGAACTGCTCATAAAGTGCCCACGAGCAGAGGCAGATGAGGGACTCAGCAGAGTGAGTAAATATTTTATGGTTGAGCCCTTAACTAAGGATTCTGCATTTTGGGAGAATAAACTCTTGCACTGCCATATGAAGTATATCCTGTGCATTTCAGTGAGCCAGGGGCTGCATTTGCTACCTCCAGCCATTCTAACAGTGAGTGAACCAGAACACTTAAAATATTTGCAGAGAGAAGTTCTGAACAAACAACACAACTTGAGAAACTTCCCTAAGTCACATCCATGCAACCAGGGCAAAGAACCAGCCCCATGTAAGCAGTCTGTGAGCACAGCCCCTCTTGTCTGCCTCACAAGTATCATGTCTCAGAGTCAGGAAAAGTTATCCTCCCTCCACAAAACACTTTGGGAATAATTATGTCTCATGAAAAAAAAAAAAAAAAAAGAAAAATCACAGTCTGTTCATGGACAACATGAATGGAAGGGGATGGGAAATTTGTGAAGGTCCTAATTAGTTAGAAATTATTCCACTTTTGGAAACACTTTTTGGTTGGCAACACTCATTGAACAATTGTCATTTGATAAGGCTAAAAGTACCTTGGATGTTCTTCAAGCCACACACCATGATTATTACACATAATTTTTAAATTTCTGACTCACCCATCCATAAAAATCCACGTTAATCCACGTTAAACTCCCCAAGTACAGTGGAGTAACACCAGGAGCAGAGTGGCTTCAGCCAGGATCAGACACTGCATTTAAAATTGAGGCTCCATGATGGATTTTGAGATTCACCCCAGTTTTATTTGCCCCAAGCAGCTTCCCTCTTTGGAGAGCATGAGGAAGATTTCACCTCCTTTGGAATTCTGGGGTAAACTGTCCTTGTACAAAATTTGTTCAGAATCAGGTTTTAGGCAGTATTTTGTACTGCAATAACCACATCATGACAGACAACCTTTTCATCAGATAAGAAAAAAAAAATCCTCTTCTCCAGGTCAGTACAAGGAAGAAACATGACAGAGCTATAAATACAGAGCCCAGAGGTGCCAAAGCTCCTGCATTAAATGCAGTCATTTGCCATGTTTAAATTTTTTCCCAAACATTTCAGGTGTTAAGACAGAGAAGCAAATACATACATGGGGGAATGGCAGCAGTGAAGGCAGCTGGTAATGATCCTCATAATTTCTGTCCATTTTTTCAGACAATTATTTAAAAATATGTAATTGATTAGAGGGATTGAGTTGGGAAATGAGGTACATGGGTGACCTCAACTTTAGAGGTGGGAGAAGCTGGGAAATGAGGGAAAAGCTTGTCTGACCACGTTATCTTTTCCCAGGATGGGCTGAGGAAGATTTTCATGTGACAACTGGAACATTTTAATCCATGGTACTAAAAGAAAAGCTCTGGCCATCAAGTAACTGAAGTCAGAGATGTAAATTATACAGCTGATTTCCAGAGGTGGGCAGAGACCCCACAGTGCCCAGCAAAGTCCCAGAGAGATGAGTGGTGAGAGGAGGAAAGGATAAACCCCCACATGGTGGTCTCAGCAGTGTAAGGTAAGTTTAATCACTTAAGCAGTGATATTTTAAATCCTGTCTCCAGTGGACAAGCCTTGCTGGGAGGATGCTGAGGTCTATGTGCACATGATGGCTGGGTGAAAAAAACTCTAAATGGCTGTCAGAAATTGCCATCTGCATTTTTAGAAAAAAATCTGTACCCACACTTGGAAATTATACAGATTTGCCAAAGGTTACCATTGGTTAGAAAGAGTTTTTGAAACTCTGTCTTTAAAGCTGGGCTTAAACTCAGAGATTTTCATGGGATGGAGCTGGATGTTTGTGTTAAGGTAAGTGGCAAGAATCTGGAGGCTCATCCAACTGGCATGGATGAAGTCATGGTCAGGTCAGTGCAGCCCAAGGATGGTCCTGATAAGGCAAGAAAGGAGAAGAGATGAAATAAGAAATGCTAATCTGAGGAGTTTTGCTTACTCACCTTGTCAGAAAACAACACCGAGTATATGCATCACAAAATTTTATCCAAAAGAATAATTAAAAGATACTTTTCTCCTAAACAAAATGAACTCATTAAAATTATCTCAGTGGTTCTACTTTTCAACCCAAGAAACAAAATTCCTTAGATTTTTTTTCCCCTGAGTTGTGCCTTTTTTGGGGGGTTGGAATTGGACAATTGTCAAGGTTCCCACCCAGCCCAAACCATTGAATGATAGTATGAAGACAAGTTTTCAGCTTGTTGGTTCCCCTTCCCTCTGAGGGCTCTGAAGGTGCCAGGGATCCTCCTGAGCTCTGAGCAGTTTTACAAACACTCCACAATGGTCACTCACCCCAAATCCCACACTTAATGAGCTTCCAGGTTGGCCTGTTGCAGTGAAATAATGGCACCACCCCAATTTTAAGATGACAGCACTACAGCAAAGCTTGAGTTACCAGTCCAAGTGGTAAATTTAAAGTATTATGAAAATATATGCATTTTGAAGTGCTGTGAATTATACCAAACAATCCTGACTATGTATTTTGCTCTACTAATGAATCAAAGCAGAGCTTTCCACATTATCTGCAATCACCATGGAGAAAACGGGTCTGGGTGTGCATGGTTTCTGTATAAAGAGTGCATCTCCAGCACATTCTGAAGGTAAGTAGTGTCTGATTACATAATAATAACAATAATAAAGAGAGAGCTGTCCAGCCTGCACATGGGCCAATTAAAGGATCAAGTGCACGAGGCTGCAGCACTCCTGGCAGGGGAGGAGTTGCCAGGGAGGTGCCCAGCCCACCAGTGCAAAGCTTCCACCACACCAAACTGTGGCATTCAGAGAGCTTTGTCCCTGAACCTCTCCATGGAAGCAGGGGGATAGCACACTACCCACTATTTTAGCAAAATGATGGAAGTTGTGACTGCAGCAGAGGCAAAACTCACCAGTGAAGTTCCAGTGCCTGTTTCACACCATGCCTTAGAGCTGTGCTGGGCAGGATTTCTGCAGCTGCAGGGACCAGACTCAAACCCTGCTGCATGCCACACCTATGCCTGAGAATTCATGGAGAGCTGGAGGAATGTACTTTATGGGGTGGCTGGATCATATGTTTATGGCCTGAAAGAGGAGATCCCAACCCAAACCACTTTGTTGGTCTCTGATGGTGAGAGGCTGAATATGAACATGATATAATTCATGCTGGGGCATGGGTATGAAGAGAGAACATGCAGGCTTTGCCTGGGACAGCCCCAGCCTCAGTAGCTGCCTTGCCATTAATTATGGGTAATGGGCTAATAAACACCTTCACAGGCAGAGCACTGCACATTCAGCCTGTAGGAGCCCCCCTGGAGAGATGAGCCAGAAGAACTTAATGTGAAACCCTGAATGCTGAAATTCTGCATTGCTGACAGCATTAGCATTAGAGTTGTAGGGGGACCAAGTGTTCTGGATGCCTGCAGACAATAATTCACCCCAAATGGAACTTCTGAGAGTTGACAGCAATTGATGGGATATTTTCTGCACCTCATTCACAGATGTGAGTGGTTGTGACCCTGCTGGTGTGGTGGGAAGGACTCTTCTGCTGGAGCCAGGTGGCTGGAAACAACACCTGCCCTGGAGTTCCATGGGCACAACCCAGCCTGGCCACAGGCATCACTAATGCACTGCTCCAGTGGCCTTTCCTGGGGGACAAGGGCACTGGAACTTCAAGAACTGAAGCTGCTCCTCAAGGAACAGAAACTTTCTCTCCTCTCAGCTCTGCAGAAGAGCAAAAGTTCCTGATTCAGGCCTTGGAAATAATGAGGTGAAAGGGACCCCATTAAAACTTCCCCAAAACAGGATGAGATATTCTCGTATGTGACTGGAAAATGGGCAAACACAGCCTGCCTGGACAGGCCCCTCCTCTCAAAGAGCCATGGAAAGGCTCCTGGGTCACAGGAGAGCTGGGAATTCAACATGAACTAGCCTGCTGGGGTGCTAGGAAAAACCCTAATCAGCCAAAATGCAGCTAAAGACACTGAGCACACTGGAAAGGCTTTCTGCAGGGTTTTCCTTGTCCCCCCAACAGAACCAGGCCCACAGCAGGACAAGCTGCTTCAGAGAGCAGAAGGAGAGCAGCAGCTCCAGGCTCAGGGTGAGTGTGGGCTGCCTCAGGCTCAAACCCAAACTGTTTGTGCTGGAAGGAGCTCAGGTTCAGTCCATCAGTGCCTCACCTTGCTGGGCACACAGCTCTTTATTTAGAAACCTAAACACAGAACCAGGGCCCAGCTTCAGAGAATCAGAATTTTACCCTCTCTACAAATACCTTCCAAAACACAAGTTACCACCCTGGAACCAATAGTTGGGTTTTGTTTGTTTGTTTATGTTTGTTTGTTTGTTTTTTTGTTTAACCCCAACTTTAATGAATTGACTGAAAAGTTTCTCAGTACCTTTGCCATTAATTAAAAAATAAACATCTTGTGACCCTCTCCTAAGGAAAAACGCAGCGGATGTAGCTCCCCTGCCCTGGACACATTTAGATTTAGCTTGGTTCACTCCCAAAGGCCATGATCCAACCACATATTCAGGCACCTGTATAACTTCAACACACTTCTAAGGACCGGTCTGAACTCTGGCAAAAGGAGGGAAAATAAATTTTGCTAAAGCACAACTTGATTTCTTTCAAATCTAATTTTTCTAGAGTCTTGACTGCAATGCATCACTTCAAATATTTCCTATTTCCTTCCTCATGCAGAATATTTGAATATTAAGCCAGATATTTTTATATTTCCACAAATGAAATGCACCATGGCTGAAGGTTTGACAGAAGCTCTAATTTGCACATAAAAAGGTGGAACGATTTCAGTTTTGACAGCACAAGCTTTTGATTTGTTAATAAAGGCAATTCTTTCTCAATTGTGAACATACTCCCCAAATAAGACAATGCAGTTTGTAGCAAATAAAAAAAAAAAAAAACCAAAACATCTTCCTGGTGTAGAGAATAAACTTTTGATCCAAAGTTAGTGTAGGAATTCAGATTTTATAAAAATAAAAGAATGAAACTCACATTCAAGCTTTAGCTGTACCAGAGCAGGGATCAGAGGAAGATCCATGTTGCTGCCACTTTTTCTGTGCCTGTTGTTGGAAATATAACCTACCTCCACGATCTTTGGATGAATTCCTTTACTAGAAATTACCTGTGAACAGGGGAAGTACTTTTGGGGTTGGGGAGGTGAGACAGATGTGTGGAAATGATTTGCGTGAAAATCACCACAGATTTTCCTGGCGGTGTTCTAATTAAATGCAGCTAAAGAACACCAGGATTTCAGACTCTGGTGACAAAACCCAAGCACCAACAAGTTTGTAAACCAAGATACAACCAAGGCTAAGAGACAAGAGGCCACACCTTGAGAGTGGCCCCTCTGTGCCCAAGTCAAAGCCTCCTCTTCCTTCCCTTGAGACACCACAGAGGAGGAGAGAGGGTAGAACTCCAAAGCAGTCTGGGCAGAGCCAGCCATGCTCAAGAATGGAAAAAAAATAAAATTTGGATTTGTGATCTGAGATCAAACTATTCTAAACTTTTCCCTGTGTGACAGCCAAAAGTGTCAGCATGGAAGCAAAGTTGAAAGTGCCCAGGCTCTGTTTCAGGATATAAAAGGGTAATAAAGCCCCTGCCCACGGGCCTGCCAAGGGCTCAGCTTTTACAAGCTTGGCACGGACTTTGGCCTGGCAGCAGAGGTTGAGTGAAGCTCCTGCAGGAGGTGGGGAACGAGTCCAAACAGCCTGAGGCACAGACCAGCAGGGCTGGTGTCACAGGTGCCCACTGAGGGGTGCACATAACCCAGAGCCCTGCCCCAAGGGCTCCCGGGTGCCACCTGTGGGCACGGGCAGAGGGAGGAGCCGGCACAGCCCCACATCCCTGGGAAACCCTTCCCGGGCTCTGGGCAGCGCTGCAGCCCCCGGGCACGGCGGGCACCGGGCAGGGCCTGGCAGCAGCACCTCCCGCTCCAGTGCACCCTGGGCCCAACACACCCTGCTGCCATCCCCGCTTCACTCTGCCACGGGTGGCACTTGGCACACTGCTCCGAGGCACCGGCCCGTTTAATGCAAAACCTCCTGATTTCTGTTAACTCAAAGCTTTTGTGAAAGACATTTTTGTTTTCCAAACAGTGTCCCCTTCTGCTTTTCTTTGCTTGCATCTCACCACAGTTGCCTCCTAATCCAGTGTTGATGAAACAAGGCTGAAGGTATTTTGGTCATGTTTTCACACTCCTGATGTACACTTGCCTTGTCTCCTTCCACTTTCCTTCTGACTACACTCTGCTTCACAAATGCAGCCATCTGGCACAACATCGCAGTTTTTTTATGTCGACACCTGAGTAATCAGAGCCCTTTTTTCTTCCTTTTTGTTTTCATTTTTAAATAAAGCAAGTGCTTCCAACTCCAGTGCCCAGGCTTATAACAGGCAAGCCACATCCCATTAATAAAAAGCAGCAGAAGTGGGAGGTCACTGGTATTAATGCTAGAAAACATTTAGGGTGACATGTGAGAAAAAATCTGCACCCGGTATTTCCAGCTTTAAGATCACTCCTTAGGAAACAGACTGCTTCTATACATTGTCTGTGTGAAATGCACCTATAAAACATTGATAGCAAAGTTGTGGCCCCAAAAATTCAGAAGAGTCTCACCATACATTGCTGCAGGGCCAAAGCTGCATCCCAAGAGGTTCTTGTCTCAAAGGACCCCTTTCAGACTCGCCCTCTCATGCCACACTCACCTTTCCCATGGCAGAAATAAATGTGATAACATTAACTTGATCCACCTGGCTGCCATCTCCTCCACACATCTGATCCTACCCCTGAGCTCTGTCCCCCCTGGAGTAAAGGATGGCCACCACCCCACAAGCCCCAGTGATCTGGACACCCTGCACAGACGGGCAATGGAACAGCTGTGCACAGGGAGCTCCCAAATCTCACCCTTGGGCACTGGGACAAAGCACAGGGGCTGCCTCTGCACCTTCCCCAGACTGACAGCTCTGGCTGCAGCTCCTCTCACTGCCCTCCTTCCATGCAGCAGAAATTGGGTCCTGCCAGCTGCACAGGGGAGGATGGGGATAAGGGGCAGGGCTGCAGTGGCTGCCCTGTGTCACCACCTGGCCAGTCCAGCACAAAACAGCCATGGCAGCACCTGGAACACAGACACAGCTCCATAGGCCCCATCATCCCCATTGTCCCAAAGCACAGGCATCAACAGTGGCATTTCTGCTATCAATACCAATTGGGAAGTGCCATTGATAATGTGCCAGTACAAGTCAGTAATGTGTGACTGTACAGACTGAGCCTGCTGTGAAATCCCTGCTTTTCTCCCCGTTTGTTCAAACAGAGTTTCCCAACAGACTCTCAACAGGCACGGCCACACTGGGCATTAGTGCTACAGCAGCCCAGGACTCTGCTTTGCTGGGTAAGCAAAGATTTGCTGATGGTAGGAGCAGCCTCTTCCCTCCATGAGCAGCCAGCAGGGACCACAGCATCCTTCTGGGATGGATTTGCACCATACGGAGATGCCAAATGGGAGGGAAGAAGTTTGACATAAAAAGCTCAATCTAGACCCCATCAGGATCTGAATGCAGGCTCAGAACCAGGCTAGGACAATCTGGATTTTGTGAGAAATACCTGTTTTTCAAGATGCAGCCACCTGGTAGATTCCTTTCTTCTCTTTCAGCCTGGAAAGAGAGATGGAGCAGTTGATGGGGGAACAGAAAGGCTGTGCAAATTACAAGCTCTGTGGAAAGTTTCTGTGCAAATAACAGTTTAACACTGAGAAGTTAGGTTAAAATGGTTTCAAAGTCTAAAATTAGTTACATTTAAAACTAACAGCATATGCTTTTATTGTCTCTGATCTAAAATATAATCCCAGGAGGCTGTGAAAAGCATGCAAATTACAGAAAGCTAATTTGCTCCAACAGCGACACCTCCCATGTAGTTGGGAGGTCTATTAGACCCAGTGTACTCTCCATTATTTGCATATTAATAGCACCTGCTGAAATACTTTGGGATTTACTTTTCCTGCCAGCAGAGGGACGAAACAAACAAAAAATTTATATAAAATTCCTTTCATACAGATTTGATGAACAATAAACTATTCAGACAGTGCAAAGAATGCCAAATTATTGAGAGGCAATGGGGTAGGATTGCAATGCCATCTGTGATTTTCAGAGAAACTGGACTGCAAGTCTGCTTCAGAAAAAAAAAGAAATATCCCAAACCAAAAAACCCCAAACAACAACCAAAAAAAACATCTCTGGAAAGTGCTGGGTAATTTGAAATCCCTCACTTGGCTCAAGTCTGAAGAATGGAAAAGTTGAACTAAAGAAATCCAGACACTGCAGCAAGAAAAAATGAAAAACATGACAAAAAAATCCTACACGTCTGCAAGCCCTGAAAGTAGAACCCCCCAAAGTGGACCTTGATTAAAAATCTACAAAACCCCAGGCTTTGATATTAGCCAGGCCTGCAAGGCCCAGTCTCCTGCACATAAAACAAAAAATAAATTAAAACCAGCTACAGCCTGAGATTTACTTAACAAGCCAAGTTCCAGCCTCTGCTCATGACCACTGCTTCCCCTCCTGGGCCCCGAGCTATAAAAAAGGCCCCTTGCATATTCCTAGAGCTCATCTTCCTCAGGGTGAGGGTGAGAGCAGCTTCCTCTGCACAGTAGCACATGGAAAAATCTCCTTTTGCAGCCCCTTTTGCAGCCAGGCCGGGCGGGATGTGCCGCGCGTGCCTCTCCCTGCAGAGTGCGTTGGGGAAAGTGACCGGGGACACGGCGACATTCCCCCAACCTCTGCTTCCAGACAAGCAGTGGGTGTTCCTAAAGAAGCACCAGCCACGTGCTCATGCACCCCACAAGGGTTACAAGGGGCCTGTATTTCTCTGTGTTCCCTGTGCTTTAATTCTGATAATGCACCCTCTTTTAAACAGGCATGGAAGGGCCCACCAGAGTTACTCACTGCTGGTGTGTCAGATTCCTGAAGCATTTTAACTACCATCGTATTCCCAAACCAAGGAGGCAATTGACTTAAAGTTAAAATGGTCAAATTGTTCTCTACACATTAAAAACGTTGTGAGAGAGCATTTAATGCAGGACAACAAAGCAGGGAAAAGTGCAGTAGCACAGCCATTGACTCCATCCCTTGGTGCTCTGTTACCTGTGCCAGGGGAGGGGAGAGAAGCAGGGAAATACATTATTATTGGGGAATACATTATTATTGGGGATACATCATTATTGGGGAATGCATTATTATTGGGGAATGCATTATTATTGGCCTCTGCTCACCAGAGACAGAGCCCAGTGTGTCTTTGGTCTCTGCACAGCCAAGTGAGACCTCTGAAAAACTTGCTCAGTGTCAGTGCTAATTACTGGAGGAGGCAATCAAACATTCCAGCAACAGGGACCCCTGAAATGCTGCAGACAGGCAGCTCCCACCACGGCCCTCAACAAATGCTAATTCTTGTTAATGCCCACGGACTCCAGAGCGCTGCAGCACTGGCAGGGATCACCATTAGCTGGGAGCTAATTAGCAGTAAGTTGTAGCACTGGTTAAAGTTGCAGGATGGCAACCAGATGCAAACCAGAGATGCACTGCTGGTGGTAATTTCCAGCACATTTTTGTGTAGAAGGAACCTCTAAATAGCTGGAAGGGAAAGGAGTGACCAAAAGGTTCCTGGGAATCCTCAGCGGTTCAGGGCACAGAGAACCAGCTCAAAACTGTTACAGACTGAGCCCACAAGCAGCACTTGGGAACCCCCCAGCAGATTCCTGTGTTTGGAGAGGTGAAGCATTGAGAGGGATCTGTCCTCTCATAGCCAGGAAAGATCCTGTCCTGGGACACAGCAGGGCCTGGAGATCTGTGCTGGTACTGCCTGGCACATGCACGGCTAAAAATGCCCTGTGGTGTCCCACAGCCCCTCTGTGAACTGTGCTCCCAGCCAGAGAGAGCTGGGCACTTGTAATGATAGCAATAAAAATACAAATAATAATGATGAGAAAAAGGCACCCTGGAAAGCAAAACCCAGGCCACTCTCTATTAGAACAAATCCCATTGGATGTTCCTTACCTGAAATTCCATGAGCAATTAACAAACAGAATGTTCCACAGATGCCTCTATGCCCCACTCTCCTTGTGGTGGTTTTGGCAGCCACATTCCCAGCCTGCAGTTTGCCATCCAGCTGCTTCCAAACCACAGCTTTTTCCTCTTTTTTTTTTTTTTTTTTTTTTTTTGTATTTTCCTGATGAAGTTCATGGCAGTCAGTGTTTTACCACCTGCATGCTGGGGAAGAAAAAAAGCAAGAGGGAGAGGATCAATATATACAGTGTGTTTATATTCAGTGAGAGCATGTTGCAGAGTGGGGAGCTGTGATGTGTGTGTTTGCATTGTCTGGGAAAGGATCCTTAGTGGCACTGCAGCTGGAAAAATTAATGTAAGAGCAGGAGACTGTCTTCAGTGACAAACTTTCACTTGGTGAGTTACAGTTCTGTTGTAAGGAAATGATACCTTGGACTGCAACTAATTTGTGAATCCCAGGAAAGGCAGAGCACTGATTCTTCATCAGGACTGCATGACCCGATCTATAAAAATTTGGGCCTCAGCAGGAGGTTGTGGGAAAGTGTGATTTGCATTTCAATTTTTAGTTCACCACAACCTTTAAATCTTCCGGCAGCACTATCACAATGCAAGTTTTTGGTCTCAGTGTGCTCAAAACACATACCAAAAATAAAAAAATCCTGGTACAATGGCAGTCATTTGCTAATGGGACAGAAAGTAGCATTTATGTTCAAATTGTTTCACAGAGCACCATTACATCAGAGTCTTTCATCATTTTATGGGGATCGAGTCTCCCGACAGCATCCTTGGGGACCCCATGTGGTGCTTGTCACTATCATTCCACTCGCACAAACACCCCGGCCCTTTCAATTTTTATCTGCCCAGAGCCCAGAATATGTTACATTATTTAGGTTTTGTTCTGTATGAAGAACTCACAACAAATAAAAGCCACTTCCCTGGCAAAATGAGCCTGTGAGTGCCAGTGAAGGGAATTTGAGGGAATTTTCCCTTTGCAGGAGGGGCAGCAGCTCTGCCATCCCTCCTGCTGACTGATGGCACCGCTCCAGCCCGTCCTCCATGGAGCAGCCACCAGCACTGGCACTGATGGCAGGATGCTCACTTATTTCCCTAAAAAACTGTCTGGGTCAGGCTCTGAACCCTTGCACACGCTGGAGATGAATTATTCATGGACCAGGAGGGCTTCCCTGTGCCGCTGCTGAATCAGGGAGGAGGCTTTGCAGAGAGGGGGAAATCCACTCCAGAGTCCTTTAGCCAAGGAAATGCTCCCTGAAACGCTCACAGCCTTTCACCCAGTGCCAGAGGTGGGGTCTCCATGCTGGGGGCCATCCTGGGGGCTTGGGAAGCCAGCTCAGCTGAGTGCTGAGAGCCATGGAACAGGGTTATCAATGTCCTGGCACAGCTCAGCTGCCTTTCCTTGCTCCACACCGAGCCAGGTTTTGTCCTGAAGAGCTGCACATGGCCACAAATTGAAATTTACATTTATTTTGGTGACTGGATACCTGCTTTCCTTTTTATAGAATATTACTGCCACTTCCTCAGGCATGGTGAGACTGAGCAACCCTTTCTGGGAACATATTGTCCAGCTAGCTGAATTTCCAGGCTCCAGAGCTCAAAGGCCAAGGCAAAGGTGCAGGAGTGTGGGCATCATAGCAACATCCCAGGTGTTTCCAAGTTTTCTTCTGCTTTTGCTGTTTCTGGGGTTGGTAGCTTTCCAGTGGCTTGAACAGAGAGAGGCTTAATGAGGGACATTTTTTGTACCTGTTTCTTAAAGGCACTTCCAGTCCCTCTCGTCGTTGGGGCCCAGTGATTTGTTTCCTTGCATTGGCAAGATTGCAGCCCTTGGGCTGCACTGCCAGCCCAGCTGCTCCCCTGTAATGGATGGAAACCAGATCTCCACTGAAGGTTACAGCCCTTCCTGAAATGCAGGGTGAGGGTGCTGCTCCAGAAGGAAAAGTCACTCCTGTACCTGAGCACCTCTCTGCAGAGACATTTCCAGGGGTGATTCTAGAGGACACTGAGACACTGAGCCAGGACATCCCCAAGAGTCACTTTTCAAAAAAGCTGCTTTTGCTCCACTGACTGTCTGAGAGCCCAAGTTGGAATATGTAGGACTGAAAAAGCAGTCTGGTCCTGAACTTCCTGCTAAAAATAAATGAATAACAACCTTCACACGAAAGCAGGATAAATAATTTTTCTTTTCTCTCAGGACACGTGTTGAGAGCACAGAAAGCAGTCAGAAGTACAGCTTTTACCAACTGCTCTGCTGCTTAACATCTCTGGCATTCAAAACATACAACTTCTGTGTTTGTACTACATTTCCCTAACAGCTTACATCGAGGCCAAACACACAGCGTTCTGCAGAGGTCTTCTAAAATAAGCTTATTTAAAAGAGCAAGGTCAATGCCCAACACATGTCAGATTCTGTGAGCAGAAATCAAAGAGTTCGGGGCAAATGGGATATGTCAGGACTCGGTGGATTCCCATGCCAGGCTCTTTTACCAAGCTCACATTGCTGCTGCCAAAACCAGTAACAATCTCATCATGTGGACTTCAGCTCTGGAAAAATGTCTGTAACAACCCCAGTCTCTGCACACGGGCTACTCAGCTCAATAAAGAAAACTAACACACAGATAAAAGTGTTTATCTGGACATACTATTTATTGTCCCTGTAACTGTGTTTTTCTTTTAATGTGCTGATTCCATGCCTCAGCCCTAGGCCCTATTAAAATTAAATTTAAAGCATTAGTAATGTAGTTAATTCCATTTATAATATGACCATCAAGTCAAGAGAAAAGAGAACGTTAGAAATATATATATATAGGTAGGATTTAAGAACTTTATGAAAAAAAGTTCTTAGTTCTATTTTGATCTTTGCTTTGGGTTTTTTTTTTTTTATTAAAAAAGGAAAAGTTTTTCCTGTGTTCAGATAGAGTAACTCTGCCTGGTCTTTTAAGCCCGAATGATATTTGTGATTTCAATTAAAATATGCTATTGTCACTTTAGCCTCCCTCTTTGGTATTTTAAATTGATCCTAATGGCTTTGCCTTAAGTGATTTGCGTCCCGTAGTGAATCCCTGTCACTGACAGCACCTCCCACTATTGCCCTCCCGATGATCGCTGCTTCCCCTTCTCCCGGCGCTCCTGCTCTGCCCGCGGCTCCTGCCGCTGCTTTAGGCTGCGAACTGTTGGCTCTTCACCATCCCGAACTCCGGGCTCGGCCAGGCACGGAAAAGAGGGACCGGAGCTCCTTGGAGAAAGCCAAACTGGCGGCTCCGGAGCGGGGGCTGCGTCTGTCCCGAGGGCAGGAAGGGAAGGGTGGGTTGGGGTTGTGACCTCCCCGTCCTCAGTGTGGGGCCGGAGAGGGGCTCACCCCGCCCCAGAGCTCTGGGGGAGGGAGAGCATCCCAGGGAAAACTGCCCAGGAATGCCCAACTTCCCCTGGAGGCTCCCCCGGACAGATGCCACCAGCAGAGCCCTCCACGTCTGTCTGGGAGCTGCCCCTGCCCCTCTCCCGTCCCTCCACGCCGTGGTGGGGACCAGGAGCCTTCTCCTTCTCACAGGAGCATCCTGTCTCCTTTGCCTTTCACGGATCTCATTATTAATTGAAGAATCATTTAGTTTGCATAATTGTCCTCTGCCATACATAATTCCAACCTTTCTCTTTAAATTGGCTTATTAAACTAAATACAGTCTTCTGGTTTTGTGGCTCCTGCTATCAAAGCTTCCTAGATGGACAGCCAGGGTGATGGGAAGAAAAAAACCAAACTAATAATATTAGGGAGCATCCTTTTATGTACATTTATGAGGTCTACCAGCAGGTGACTCCATTCTAAAATATCTGTATTTTCATAAAACAAAATGCTTTCTTTCCTACACCCTGAACATCGTCACGATGCCCCCCTCCATAAGATTTAGCACTCTGAAAAAAACAGTGTTAAATAAATAGCACTTTTGCTTAAGCTATGAACTATTTCTTTTTGAATAACACATGAAATTGAATTAGAGAGATTCAGGGATTTCCAGAACAGCCTGATGTGTTCCTGTCTAATCAGACCTGATTAATTCAAATCAAACTGCAAACCTCAGTTTTATTTTGCTTTTAAAACTTCAGCTCAACAACAAATCAGCAGGATGTAGATATCACAGAGGCAGTTAACAGGAAAGCCTACATATACCGAGCCTCGTAGAGTCAAACGGATATGATTAAACATTTGGCATCATTTATTAATATTTTATATATTCAAATATATACAGAGGGGATGGGACCAGTCAGGGAGATGCTCTTCACCAGGGACAATTATATTTATGTCTAAGAAAAGCAGATCCAGCTCAGGTGTCAAAGGATGTTTCTTCAAAATAGAAAAATTATGAACAAATAGAAGGGTTATGTGGGAGGGTTTGTAACACAGAACTGCACTAAACCATGCAATGATCTACACAGATAATCAAAGCGCTCCCGCCACACCGAGCGCAGCAGAATAAATTAAGATAAAACAAAATAGAACAATCCCACAAATGCAAGATTGCAAATGCAAAAGAGGCAGCCGTGCAAGAGGTACTCAGAGATTTACTGAGCCATTATTGCAGTGCAAGGCACGCTCAGAGAGGCTCCCAGACCTGACCAGTTTAATCCACATCAGAGCAGGGGCACGCGGGGTCGGGAGGCTGACTGGGTTTGGGCACTGGGCACAGCTGTTGTCCTTAGGTGCAATCCACTTGTCGCTGGTGGTGGCACTTTGCATTTGCTGTGTGGCAGCATATGTGCGTGCCACACTGGGGACCCATTACATCCCTTCAGCCTCCAGCCACTTCCCTTCCCTTCTCGTTAGCTGGGTGTCCATATATCCTTCCACACTCCTGCTGCATGGCAGGGCCTGCTCTGTGCCCCCTCTGCCTGCTCCCAGGTTAAAACTGTCTAGAATTGGGGCAGAATTATTCTATGCATTGCCAAATTTACATACATATGTGCACATCTGTAAATATACATATACACACACACATACACAGACATGCTCTGTATGGAGTCATGTCTATTCCATCACTGACCTGCTCAGAAATATTTTTGCTACCAGGGAGAGCTGACAGCAATGAGGAAAAGCTGAAGAATATCCAAAGAAATCTTTCAAACTAAAAGTGAAGGTGTAAAAAGGGGAGAGGTTGGACTCTATGTGCACGTGTCAGGCTCTGCAATGAAACCCATGGTTCTGCAAAGCACAGACTCATCATTCCATGTGGAATTGTTGGCTTGCAGGTGAATCAGTACCTGCCCAGGATTTGCACTCACAGTGGCATGGCCAGGACTGACTGCAGGCCCAGCCTGGCTCAGTGTGGGGTCACTGCACATGACAACAGTTAAGAAGAAATTTGGTTGATGTCTCATTTTGTGTGGCACTGCCACGCTCCTAACTCCAGACACACAGGGATGTGTCTTGTGACACAGCAGGATGCTGGGACAGAGGGAAACCTCTCCAGCCTGGGCAGATGAGCTTGCCCAGCAAAGTTCCCAGCTGAGCAGTGCCTGAGCCTGGTGGAGGCTCTTCCTTGGGCTTCCTGCAGCCAGGACAGGAACAGTTCCAGACAAAAGAGCTCTGCACTCCTAAAGAACACTACAAATGTGAGAGCCTCTGATGCTATTTTCATAGCTATCACAATGTCCTCGATGACCAGGATTCAGGTAAAGGCAGCTCTACTCCTCATCCCCCTCCAAGCAGAGCATCCCATGCTTTGGGAGCTTCTCACCTGGGCTCATGGATACGAGCCAGTGTGGCAGAGAGGCCCCTGGGACATGCAGATCCACATTCAGCTTTTTATTTCCACATCTATGAGCAAGTTTGAAACCAAAATTTCCACTCATAATAAACCTCCAAACTCTAATTAAACTGGTTCTTTCAAACAAACAAACAAACAAACAAACACCGAACAACAAAAGAGGAAAAACTATTCAGCTTTGATCTGCTTCCTTTTCATTAAATACATCTTCTAGCATTTTCTAAAAGTCTCCTCCCAAGGAAGCAATCACAAAAACCCATTAAGGTTATTTTTGTACCATGGTGAGAACACTGAATTACCTTCCTGATGTAGCTCCTGTGTGGGTAAGTGACACAGCCTAGCCTAGGTCTGCATGTCCCAAACACCTGCTGGGTTTTGCTGCTTCTCCAAGGCA
The DNA here is from genome assembly GCF_027579445.1 of Ammospiza nelsoni. Classification (NCBI taxonomy): domain Eukaryota; kingdom Metazoa; phylum Chordata; class Aves; order Passeriformes; family Passerellidae; genus Ammospiza; species Ammospiza nelsoni. The sequence continues at coordinate 3,104,928 of NC_080635.1, forward strand.
GCAGTTGGGAAAATGCTGTTCAGCCATGGCTGGGGTGGGTTTCATCCCAGGGAACACCATTCCTCTCAGCAGCCCAATCCCTCAGCAGAGGGTTGCCTTGTTCAGCAACAGGTCAGGCCAGAAAAATCCCTCACTTCCAGGCTCCCTGAGTACCAGCGATGGGGGACAAACCACTGCATTACATTAATGAACGGCACTGCATAAAAAAATACTGTGACAACTAAATTCTTTCATAAGTCAGAATGCTTTTAGACACATCCCTCCAGTCTCCCACTCTCTGTTACACACAAAAAGGAAAAAGACTACCCAAAATTCAGGGTAAATTTGGTCTTTTCTCTGAGTTAACTTTGTGAATCAGCACAGAACAGTCTGCTCACTTTTGGACAGAGAGAGAGAGAACACCTGCAGGTCAGCCAGAGGCAGGTTTTCCACTGGTACCTGTTGCTGCAGGAAAATTCCCAGCTGGGTCAGGAGAGGTGAAAGGATGGAAAATGCCTGTCCAGTTAATGTAAATAGTTACACTATGCACATACATTTCGTGCCATCCCACTGCCCTCGGCACCGCCAGGAATGTTAAGGAGGTGGGAGGCCCCTCTGAGCAGGGCGGTGTCCACAGCTCACGGCAACGCCTCCAAGGAACAGCCTGGGGGAAGATTTTGACTTTTTAACTGTGGCCATCCCTGGCAGAGTGGCTGATGCTCAGCGCTGCAGTGGTGACAGCACCTGGAGGATGTGAGAGTCCTGCTCGGGGGGATGAGCTGAGGATGCTGAGCTCTCCTCTCTATGAAACATTCTGTGCTCCTTCCTACCAACAGAAAGGTTCTGCCTCTTGAGTGAGGCAGCCCCCAGCCACGCCAAGCAACAAAAACTTTGCAAACTCCTTGGTACTGAAGCCACAACCTGTAACCCGGGCCGAGGTTTTATCAGCATAAGATCAGAAGGGGAGCAGCACTTGCAGTACATGAATGGCCAGCTCAACTGCTCGGAGAAAGGAGCTGATTCACGCTGCCAACGCCAGCTCTTACACAGATAATAAACTAGACTGGCCTTTCTCCTGACATCACACTTCAATCAAAAACTTTCTCGCAAAATGTCACTTTCAAAGTTGCAGCTTTAAAAAAAAAAAAAGAAAAGAAAAAAAAAAGGAAAAAAAAAGTCTTTATAAAAAATTCATGGCCACAATGATCTGATAATGCAGCTTTCTGATACCAGCAGATGTTTTGTCTAACATGTTCCCTGAAGCTGTACTCTGTGCCTTCATATCTTTCATTTCCAGTTGCTATCTGCTGACTGTGGGATGTCATGTACGTACCCTATAGCGATGCGCAGCCATCGCAGCTCACACCGCCGCACGTAATGAGCTGCACAAGATGCTTGTCGCAATAACTCCGCACTTCCCCGACCATATGGAACACAACACTCCAAAGCCCACAGACACTTTTTTTTATTACAGTTCAGATCCTTAAAACATAATCTGTGTGATGTCTAGTGAATGTACGTGAAGAGCTGCTGAAAACAAAGTTAACACTTGTTCACATCATCTGTTACAAATGTCCAATTTGGGACAATAAATTTCTTCGGAACCTGTTCTTTTGCTGACTCGTTGCTTTATCTTTTTTCTCTTTCTCTCACGTCGTTTTTTTTATGAACTATGCATATGTATTAAATGGGATTTGTTGTCCCTAGATACCAATTTGCATAAAGTGCAAGCCATCATTGGTTGGAGAGAAGCAAATTACTTCTCCAGCAAGATCACACTTCTTTTTTTTTCTTCTTTTTCTTTTTTTTTTTAATTTTAACAAACCGCAGGCAGAGGCTGTTAACAGCACTTAGCCAGATATGCAAAGTATCACTTTTCTCAAAAGCAGCTTGATCAATGAGCCAAAAAAAAAAGAAAGAAAGGAATTATTCAGTTAAGTACAATGCAGAAATGTCCCAAGACTGAAGCCACTCACCTGTAACTTGAGCTGTCTGATTCTCAGTAAAGCACAACCCTGGCATGGCTTAGCACACAGGACACAAAGCAGAACAGCCCCACTGACCAGAGCCTCTCAGGATCACTATTCCATCTTCCCAGTGTCCCAGTGTGCTCCTACAAGTCCCAAGAGTGCTGGTTCTTTACATGTTGCAGAAGCCCCCCCTGCTCCTCCACATCCCACACATTTACCCATCTTGGGCTCTCCTGCAGGGCTGTGCAAAGACAAGCTTGAAACACCTGTCCAGTGCCCTCCCCTCATTGCAGTGCCTCCCTGGCCCAGGGATGTCAGCTGCCATCCCACCAGGCCTTGGACAAGGACAATCTCCTTGTTTCCCTTCTGCTCTTCCTTGCACACACCTGGGACACACTGGCAGGAGCCTGGGCTTGTAGAGTGTGACAGATTCCCAGGTTGAGAGCAGCCCTGCAGGAGCCCTCTGCTCCTGGAGAGGAGGAGAGACAGAGGAGGGGATTTCACAAATTCTTCAGGAATCAGATTACCTGAGCAAAGCTGTGGTGCACAGGATGATGCACAAGAACACTAGCCCCACCACTAAAAGGATTTGCAAGCCAGGAGCCAGGCTCAGTTAAAAAGTGTGAGAGAGTAAAATCACCAAAGGGAACAAATCAGCAAAGGATGCTGAGCTGCAAAGTTTCCAGCTAGGTCTGAACTTCCCAAGAATTTAGTGCTGGGAAATTGCTGGGAGTGCTGGGGAGGAGGAGTCCTCTCTAAAGAGAATAATTTCTTCTACTGAGCTTCTAAAAATGACTGCAGGGTCTCTCTCCCTAAACATTCACTCAGAATTCAATCCCAAATCCATCAATGGGATGTGTTTGGATTATGTTACTTCTGCATTTAATGGACAGATGATACTCTCTCAAGAGTGGTTCCTGGGATCACACAGAACATTGGTAATTAATTACACACATAGGACAGGTGATCTGGGCACTGGTGGTGACTTGAGGTGTCTCTCAGGGAGCTGTGGGTGCCAAAAGAACAAATGAGGACTCAGGGTGTGGAAATTCTCAAGAGAGAGTCTGTATTTCCCCACTACCTTTACTATCTATTCAAAGACACACAAATATCCACAGATTTTATGCTGTGTGATGATTTGAAGGTGAAAAGAATAGTTTCTGTCTGAAAAATATATTGGCAACTTCCTGCAGCTCTTGCAAAAAGGCTAAAATGCTGTGATTTCACACATCTCTGCTATTAACGTGAGCTGCTTTGCTTCCGTGTTTATATTTGTCATATTTAAAAGGAATAAAACAGAGTTTAAAAGAAGATCCTGACTCCCAAACGAGCACAAAAGCACAAAGAAGTCATGCAAAGATTATTGAGAAAAACTCACAAGAGGGAATTAAGTGGAGGCTTTGAAAGTGGGGCTTTTTTTCACAACCAAGGGCACTGTTAACCACTGGAATCACCGTGGGACCAGGAGAAATCCTGCTTGGGCCACTCCCTCAGACGGAGAGAAGCACATGGACCTTGTCTCTCTAAAGCTGCAGCAGGACAGGCAGGAAGCTTTCCCAGGCTTCCCTCAGTGGAAAGCCCCAGGACACTCACCTGGCAGCACAAAGGCTGCTGTGGTGCCTCAGTGCAGGAGCATCCACAGCCCAGCCCAGCCCATCCCATCCCACCCCACCCCTCTGGATTCAGATGCAGCCAAAGGAATCCATTGCTAAGCTGAGCTGAGCCCTGCCCATGAGACCAGAGCTTGGTAACACCATCATGGGCTCCTGCTGCAGCAATTCCACATAAATCCAGCCTTGGAAAGAGCAGTAGCAAAAAAAAAAGCGTTTTTCTCCTTCCTTATCTGTACCCACTCCATTTTACCTAAGGCTCCCTATTAGCTCAGCTGGTGATGTCACTTACTCCACTGGAACCTGTTATCATGGCAGATTCCTCACAGGATTTTCTGTTTTGGCAGCGCTGCTCTTTGTGCAATGCTGTATTTCATTCCATTACATAAAGGGTTAAGGAATTCACATTTTACCCATATAGACTAAGTTATACTCCCTGTGGGTTGCTGGCTTCCCATTGGCTGGAACAATGACCTTGGAAACAGACAAAAATGATGCATTGTTGCAATAAATATTATAGCTTGCACCTGTTTCTAATTAAGTCTGCCAAACAATTTCAGAGATACTGAAAAGAGAAATGTGTTGGCTTCTAATCGGGTGTTCTTTGCTGTTTGATCTGGATTTTTCAGCCCCCCATATGACCTCGCCTTCTTGGTTCTTGTTTTCTTTTTCTTTTCAGACTTGTAGAAAAGCATGAGATTGAAAGAAATCTTCTGAAAGAGGAACATCTCTGCCTAAAATCAATTGAAACTAAAAACCTGAAAATTGATGGATTTGCACCAGGGCTGAAAACAGTTTATGGCAGGATACCTCAGAAATCTCTAGTATGGATTCTTGGTTTCATAGGACTATTCTCCTTTTCATAGGCCTTCTCCTTTTCCTTCGCCTCCTCCTTCTCCTCTCAACCTCTTTTAAACTTCAAAACTCAAAACAATCCTACTAGCAATTGGGATCAGGATCACTGGGAAGCTGGAGGATTTTGCAGCTGGACTTGAAGATGTTGGAGAAATAGGTGAGGAAGGATTTTCCTGCTAACACTCCCCAAGGAAATGCAAAGGGAGCAGTGGTGCCTTTGCCTTCCAGAGTGAAGGATACCTCAGGAAAACATTAAGGACACCTCTGGCAGTCATTGCTGTTTGATGCCTGCTCTAAGATCCAGCTCCATGGACAAATGCGAACATGTGGCAAATGCTTAACAGAAGAAGTAAGAAATAAGGAATTACTATTATCTCCCTTTGGCAAACGGGGCCTGGAAGGCAGAGCTCAGCCAACACTTCTGGCTGTCAGTGACAGAAGCTGCCCAGTCCCTCTGGTCCCTGTGGGGTCCCTTTCCTCACGCTGGGATAAGCATTTGTGCATCTGTATTTTGGAACTGACTGAGGAACTTATCCATCTGAAAACTAATCCAGGAAGAAAAAAATCCCAAACAGCAGAGTTTTTATTTCAGCCACATCAAGTTCCTGATTTTGGTTTGCAAGCAGCCTGGAGGGGTGGGACTGAGCAGCCAGGGCAGAGGGAATGCAGTGCAGGAATTTTGGATGGAATTACACATTGTGACCTCCAAAAGACAATGTAGGTCTCCAGAACCCACAGATGCCTCTGTCTGATGAAAATGCCACCAACCTCCCAGCCCAGCAGGGGTTTGCTGCCTGGGCACCCTGGCTGTGAGCCATGCAAGGGTTCCTGTGCGTGGGCAATGGATCTCAGAGGTCTGGTGGAATTAGCTGAGCCTCTGCCCAGCCAAAAATGAATTATTTGGGGGTGGAGGCTGTAAGGGGATTGTTTCAGCAACCATACTAATGAAGGTGGGATCAGAAAAGTGGGAAGGGAAGGGAAGGGAAGGGAAGGGCTCAGCCTGTGTGGTGGGATGACGCACTGCATCAGGATTATGGCAAGAGTTTTTTTCAGGAGGAGAGACGGAACTACAGAGATATTTTGCAGGGTTAGCACGTCTTCCTCTGTCTGATACACTCTCTCTCCTCCACTTTTCCCTCGGTGGCAGGTAATAAAATGCCTGCTGGTACCCCCCATGACTGGAGGTACCCAGAGTGGTTCAGCCCATCGTGAGTGCTGTGCCAATCATTTAACAATTCCCACAGCTGCCTTTGTGAGAAGCCTCTCTCTTAAGCCTCTGGTTTAAGAATTTAGAGTAATCATGTAAAAATGATACCCCTGTGCTCTATGATCCGCTGAATCTCACTAATGCCGGATCCCAGAAGAGGGCTTATTAATGAAAAGATGCAATGCCTCTCTCTCTGCTCATGTTTCACATGAATATCTCTCATGGATTCGGCAGTAAAGCGCACTGCTGATAAAGTGAGTATAATGAACCTCGGTGCTCCACGAGAATGGAATCTCAGACTGATGAAGTGGTTACCTGCTCCACTTGCCAGCACAATGGCAGGCTCCAGAGGCACGGGAGAAGCACCCGTGCTGCAGGAATAGCGGTGCAGCACCGGCAGCTCCCAAATCCGGGCTCTGCTCTGCCACTGATGCCTTCGGCTGTGTCAAGAGATCAGGAGTTTGGAAAGGAGGAGTTTGTAATTAGCTGAGAGAAATGAAATTATGTTTTACTGTAAATCACTGAGTCAACAGACAAAAGGAGGGTTTTAAAGGGACAGCAGCACCTTGAGGCTACTCTGTGTCCTTCCAACATCACACAGGAGTCAAAAACCCCGCCGGCTCTCGCCACTCCAACAGCTTCCCAGCAATGACGAGCACCGAGTGTTCTGCAAACAGCAGGATCCTGTTTCCAGCCCCTGACATCTCACTAATTTTCAAGAAGTCACTGAAAATACTTTCAAGTAGTGCATCTGTCCTGAAGCTCCTCTGCTAACAGCAGTGGATTCTGCCATTGAGAATTTGCAATTGTTATAAATCCTTTTGCTGTAGCTGCTTGAAAACAAACAAACAAAGCAACCCCCCACACTAACAAGAAGAAAGGTGGATTCCATGTCTATCATGGGAAAAGAAAGTATGTGACTATCCTGAAAGCACTGTGAAGCAAAGAAAAGGACCAGGTAAAACACAGCAGGGCAATCAGGTTCTATATTTCTCTAAAGGCCCTCTGTGATTTATGATTTCCATTAAAGGGAACACATGCCTTACAAATTACCCCTAATCCTAGCATCAGTAGGAGGGTATAGGACAAGCAGCAAGAGTCTGGAAGGTGTCACTGGAGTATCCCAAAACAACCACAGAGACCAGAGCAAAGCCCAACAACCAGACTGTAGCTGCTCAGTGCATCTCTGGTACCCAGCTCACCTTTGCAAAGCCAGCCCCATGCAGTAAATCCAAACTTCCCAAACCTTCTGAACATGGAAAACTATCACAGAGATTGCAGCACTGAAGAGTGAACACAATCCCATCTCAAACCCTAGCTGTCATTCTCTGCATGTCACCAATCCATGGAAAAGGGAGCAGTGTCCCTGCTTTGAGGGGATTCTCTGGTTACAGAGAGCTCAAACATCCTAAAACTCGGCAGAGCCTTAAAGCAGGAGCTGCATTTTACTCAAGTACCTTGGGCACAACACCCTGTATTATTCATTCCTAAATACCCCATGTGTTGTCTTTAGAGAGGGAGGCAGCCACACCACCTTTCTGTGTGTGCTTTCCTCCCTTGGCTTTTACATTTCTTCCACACACAGAATGTACTTAACTCGCTGCTTATTGAATGAAGGATTAGTATTATTTTCCTTCCTCCAGTGAACTTTGTTTCACTTCATCCTGCATACATTTGGCTGGGCTGTGTTTTCCTGCCAGCACACCACTGTTCAGCAAACTACCGTGCTTAAGGCCAGCCAGCTAACACAGTGATTCCTTTTTACTCCCGAGGAGTGTTTCCGTAATCACGGCTGTGCTGGGGGATGAATGACAGCTTACACCAAGAAGCACAAAATGCACTTCCAGGAGCTTTGCTGAGCTGGGACAGAGCTAAAGCAGCTTCAAGCTGCCAAGATATTTGAGACATCCAGAGGAAGACACATTTGGAAATAGAGCCTGCTCCTTAGCTCCTCTGCGAGCACAGCCGCTGACCAAGGACTGGGAAAGGAGCAACTTCCCCATCCTCTCTTTTCTGTACTGTCACATCTCACCTTGGGCCAGACTGTGAGAAAAAATTAGTATAAAACTAATAGTAACAAATAGTTATATTTACACTATTAGTATAAAACTAATAGTAATAAATTGCAATGGTTCTATATTTACAGTCTCTATTTGTTGTTGTTGTTGTTGTTGTTGTTGTGGTTAAAATTGGTTATGTTGCAAGGAGAAAAGGGTTTCTTTCCAACCCTTGGAAAACCAAGTTGGAAGTTCCTGTTCACATCACTGCAGCAATGCAGACTTCTCTGGTGGAAGTGTTTTCTTTTTCTTGTGGAATTATACCTCAAGTCCTGCTAGGTAGTTCCTGTCTTTGTTCCTGTGAGCCAAGATCATGCTATGCCATGCTTATAATATAACCTCGCACTAGAAAGAAGATTACAAAGGGGGCAAAATGCCCTCGAGGGTTCCCCTTTATCAGAACCTTCCCTGTCAGTTTGCCTTCTCATTTCCTGAGCTCTTGTCTGATTATTAGTGTACTGACAGAATAAAAATAACCTCATATTCCTACATGAATCATAAATAAAACCCTTTTATTTCATCAAAGAGGCTGGCAGGTTTATAGTCCTTTGCAATGCATGCACGATGTGAATGACACACCTTTAATTTTGCTGACAAGCTTGTCGGGGTCCTAATGAAAAAGAGTGAAAAGTGGGTGACTTCTCTAAAGGTTTAGCAGTTGCATTTTGGTGAGGATATATATTTCACCTTGCCACTGTAATCAAGGAGCCAACTGATCTTGGTAATGAACTCTTCAATTACAGTCCACTCCTAACTCTTCAGGAATGCCTCGGCAACAATACCACAGTGATTATTGCTGATATTACACATTAAAGCAACCTGGGGGGAATACAGAGGGGTAAAAGGGGAAAGAAAACCCGAGCAGCATCAGTGGCAGAGCTACAGGTATCAGGGTGCATCAGCAATGACCACATTCCAGTTTTATATCCCTGCTGTACACCAGCCAATAATAAAATCACCATTCCCACCTGGATGTTGACAGTACATATTCCTCCCCATTTGTTCAAGCAGACACTTTGCTTTTAGAAACCAATATCAAGAATGGTAGAGGATACCTTGGGACAGCCCTAGTAAAAAGGAGGGAATAATGCAGAGTATTCCTTTTGGTGTCTCTGACAAACAGGTTTCCTGATAAAGGTGCACAAAGAAAGGCCCAGGCACACAAAAAACAAGCACAGCACAAACAATCAGAAAATCTTTCCTATTTGGACTCTTGCACAGGGTTAAAAGGTTAATTGCTCTCAAAAGAGGGAAGCAGACAGTTAAAAATATATGTTTTTAGTAGTATTGAGAGTTCTTTCCCCTTCTTCAACACATCCTTTCTTATTTCTCCTTTCTTTTTTCTGTCTCTTATTTTGCTCATGTAAAAGTCAGGAGGAACACAGAGCCCCACATTTGTTTTCTGACCACAAACAAACCATCAAAGCCATAAGCATTTTTCCCTTCATAAAAAGATTCCTGCTTTTTTTGCAAGCGTCTCAGGTCTTCACTCAATAATTCTGAAAGAAATTAAGGGAATATGACAGCTTTATTTGATCTCTTGGAGCTTATCCTTCTTTTTTGGTGGCGATTCCTGTCTTTAGCAACACCTCATGAGAGAAAGTTTGGGACTTGGTGAGTTATACTGGCCTGATGGATTCTCTTTTTTGATTCTTATTTTTTTTTGGTTTTGGTGGGGATTCAGAGGTAGGGATGCTAAGAGAGAAAATGAGGGGCATATAACAAAGGTCATCGGAGCAGAGACACAGGATTGTGCATACACAGGGAGGTGGGACAGAAAAGGGGAAAATAATATGGACACTGATTTCCAGATTGCTGTCTTGATAGTATTTTACAAGATTCCAGAGATGCACTTTTAATTTTCATTACTTTCCATCTTCCTTTGATAAGCTCAGGAGCAGTATCTAATTTTATTAGGAGCTTTTCATCAAATGTGAATATCTTCCTTCCTCCAGGGATTCCCTAGCCACAAAAACATCAGGTTCTGTGAAACATTAGTTAATCCCAGTTAGAGTTACTTGACCCTATCAAGCTAAGAAATAAATTTTACTCTTCATGAGAGTCCTACTGTTTACACTCGAGACAAAATTCTTAGATCTCAAAGTTTTCAGAGGAAAAACATATTTCATAATGCCAGAAAACTGGCCTTAAAGACCTGGGCCATAGAGGCCTGAAACTGTTTCTTGTTTCAAATTAAATACACTGACAGACTTCCTCCTGACTGTGCCTGACACCAGGGCCTGGTTTTCTTGGCATAAAACCCAAAAGGGTGAGGGCAGGAGCCACATCCAGTCCCACATTGCTGCCTCTGGCCCTCAGCCTTCCCCATGCAGCTGCTCACAGATGGAACTGGTGAGAATCAAAGCCCTTCTCCCTGCCCAGCGCAGAGCAAACTCCTCAGCAGGAGCTCAGGGTTTGGTGAACCTTTCAGAGGATTTTGGTTGGGAAGGTGCAGGAAGGTGCTGCTGGCGACCAGCACGACCCCAAAACTTTGGAGAACAGGACCAGCCACCTTGGCTGCAGTGCTGTCACTTTTCAGCTGTTTGCAGTGTAAGGTCTTGCTAGAAAAGGTTATGAAAAGACTCATATACTCCAAAATTATCAGTTTGCTATCACTATTAATAATACTTTATAGTACTTAACATGCTACTTTTCATCTTCAAAGCACTTTGCAAATATTAATTAATCCTCACAGTCTGCCTGTGGGGTAGGCAAGTGCTGCTGCTCCCAGAGCTGAGGCACAGGGTTTGCTGATGTTCTCAAGTCCAGAGGGTCAGGATCAGCCTCTGCACATCCTGCTCTGATGCCCAAAATATTTAAAGATGGTGTTTCCCCTGCTCTTAGATGGGGTGGTGAATGTGCACCACTTTTGCTGTACAGGAGATACTTTCTTAAAGTGCTGGTTTGACCTGATAACTGCAACTCCAGCAGCTTGGACGAGGCTGCAGCTTTCTCCCTTCCCACGTATTTCTGCATTGATGGGAGAGGTGGGCAATTACTGCCAGTTGATTAAAGGATAGGATCATGAAGGAGTTCTAAAACTACTCCTCAAGCCCTGCTTTGTAGCAGAGAATTGTGTGTATGTACACAAAAGTGATCAGAGTCACAGCTTAAAGAAGAAGCAGATTCCTTTTAAGATTTACCAGGCCACCATCACTGACACATAAGCAAAGGAAGAGTTTCACTGAAAGCAGCCTGTGTTTGTGAGGACTATTAGCATAATGTTTGGGTTTTCTTCACTTGTGGGTTTGGGTTTGTTTGTTTCATTTTTAAACAACTTCCAACACTTTCAGTGCTAACAGCCGATGGAAGGTTTAGAGGGAAGGACAGGCCCATGATGTGGTTTTATTTGTCCATGCTTCTTTGAGTTGGTAAATCACACTGCATTGCTTTATTGAGTGTCCCTTTAGGAGTATATTGGAAAAAATTCTATCTGCCACAATTAATAGAGTGCCTAGTGCATCACAGGCACAGCCCCGGCATCGGGACTCGGCATTCTCCCGGAGCCCTTTGGTCCCACACTGGATGCCAGAAAGGATAGTGGCTGTGACATGTGATACAACTGCTGATAAATGATGGTGATAATGCAGAACAAAAAGGCTAATGAGTTCTCCCCAACACCACGCTACTTTCATGAAATAAATGTGATGATGGCCCTATTTGCTACTTTTTTCCCTTTTTTTTTCTTTGGCTAGTGAGTTACTTATCCCTCTACCTGCAAACCTACCTTGGTTTTTATCTTGTATACACAATGCTATAGAGAGACAGCCAAAATTAATGTCAGCATCTGCCTTCACTTTTAAACTATAAAAGAGCCTTTGAAGGTAGAGTAAACCAAAGAGGCCAGTAACTAATTATAATCCATTGTACTGGACTTTGGGAATAATGAATAGAAGCTATTCCCCGAGCGCTCAGCAGAGACAGTGGTGCCTTTGTGGTGAGGGAGATCCCTTCACTGGACCAGAGAGAGGAGAAATGGGATTGTTAATGTATGTAAGAGGCAGGAGGATTTCTATGGTGCTATTTCACTGCAGAGGCAGAAGGGAGCAGAGCCAATCATGGGAAGCGTAAAGGTGTGAAGGCACAAAGATGGAGAGTTGATTAAAAGCACCGTGGGGAGCGCGGGCGAACAAATCAATGGTAATGATGGAATTATGCCCGAGCGGAACCCAACAGTCTGTGGTGTCCTGGTGACTCGGAGCTGGGGATTAAATGCTGCAGGAGCAGAGCTGGCCCTTGTCCTGCCTGTCAGCACTCAGGGATGGGCTGATCGATGGCATGGGCTCTGCTGCACAGCAGGGTGAGCCCAGCACAGGCACCTCTGCGAGGTGTGAGGGTGGGATCCTGCCCAGGGGGCAGCAGCAGTGGGGGCGGGATGCCCACATGGTTGTCACACCTGGAGTGGGACAGGGCTCAGTTGGGGGAGCAGAAGGATGAGGAAAGAAAAGGTAAAAGATGAGGGAAGGGGCCCTGAGTGTGCTCAGTGGGGTGGGGAAGCAGGGCAGCAAAGCCACAGAGGATCCCGTGGAGCAGAGACACGAGCGGCACTGGGGACACAAGGAGCACTGGGTGGGCACATGAATGGCACTGGGCACATGAGCAGCACTGGGCATACAAGCAGTGTAGCCAGGCAGGGCTCGGAGGCACTGGCAGAAGCTGAGGGAGCAGAGATCAGAGCTGGCTGCAAAGGCACCAAGAGAAAGGCCTGGAGCAGCCTGCAGGGAGGGAAGAGAGGACTGGAGCAGCTGCCAAGATAAATGCAGGCCTGGCTTAGCTGGGGCAGCACAGGCTGAGGGCTGCCTGCCCTCCCTGAGCTTGTCCTGCTGGCTCTGACACCTCTACAAGCAGAATTACAAAAACACAGCCTTGGTTCCCTTCTCCTTTACTCCTTTAAGGATTCCTCTGCGGGTTTGAAGCACACATCTTTATGCACATAAATATCCCAGAAGCCCCTACTCCTATGGCAGAGTCACCATTCCCACCTGGCTCTGTGGTTGGTGACCTCAGGAGAGAGGATATGGGGACCATCTCTGGTCACACAGCATTGCCAGAGGGGAATTAAATGGGCGAAGAACAAGCCCAGGAACAGAACCTGTCAGGATAGAACTCTGTCCATAAAGGACTGTGCCAGAAAAAAGCAAACCAGAAATTTTCCCTCTGCTGGCATCAGTGCACCAGCCCGTGTGAGGGACAGCAAGAGGACAGTCTGACCTCAGGTTCTGCATGACAGGAGATCCTCCCACACCACACAGCCAGAGCCAGACCTTTAGCAAATGTAAGAGCCATCATGCCTGGCCCTTTGGCACAAACTCACCACGAAATAAGTGAAAGCTAAACATTTTCAAAGTCAAATATTTGCCCAGTGGTGAAAAAGGCCACTGCAGCCAGAGAGAAGCTGTTCCTAGGTGGCCTCAGCCTGAGCAGATCCTGTAGGACTGCTCTGGTGGTCCCAGTTAAGAGACCTTCAGATTGCTGAAGTCTACTTGTGCTCAGGCCAGCTGGGGAAGAGAGAGCCAATTTTAGTCATCCAGAGTTTCCAGAAATAAAATTCTCGAAAGGAAAAGACAAAGACTCGCAAGTAGAAAATGCACAGATTCTTTCCAAATGGTCTTAATGAAGATTATTTAAATATGGAGAGTTAAAATATCCCATATGTTAGCTCCCTTATGGATCTCTTACACAGACTCAAGCCTGAGCACAAACTAATAAACCCCTTATCGAGAGAGGAGCTCAATACCAAAAAGCAGCAATCTGGTGTTTGGCTGCTTCTTTGCTTTTTCCTAATAATAGTGTGTGAAAAGTCTAAAAGGAAAGTATAAGGCTCAGAGCTGGGCTTGGGCATGTGCAGAGGTTTCCTCAACTCCTGAAAGCAGCAAGCACCAGAAAGTGGAGATGGAGACCTAGACACGGCACAAATATGAAATGTAAACACAACACATTCCAGCACAGACCCTCACTGAAACAAGCCCTAGAGCAAAGCTCTCTCTTCCTGTTGGTGACAACTGCAAAGGACTCCAGCATAATGGTATTTACTCAGTTAAATGAGAGCTGTGATGCACTTCAGCCTTAGAAACAAAACTTGAGCTATTCAAGTGTCCTGGTTTCAGACCTGAGGCTTTATTTGCACGTGGCTGCTGACTTCAGCAGGAGTCACCACTGCCACCAAAGGCTCTGCTCTGGGAGCCCCCTCTGCAGGAGACATGGAATGGAAAAAGCCCTTTTGCTTCAGCTCAGCAGAACCCAGAGCAAGGAAGCACAGACTTAGTTTAGATGTAAACAGAAGTCACTTCACCATCCTTAAATTCCCTTTCCCTCAGTAAATTGGGAAAAACCACATTCATCCTCCTGAAGATCTCTGACTGAGAATTAAACATTATTATTGCTAAAGGGTGATGGTAACATAGTCAGTAACATGTCTAGTACAGAGCAATTTTTTGCACATGAGGGTGCTGGGAAGTGTTAAAGGGCACCTTTTCTTTTGCCTGTGTATCAGTCAGAGCCATCTATTTGTTTAAAATGAATTTTGCGATTTATTTTTTAAAACATTTCTTCTTAAGCTTTCAACCCAGAGTACAGAGTTTTAGTTAAGCTCTCGTAGTTGTGTTCGTTCTAAACTCAACTCCAAACCTGACCTCTCTTGGGATGAAATTTTCTTTTAAAATATGATGGTAATTTCATTTCTAATAAAGACTACACAACTGTCTTCATATATGGAAGGCACTTGGAAAAAAACCCTTGTTTTTTTAGATCCAGCAACTAGAGAAGGCAGGAGTGGGTGAACAGCAGCCTAATCATTTTGTCGCCACTGACAAGCAGGGAAGGAGTTAATTATCTGCTTCTTTTCACTAATTCTCTTGCACAGCTCGGTTGTGCATATTAAATGTCTAAGTTACCAGATTTAAAGAAAAACTTGATCTCAATTTGGCTACATATTAGAAGTGCCATTCCCTGTTGTCCTACCTAGCACTGTTAATTGCATACATTTAGCCCTCTATTGGAGAATAATTTAGCTTCAGATTGAAAAGAAACAGCCCTGGCCTTGGTTATTTTGGCATACAAGACTCCAGTATGACTCTGTTTTCTAAGCAGACATTAATGATTCTAAAACTAATATTCATTGTTTGAAGAGGCATAGCAGCCTTGGCATTTACTTAACCTTTTGTCTCATGTATGAGACTGAGTCAGCCTAAATCCTTTTCTTAATTAATATCTATTCTTTTTTTTTTTTCTGTCCAACATTATTTATTAAACAATTTGCATGCAACAATTAAGAGTTGAGAGATTAGAAAAAAAACCTCACTGTAGGAGCAAGCTCACTTGGTACAACAACAACCATCAAACTGGTTCTCCAGCTCAGACAAAGCTCTGAGCAGGGATGAGAGGGGAATAGGGAGGAAGGAAGGTCAGGTAAAAATAAAAAATCTGAAACCAAAAGTCCTACCATTCACCTCTTAGCCCTAACATTAAGCTATTCCCTACTAAAAAAGTAATAATTCTAGAGGGAAAGAGATAAAATACTACTGCAAAAGCATAAAACCCTGGGATTTGACACCTTCAGTGAATGTCAGTGATGACAGTTATGGTTGTGAATAAAGTGCAATCACTGAAACTGTTTGCTTATTGCTGTGGTAGAAAGAAATTATCATTTCAGCTTTTTGTCGTGCCTCACAGGACAGCAGTGCCTGCTCCACAGGAGCTGCCCCAACTGAGCTCTCTGCTTCTCCAGCCTCTTTGTTTCTGTGTGCTTCCTTGCACTCCTGTGGTCACAACTTCAGCGAGTAACTTGGTGAGTGTGCCACAAAACACCCTTAGGAATGCTGGGATCTATGAGGAAGTTGGCAAGGACACCTTGGCAATGGCAATGAACAATTCTGGGGTGGCATTATGAGCTGTATGGCATTAACACAGAGCAGGATGGCAGCTGCAAACACAAGGAATTCACCTGGAACAGAGGCTGCAGCATCTCTGCTCACTTTTCTCCCAGGCAGTAGCTCTGTGGAGTCACAGACACTTTGTCCAGGGGACTGTCTGTCTGCAAGGCCAGACCTGAATCACCTTTTATATCCTACCAGGGCTGGGGGACAAACCAGACCTACAGGAAAAACTCAACACTATCCCAAAAAGCACAAGTGAGATAATATGAGCTGTGTTCTGCACCCATCAGGATACCCATCCTGATAGCAGGAAACTGATACAGTTCAGTTTCATACTTCATTGGTATCAAAGTCATCCTACATCCTCTATCAGCCAACCCTTAATGCTCTTGGGATCTCCTTTCTAAAAGGCTTTAGGAGATCCCTGGGCACCACACCAGGCTCTTGACCCACACCTTTCACATGAGCCAACAGAGAGTGAACCCTCCTACCTGTGATGAGGTCAACACTTGCTTGGGGGGAAGACACAGTGCAGGGAAAAAATGGGACCAGTGCTCAGAAACTGTTCTGAGAGCTGAACTGGACTCCTGCCACTATCTCGGTGCTCCCAAGAGAAACACTCCAGGGATCCAGATGTGTCATTTTCTCCACAACTACCTCACCAATGTGACACTACTTTAAATATTATTTCAGACATGGAGTGCAGCAGGTAATTTCAGGGCATGAACTACGGCAGCAGGTTTGAAAATCCAAATGCACGTCTATAAACCCAACATATTAATAACTTAACAGTTTTCAATAAGACATCAACATTTGCATGCATCTTCCTACTTGTTATGTGCAGTACTACATTTTTTAATGTTTCTTGGATGCTGGCCAGAGAGTCTGAGTCCCTAGTTAGTTCAGCTATTACTTTCTTGCCACAATAGATCTGGGTCTTGGCCAAGTACTGGACTCATACTGCATACAAAAACACAAAATTCTCTCCCTTATCTGTTGATAGTCTTCACTTCCCAGGGAAGGGAGAAAAAAATGGCATAAATTAAGATAAATAAGTAAATACATAAAAATTCAACACTAACTGTAGTAGAAGTATTTTTAGCATTTTTTAACACTACGTGTAATCAAAAGATTTCCTCATGTATTTATACTGCTTTAGTCTCCCAAAAGTCTAATTCATGACTATTCACCTGAACAGGAGAGGAAGATCTCTTCTTTAAATCCCTCCTGGAGCTCCTCAGTCTTTCTACAAGAGTGAGCAAGGTTACCTGACCTGAAATAAAACAGGGGAGGAAGAGGCTTCAGTACCATCCTTCCTTTTTCAGTGTTTCTCAACCTATGGACTTTGGGGGGGTTTAAAGAGGCCATGAAGGGTTAGAGACGGCCTCTGTTTTACATTTGACCTTTTTATCCCTTACTCAGAGCCTCTGGTGCCGTCAGAGGAAGACGGGTGAACACAGAGGAGATGCCTTTTGAATGAGGTTTGAAAACATTGTCCAGCACAGCTCTGGTGGCAAGGCAGAGAATGTTGCCTTTTATTGTGGGTTTAAGGTGGCAAACTCATACTTAGATTAACAAAGAACAAGGAGAAAGGAGCGGGAGACGCAACAATCGTGGCTGTGGCTTCCCAGCCACGTTAATCCCCAGCAGCCTGAGCTGCCCCTGAAAGGGCTGGGCCTGCCCACCCGCCCGGCCCTGCTGGGAAGGTTTTTGCCCATGTGAAGACCTGCATTTTATCAGAGAATGTGGAGGCTACAACGTTCCCCGAGCCTAAAATCACCCCCGGGTGCTGCTGAGCACACTGCACTCCTCGGAGCGGGACAACGGCAATGGGGTTCCTGCCCTTGGTGACCATGGAACCACCATGGAACCCGGGCCAAGGACATGGGGGCAAGGCCAGGAGCAGCTGGGAAGGCCTCTCACTTTCCCCATGGCTGCTGCCAAAATCCCATCCCAGTCCACTTCACTGTCAGTGTAACACTGATCCCAGCAGCCCACCGGGCTGACTTGGAAAATATTCCTAATAATATCAAGGTAGCTGACAAGGTAATAGAACGCATGGTTCCTGTACCTTCTGCCAGAGCTGTGTGAGTGGTTTTTTCTGTTCATTTGCCCAAATAAAGCATCAGTGCCTTAATTTCCGTTGTTTCAGAAATGAGATCCTCTTGAAGAATAAAAGGATGCTGTGTTCGAGAGGGGTAGCGTTTTTATGAAGACACGTAATTAAAGGAAGCCATTAAAGATACTTGTAAAAATGATTCAGATTTTTATATATGATGACTAACTAACTTATTATTGCTCTTCTTGGTCACAGATTAATGGGAATTTCTAAAGGATAGAGAATTATTTAACAAGCTTCAGGATATACAGGGCTTGGAATACACTATAGTAATGTGAATAATAGGAAATATGGCTGCTTATTCCCTTAACTAATGAACCAATGCTAAATCCAGAGATAGTAAGATGTCAAAAGAACCCAAACCCCAAACTAAAAATAATCTAACCAATACCTTACAAGCAAGTGGATGTTTTTTTACATGAATCTAAACATAAACTTTAGTAAGAAATTCCTCCCTTTAAGAGAATCAGGTTCCCATGTGCTCTAACTCAAAGTGGTAGAGGAACACACCAGCATGATCTCAGAGATGACTGAGAAGCACCAAAGACTATAAAGAGAGAGTTTAAAATCAGGGAATGCTGAATATTCAACCACTCCTTGTGAGGGGAAGGAGACAGCAAGGCAGAGAGAACAAACCTCTACTGCCTGCAATAGCTTCCCATGAAGAAATTGTCTTTACAGGGAAATGACAACAATGTGCATGGGCAAAGATTTCTGTGCAAGCAAATCTGACTTCTAAGATCACAAGTAGCAGAGTCACTTGATGGTTCCCTTGATGATGGCCCACATGGACAGCTTTCATTTTCCCAACTCTTGCAGGTTTTAAGTGACCTCAGGGTTAGTGAAGATGATATATAGAATATCACATCCCCTCTGGGCTGGAAGCCCGTGCCAAGAGGGAGTGGTGCATCTATCTCTAGGCTGACATTGGCACTAAGGGAAGGGAGCAGGTAACACTTCAGGAGAGAAGGGAGTGGAAGGCAAACCAGTTTCTCAGGCAGCTCAAAAGAGAGTTTGGCTTTTTTCACAACAGATTTGACAAGTGTTTTCTGCAGTAACTGCTCAGAGCAACAAACTGCAGTGATTCCTGTGCCCAGGTGAAGCAGCAATAGTTCCCTCTCTCTGGCTGAAACAAATAAACACCAACCAGCTATTTTCCAAAGCAGATCCCAACCAAGCCAGGGAGTAGCAGTGAGCCTTCTGCAGCCTGACACCCAATTATTTTAATATCCACTACATCTTCCCCCCCCTCAGGGCTCATTGGGTTTTTTCCCTTTAACTTTCTGAAGGCACACAAAGAATTGAATAACCTTTTCTTTGCGTACCTGGCTACAGCTACAGCACTGAGGGGGGTCCTTTCGACATTTTAAAGGACCTGAAGTGTGTGACAACATGGCACTGCAGTCAAGAATCTTGCCGGGAAACAGAATAAGAAGATTTATTTTATTTTTAATATTTGAAAGATTTCAAAAAGCATTCAACTGGATTTCTCACTAAGAGGATGAGTGAAGAGAATCCTTTGTAACTAAGCTGGGAGGCCCAAGTCTTTTATCCATTGTTACACAGTTTTTCCCCAGGGCAGAGTTAGGAAGGCCTGCAAGCCCCAGCAGCTTAACAAGGCGAGTACACTGGGTGGGCTTTTCTGCCATTGCCTAAGCTTCTCCCGAGGAAGGAGCCGAGCGGGTCCCGCGCTCATCCCAGGCCCTGCCAGGCGCTATTTGGGAAGATCCTGGAGGCAGCAGTGCTCTGCCAGCAGTGACTGTGCCTGGCCTGCCTGCAGTGCACACACACCCCCTCAGTGCCCAGACACCTCTGCCTCCTCAATAAACCAGAAACAAACCATTCCACACAAGATTAGCAGTGAGCTGGCACTTGGATTAATCATTGTGCATCGCACTTTGCAAGCCGCCTCTTCCTGTTGGCTTTTTTAAACACTCACACACAACTGGTTGGTCAGAGATACCTTATCTCTTCCAAGATAGGCTGTGCAACAGGAGGAAACCAGTGTAACTGTGCTGCTGACACCTTTCTTCTCTTCCCTTTTGTACTTTTAACATCTGTATGTGAAAACCCTTCAGGCCTGATGCAAATGGGCTGGTGGGTTTTGATCACATGGACCAGGATATTCCCTGAGCTTGGTTTACAGCAGGGATGGACCCACCCACCTTTCCCAGGGATGTTTGGGTTTGGCTGAAAGTGAGAACTTCCCTGAGTGCTTCCCAACAATGTCAAAAGGAGCTCAGGGCCTGAAGCAGGACACCCAGGACATGTTCTTACCCCAACCCCACAAACTTTTGTTCTGGGACTTGTCCAGCTGATTACAAAGGCCTAAATATGCAAGATCCATGTCGGTTGTATTTTGCTTGGCAGTGTTTCACAGCGCAGCCAGTCTCTGAGAGAGG